>NC_069785.1:69369134-69684134 GCF_027406575.1 Nycticebus coucang
AGCAGGATGTACAGGATCTGACTGCTGCTGTGCTGTCTCCACTGCTGCCGTCCTGGTGTGAGTCTCTGTAGCCTCTGGCCTGGACCACTGCCACAGCCTCCTGCCAGTCCCCACTCCTACCTCTACCCCACAGTCTATTCACATGGCAGCTGGAGGGAGCCTGTTGAAACAGAAGACAGATTCTGTTCCTCCCCTGCTCAGGACCTCAGGAGGCTCCTAAGTCATTCAGAGTACAGGCCAAACACCCAACAATGACCTATAGGAGCCCACAATCTACCTCCCAGTATTTCTCTGATCTCATCACTTCTTTGATGGTCCCAGAACATGCCAGGCAGGCTCCCATCTCAGGGCCCTTGCACTTGCTGTTCTCGGTGCCTGGAACATTCTCCCCCCAGATAGTTACAGCTAGTTTTCCTACCGCTGTTAAGAAAGACCTGGCTCAAATGTCACCTTTCAAGAGAAGCCTCCCCGGACCCTTTTCTCTAAACCATAAGCAGCTACCTCTTCTAGCATTCCTCTGTGTTCTTCTCTATTTTATTTTTGTTCTTGGCACCTTTGCCTTCTGATTATTTTGTTAGGGTCTGTCTCTCTTCCCATTACACTCCTTGAGCTCAGGAATTTTTGTGTTTTGCTTGCTGCAGGATCTCTAGCACCTACAAGAAGGCCTGGCACCCAGGAGGAACTTAGTAAGTACGTGTCAAATGAATGGACACAAAGTTTCATTCATACACCCAGGTACTTTTCAAGAGAGAGAAGGTCATTGGCGCTTTAGAAAGGTTGTCTACCACTGCCTAAGGGTGACCCAACTCCACCACTTGGGGCTAAGTTGACTAAGCAGATTTGCCTTCCAAAGAGGCAGACAATACCACTTAGCCATTTGAGCCTATAGTTGGTCTCTAAAATTTGGGCTCATAATTGTTTTCCATAAGAGTTAATAAGTGGTACCCTGGTTTATCCATCAGTCTCCTGGGAAGTGAGTCAAAATGAGTCAGTCTCCCTGCCAATCTCTGTAAGCCTTGGGTGCTCATCTGTAAAATGGGAATAGAAATCATGCTGGAAGTAGTTGGCAACATTACAGTGAGAGGGGGCCCACACGCCCTCTGTGATGTCTCTGTTTATAAGCAGGGCCCCCTGCCTCCTTTCTGCTACCCAGAAGCAAGCCTTACATTGCATGATTTTTGCTATTTCAGGCCTCATGTCTGCCCACCTAGTATAGAAACTTCCCAAAGGCAAAGGACCAGTTTTCTTTTTTTGGACCAGGTGTTAAAAAGATGAATACTCACTCAATCAGCCCAGGGTTCAAATCTCAACTTTGCTATCAACTGGCTATGTGAAAAGAAACAAATTATTTAACCTCTCTGTTTCCTTCCCTTGGGAAAAAAAAATGGGTTTAGGAAAAATAATACCTTCTTCTTTGTGTTGTTGGAAGAACTTGATGAGATAGTGCATATAAATGCTTGACACAGGGATGAGCATGGAGTATGATTAAGTTAGGGATTTTATTTCAACCAGGACACAATATTTACTGAGTGTCCACTATGTGACAGGCACACTAGAGACCAGGAAGAAGAAACAGGGTAAGTGCTGTCTCAGGCGATTTAGCTTCTTTGGTGGCACGGGCAGAACAGCTGTTTGTGATTCCTCTTCCCCCACGTTGCTGAGGGTGGTCTGTGCCTGACAGTCTCATCTTGTCTGTCCTTGTGAGGCTTACATTCCCAAGGCAGAGAGAACGGATAGGGAATTACGTGGTGATGGACTGTAACAAGCCCTGTAAAGGGGAAATCACGCGGTGCTTTGGGGGAAATGCTGGTGGAGTTGGGGCAGATATGAATCTGGGAGGGGTCAAAGTTATGAGCAGCTGTGATTCCCCTTCCTCCTTTTCTTTCATTTCTCCATATCTGTAGGGAATTGGAGCTTGTTCTCCAGTATGACAGTTTAAGAGGGAGGGAGGGTGTTCTCAGGCGGGTAGCTAGGGCCCTGCCCTGCTGTGCCCCACCACACACACCCTCTAGTGGCCAAGAAGCATGCCAGACACCAAGCTGGATAGGCCCTAGGAATCCAAAGACAGTGACTGACTGTCCTTCCCTTCCATTCAGATACAATCGTCCCCTAACAAGGGCTGTTTCTGGGTACTTTTGTCACTAAATGTTGCCAACTACTTCCAGCATGATTTCTATTCCCATTTTACAGATGAGCACCCAAGGCTTACAGAGATGAACTCAGGCCTACCAAGCAGCATCATCTCTCAGCAACACACCTCCCACTCACAAGGCCACAGCGCCTAGTAAAAGAGAGGCCAGGCCAAATTTTGCCCAAGTTATTGCCTAGGGAAGAAGAAGACCCTTCCCAGAAAGGTCACCCTTCAGTCTTTCCTTGGCCTGAGGCCAAGGCTGTCAGGGCTGCTGCCCCAGGAACTCTGCAGAAAGGGATGCCATTGTGCCTCAGGGAGGTATGGGGATAGAAGAGGCAAAGGAGCCACTGTCAATATATTTACCCCCAGGGAAATGAGCTGAGCATTTGTGAAAGCACATCCCCACTGGGAGAGGAGTCTCTGCCGGTTAACGGGTAACCTCTTTCCTTCCTGCTGTCCCATTTCCTTAGCTTCCCATTGTACACACATTCTCCTTTTCTAGCCAAACTGGCTGGAGTTAAATCCTCCCTTGGTCACTAACTACAAGCTTGTACAGGTTACCCTGTGCAAGTCTTTGTGCCTCAGTGTCCTTACCTATAAAATGGTGGTAACAACCATACCTATGCCCAAAGCGATGTAATGTGGAGTCTGGGGCCTCAACCCATAAGATCCATGTACATGGTCCTTGGACCACATTTTGAAAATCATTGCCCTGAAGAGTATGCTCTGGCAACACAGACCAATTCCCTACTTCCAGGTGTTGGGGTGAGCACACTGTGCCTGCTATGCCCCCTGGTCTTACCTGTTAGCACTCTCAACACTATCCTTGTTTTAGCAATTTTTTTTTTAAATTTTTTTGTGACAGAGTCTGACTCTGTCACCCTGCATAGAGTGCTGTGGCATCATAACTCACAGCAACCTCCAACTCTTGGGCTCAAGTGATCCTCCTGTCTCAGCCTCTCAAGGAGGTGGGACTACAGGTACCCACTACAATGCCTGACTAGTTTTTTTTTTCTATTTTTAGTAGACAGGGGGGTCTCACTCTTGCTCAGATTGGTCTCGAACTCCTCAGCTCAAGCAATTCACTGGCCTCAGCTTCCAGAGTGGTAGGATTACAGGTGTAAACCATGTAGCCTGCCTTTAATGGCAAATTAAATGGGCAAGTTCCTGTGCCTTGGTTTCCTCATCTGTAGAGATAATAATAGTAACTATCAGGATTGCTGTGAGAATTAAGTAACAGTCCTGGTAATGCTTGGAACATTGTCTTGCCCATAGTAAGAACTCAGTACGTAGAAACTGTTATCATGGTGATCCACAGGCATATTTGACATTTAAGTATTTGTATTTTAAGATGCATTAATTGCCCCAGGGATGAGAAGTGACCTAAAGGGTCACAAGACAGGCTTCTGGGATGCAGGTCACGTTGCTTTTTGAGTGTTAGTGACACAGGTGTGTTCGTTCAATTGCGAAAATTCATCCTGCAGTTCAACTTGACATTCGTGCACTCAATATACACGAGCTCCTAAGATCTTCTGTGAAGCACGCAAGGCAGGCAACATCATCTGCATTTTCAAACAAGAAACAGACTAGGTTAGCCGTTTTCCTTTAACCAAAGTAGTAGGGAATGGGTGTGGGTAAGTTTCGGTCTGATCCTCAGTGAGAACAGTACCTGGCTGCAGGTAAAGTTCATCAAATAGTTGTGAAACCGTTTCCCCAGCGCAAGCACAGACTCCGGCCGGGCCAGAAACTCGCGCTGCTGCACACTCAGTCGACCAGCGCGAGTGGGCGCCCCCGAGGGAGACCCGCGCACCGGCGCCCCGCGGCCTCGGTGGGGGAATGGCGCCCAGCCTCCAGCCAATGAGAGTAGCGGAATTTCTTTCATTCAGAGAGGGGCCTGGCTCCTGCCCGGAAAGAGGCGGGGCGCCGCGCTGGGGGTGGGGCCACCGCGCGCCGGGGGAGAGGGCGGTGCCGGCCCCGCACCCCGGCCAATCGGCGCCGCAACCGGGGGGGAGGGGGGACCAGGCCTTTTTTCCGCTCCGCGCGGGACCAATCCCGACTTTACAGGCTTGAACTTTTGCCACCCTTGGACTAGCTAGCGCGTCCGAGGAGGTACCCCGCCGCGCCGGCTCCAGGGGCAGGAGCGGCCTTAACCCTTCCCGCGCCGGGCGTCGGACTGCAGCCGCCGCACCCCCGCCCCAAACCCACCACTATTTTCATAGTGAAACATCTCTAGGGAAAGCACGCCCCCCCATCCACAGCCCTCTCCGAGGTGCAAGGAGTAAACTGGCGTAGGGGGAGGTAGGGGTGCCGGGCTTCCAGGGGTAGCCGGGACTGCCAGCGGCCCGCCTAGCTCCGAGGGAGGGCTGTGGTGGCCGAGAGGAGCCTAAGAGGAGACACTCCCTGCCTCTACCTCACCCTCTCCAACACTCCTCTTGGGGCGAGCCTGGAGCCCCTGAGAAGCGTCCCGAGCTCCCTGTTTGGTGGCCCAGCAGAACGATCCCTGACTTTGCACAGGGGACACAGAGTTCTCTTGCGGTTACAGAAGATCCGCTACCCTATATAGCTACTCCCTGCTCCCCAGAGACGCAATCCAGGAAGGCACACACACACCCATTTTTATTAGCCTACCCTGGGATGGGGGTTTGGACCAACTCTAAAGTGCAATGTGTGTTTGTAAGTTTGTGCACAAGCCAGGGAGAGTCAAAGTGTCACGGTTGCTTCTGAGTCTCAATCGGTCCATCGAGTCCTCACGCGCCTGCCCGTGGTTTGTGTAACCTTGTCTATGTGCGCGCGTGAGTGTGCATGCTTGTGCGTGTGCTTGTTCGCATCCGTGCCCAGGGCGCAACGCAAGCCAGAGAGTGGGCCGCGGGCGCTGTCAGGCCGGGGGCGGGGGTGTCTGGGCGGACGTGGGGCGGGGGCCAGGGCTCGTCCCGCCCCAGGAGCCGGCCCCTTGGAGCTTCGGGCCCAGCAATGGGATGTGTTCTCCTTTAAGAGTTAAGAAACTTGAAACCTTGTTTGCGCAACAATCAGCGCCGCGGAGCCGCCAAAGTGTCTAGACTGGCATATGATGGGAGGCAGCCAATGACTCCGCGGCGCTCCTCCGGGGGCCCTCAGTGTGCGTTTGAGGAGAACAAAAAAGAGAGAGAGAGGCGAGCTGGAGAGCGATCGAGGGAGCACAGCCGAGAGAAAGAGCCGCCGGGTGCTGCCTTGCCAGACCTCTCTGGGACAGCAGGGCCACGGGGAGGCACTTTTCTAGAGGGGGGAGGGGGGTAGATCTCAGCAGCCGCGGCGCCCTGAGCGTCCGAGCGCAGCGTGGGGCAGGCTGCAACCTCTGCCTCGGTGGATTGCATTTTTAATTAAGGATTCCCACCAGCTCTTTGGGATTTTTACAGCTTCCACTCATGTGTTGACACCCGCGTTCTGGAGAAACTCGCTCCAAGTGCATCTAGCTCCTGAGATCCGAGACGGAGTTTGCCTTTCGTGCATGCAAATCCAGGGATTTGGGTTTTGTTTGGGATTTCTTTTTCTTTCTTTTCCTTTTTTTATTTTCTTTTTGCAGGGAGTAAGAAAAGAGCTGAAGATATCATCACGCCTGCCTTTGGATCCTGCAGGAAAAAGCCCATGTAGTTAAGCGCCAGGGCTTTAAAGGCAGAGCTTTCCAGACACATTTCGGGGTTCGGCGCGAGAACTTTGTGCTCATGGACCAGCCGCGCAACTTTTGAAGGCTCGCCGGCTCATGCGGGGTCTTTCTGGCGGCGTGCCGCCTGCAGCCCCCTTGAAGCGCCGGGGCTGGAGTTAAGTAGTCCAGCCGCCGCGGTCCATGTAGCCGCTGGCCCGGCGCGGACTGCGGCTCGGCGTGCGCGTGTTCCCCGCCATCCCGCCCCTGGCTAGCTCCCTCATGTTGCAGCCCTGCGGCGCCCCTTCGACGACAGGCTGTGCGCGGTCTGCACGGCGCTCAGCGGCCGAGCTTCATGTGGGGCTGCGGCCCGCGCAGCCGGCGCCTCGCTGAGGGAACGGACCCCCGGTAACCGGAGACCGCCTCCCCCCCACCCCCGGCGCCAAAGGATATCGTATGTTCAGGTCCAAACGCTCGGGGCTGGTGCGGCGACTTTGGCGAAGTCGTGTGGTCCCCGATCGGGAGGAAGGAGGCGGCGGCGGCGGCGGCGGCGACGACGAGGATGGGAGCTTGGGCAGCCGAGCTGAGCCGGCCCTGCGGGCACGAGAGGGCGGAGGCTGCGGCCGCTCCGAAGTCCGCCCGGTAGTCCCGCGGCGGCCCCGAGACGCCGTGGGACAGCGAGGCGCCCAGAGCGCGGGGAGGCGCCGGCGCGCAGGCGGCCCCCCGAGGCCCATGTCGGAGCCGGGGGCCGGCTCTGGGGGATCCCTGCTGGACGTGGCGGAGCCGGGAGGCCCGGGCTGGCTGCCTGAGAGTGACTGCGAGACGGTGACCTGCTGTCTTTTTACTGAGCGGGACGCCGCTGGCGCGCCCCGGGACGCCGGCGACCCCCTGGGTGCAGCTGCCCTGGAGCCGGTGGGCGGCGGGCGGAGTCGCGAAGCTCGCTCGCGGCTGCTGCTGCTGGAGCAGGAACTCAAAACGGTCACGTACTCGCTGCTGAAGCGGCTCAAGGAGCGCTCTCTGGACACGCTGCTCGAGGCGGTGGAGTCCCGCGGCGGCGTGCCGGGCGGCTGCGTGCTGGTGCCGCGCGCCGACCTCCGCCTGGGCGGCCAGCCCGCGCCGCCGCAGCTGCTGCTCGGCCGCCTCTTCCGCTGGCCAGACCTGCAACACGCCGTGGAGCTGAAGCCCCTGTGCGGCTGCCACAGCTTCGCCGCCGCCGCGGACGGCCCCACCGTGTGCTGCAACCCCTACCACTTCAGCCGGCTCTGCGGGCCAGGTGAGCGCGCCGCTCTGGGAGGGGGTCGCAGATACCCCTCCCTGTCCTTTCCTGTGGCCTTCTCTCTCTCTGTGACGCCGTGGGCGGGCGCAGGTGCGGGTGCTGCCCCTGGTGCGCTTGGAGTGTGGGAAACCTCAGGTGAGGGGGGAGCGGGTGTCCGAGCACTACATGTCAAACCGCAGCTTTATCTCAGGTCTTGGGCAAACTTAAAAGGACACACGTTGGAGTTTTCTCTTTGCAGCTTCAGTGATATAGGCTCTAACTTAACAGATGGTGAAAGTGAAGGGCAGACCAAGGAGAGGTGGAAGAAAAGGGGCCCCTTCCTCCCAACTCCAGTTTCTGAATTTACCCCTGTCTTTGGCCAGGCTTCTAGCATTTGTACGCCTATATCCCTGTTGTGTTTTTCTGTGTCCAAGTGGCTGTAAGTTGTGAAATTGGGTGTAGACAAATCTAAGAGGAAGTTAAAAGTGTAAAATGTCCCACGCATGCCTTTGTATACTTAGAAATAAAGTTTTTTCAGGGTAACCCCTCTCTGCAGTGGAGGCCCCTGTCTTGCCTTGGTTATTTCCCAACATCCATCCCTTGGGTGTCGAATGCCAGGGTCCTCCATCATCATCATCATTGTCAATTTGTGTTGAGTTTTTATATGGAGTTGAGGGTCTTGGAGATATCTGTGAGTAGGTGAGGAAGTCATGTATTTCATTGCTGCTGAGAACTGCCCCCACTCCTTTGTTCTCCTCCTGGGATTTTCTGCATACACACCCTGCCCTCAGCTTTGCTTACCTGGGCAGGCCCTGGGTGCTGGAGCAGAAGTGAGGACAGGTGGAGGCCACAGGCAGGCCAGGAGCTTGCAGTGCCCCTGCTGTGACCTCTGCATTGCAAGGAACACACCTTTTAGCCTATAGGTAGTATCTGAGGGATATATGTGCATCTGCTAGGTGGCATTGCTGGTTTCGCTGGGGCTGGGGAGGATTGGCAAGGAGTTACAGGATGTTGGGCTTGGGAGGGCTTTGAGTTCGTCCATTCTGATCTCTCTGGAAGAGACTCAGCACCCAGGCTGGGGGCACATAGAGGATTAGATCACAGTTCTTCTGACTCTTAGTTTTATGGGCCTAGGGCTGTAGATTTGTCCCAGGTATCTTTTGTGTGTATGGAGTGGGTGATGGTTAGAGAGGAAAGGAAGTTTCCCCACATTGATGGTTCCTGAATAGAGGGCATTGATGGGGTGGGAGTGAGGAGGGGCAGTGGAAGCTTTGATCAGGAGCCCTGCTTTCCCAGTGTGACTCCAGGTTCAATTTAGGGGCTTTGGGTGGTCCCTGACCTGTGACCCATGCCAGGCTTTCTGTGCACCCTTTTGCTCTTCCTGACAGCTTCCCCTAGAAGAATCTTTCTCTCCTCTGCTATCTCTGTCTCTTTCTTGCTTCTGGGAAGAAGAACCCTGTTTGTGGTTTCTGTCTCTTGCCATTTTTTTTTTTTAAGTGGAGGATGGATGGTGGGACCCACTCTTCTAGCAAGTGTTTTCTCTCTTGCCATGTCAGTGTGCCAGTAAATATTTGTTGAGCATTTACTCTGAGCCAGGCACTATGCTGGGTGCTGTAGCTGGCACAGTCGAAATATGAGTAGGATTGGTGCCCTCATGAAGCATAATCCCATAGGTGAGATGGAGAAGAGGTGGGGGAGGATGGGAAGTGGGCAGGGCCTGAACTCCCAGAAGTGCTATGGGGGTGTGTGTAATTGGAGTGTAACCCGCAGGAGCTCCACAGCTCTAACAGGGGCTGGAACCTTGCATGATGGGTCAGAGGCAAAGGAGAGGGCCAGCCGAGGCAGGTGATAATGCAGGAAATGGAGTGAAAAATTGGAGACGATAGGCAAGGCCTAATCTTGTTCCTACTCCTTAGACTGGAGTTGGTCTGGGTGTTGGTTTGAATTTGGTGGCCATGGACGTGTACAGGTTGAGGGAGGCCTGGCAACCCTTCTTGACCACGGATCTGGTCCTAGGCTCTGCCCTGGCGGTAACATGCAGCTTGAAGTGGGATAAGTTAACTCTCCTCTCAATCACCCTACTGGTCAGTGGGGGTGGCACAAGGGATGGTCTCCTTCTGATTCTAGACTAAGCATGGGGAATTGGCTCCCTCCTTCCCCCAGAAGGAGGCGCTCTTGCAGGAGGGATACAGCACCCCCAGTCTGTTCCCCTACTTTTTGGCCCTCTGCTAGCCTGTGGAGTCCCCATTCAGCTACGTTGGGGGCAGTTAGGAGGACTGATGGTCTGGGAAGAGTTTCTGATATTTGCCAGGTTGACTGTCTTATGGCTGGGACTGAGACCTGGGGGAGCCCTTTGCTGTCCACCCCACTCCCTGCCACCTGACCACCAGCCTGGCTCCCTGCGTAGCTGGGCGGGTGCATAGCTGGGGCTTAGCCGTGCGCATCCTGATAAGAAAACTGCTCCTTCCAGGTCTCTGGGGGAGAGGGCCGAGGCTCCTTCCAGGTCTCTGGGGCAGACAGATACACACACACAGCAGGCACACAGCTAGGGAATAGCCAGCACTGAAGACACCCATCTGGCACCACCCCCTCAGCACCTCCAACCCAGCCCCAGTGACAAGAGGGCCCTTCTGGGGCAATGTGGACCCCTGCTGTTCAAAGCCCATCCCGCTCCATCCGTCAACTTGCTTTGGAGCCTTGGGGCAAGTTTCCTTTCTCTGGGTCTCTTTTGTCCTCTGTAAAGTGGAGAGACTTGGACAGAGTCACTGAGGTCTGATGGGCAGATAGATTCCAGGCTCTGCAGGTCTTCCTCCCTCCCCTGCCCTCTCCCTCACGTTTGTCTCTGAAACTGGGGTCCTCCACAGAAGACCTGGCCTCCCTGCCTTTGGGAGTCAGGGCCAACACTGTCTCCGTCTCTTGTGTGTCTTTCTGTCCCAGGAAAAGCCAGTTTGCTGAGCTTGGCGGGTGCCTATGTGGACGGAAATATGGAGAAATACTTTAATCACAGTTCTAACCTGTGTTTATAGAGCTCCTTTCTCCTGAAAGTATCCATTAACTTTGGAATAAATCTCCTGCTCTTTGCTTCACCACTTTTTTTTTCTGTAATTATATTCAGTAAATTACTATTATCCAAATTGCGCCCGGTAAAGAGAGGCAGAGTGAGAGAGAGAACTTCTAAACGACTGGAGGAGGCCGCCTAGGAAAACACAGGGTTCCCAGGCCAGGACTATAGGAATTAGAACGGGCTAGAAAGTTTTCCTTTTATTTGGCTGGGCATTATCCCTTTGAAATGAGATCAATTTCAAGTTGGGCTTCGAAGCCCCTGCCCCGCCCAGCTCAGCCCCTAGGCCTGCTTGTCTGCTCCTCCTCACTCCTCCTGGAGGTGAGGAAGGGGTGATAATGTGCAGTTTGCCTCTTGCTGGCGCCAGCCGGCTGTGCTGTTTATCTGGCTGCCAGGGGAATCTGGGCAATTAGGCTCAGGCGGCCTTAAAGTGCCAGGAGCTCCTTTTCTGCATCTCCCATCCTGGGGCTTAGGGTTGAGCCTTCAGGTTCTGGGGGCAGAGTGGGAGGCCCCCTCTCCACCCACAGCCTACCCTTCGGGAGGGGGGAAATTTGGAGGCCCAGGGAGGCATGCGGATCTTTTCCTAAGCAAGATGCTGAGCTGCAAAGATGGGGGTGGAATGTACCAAACTGAAACCGCCTCTCCAGGCACTGGGAGAGGCTATGAACTCTCTTCTGGCTTTAGAATTTAGGTCTAGATCCCAAAAGGCTAAGTACCCCCTGGGGTCTAACAAGAGACAAGCCTGGGCTGAGCCGAGAGTTAGCCTCTGCTGCACTGGCCCCTGGCTGACTGCTCTAGCTTCTGAAGGAAGTTGGAGGAGATTCCTGAAGTTGAAATCTCAGGCTGTATGTCTGAGGGGCTTGGAGCTTCTGATGTTTCTCTATTTGTCTCTCTTCCCTTTTCTCTCCACCTTGTCCATTCCTTGCAAAGCCCTACAAGTTCTCCTGGTTGGAGATTATTTAGTTATTATTTTAAAATCAACATAACTTGCGCAAGTACTAAGACAATTTCTAAGAGGAGAGTGGACGGAGGGCCTGGTGGCAGCTCATAGTTTCTCTTTTGACCTTTGGTCTTACCCTTCAAGGGTCCCACTTGAATTCCCACCTTGCTCATCTGAGTTGTGTGCTGGGACTTCATTCTTCCAGATCCATGGGGCCCAGCCACGTGAGAGTGGGGTGGGAGTGGCAGTGAAGACTTACCCAGTATTGTTCATAGCACATTGTTCATGACAGCCAGAAAGTGGAAACAGCCCAAATGTCCATTAGCTGAAGAATGGATAAACAAAACATGGTACATCCAAACAATGGAATATCATTCAGCCGTAAAAAAGAATGAATTGCAGTACTGTAACATGCTACAACACGGATGAGCCTCACAAACGCTATGCTAAATGAAAGAAGCCAGGCACAAAGGCCATGCGTTGTGTGAATCCATTTCTATGAAATGTCCAGAATAGGCAGCTCTGTAGAGACAGAGAGTAGATTAGTGGCTGCTTAGCGTTTTGAGGTTGAGGGGGTACAGGAGGTGACAGGTAATGGGAACAGGGTTTCTTTTCATGGGGATGAAAATGTCCTGTAATTAGACAGTGGTGATGGTTTCACAATTCTATGAATATACTAAACACCACTGAGTTGTGCATTTTAAAAGTGAATCTTATGATGTGTGAATTTAAAAGAGGGTTACCTGGTATTAGCCTCTAACCAGCCTCCCCTTTGCTTTGTTGAGGTAGAATACATCTGTGGTTCCTGTCAGGTGTGGTTGGGACAGGTCCATTAACAGGCCAGACCTCAGTTTCCCTATTAAAAGTAGTTGAGTTGGGTAAACCCCAAGGCCTAACATTGTATCTAACATTGTAAATCCCAGGGTTATTGGGCAGGGTCTATAAGCCTTCATACTTTGACTTGTTTTGAATGGAATTTTGGGCTTAATGGTAGCTCTCAGTCTCTGTGGTTGAACAGTTTTTAGTCATTTTGCTGAAGCAAATGGGGGCCTGGTAGAGTCCCTCCTGAACACTTTTCAGTTCCCTCACTAGATTTTCTTTCTGTTTTACTCATGACATTAAATCCTCCAACTTGGATGTGTCATGGGTTACAAGTCAAGGCCCAGGTGGCTCCTATAAGGGGAGTTTCATGAGCCCTTCCTCCCCTCCCAGGTAAGCAGGTAAGCAGACCCTGGGAGAGGGTGGTAGGGTTGGTTACAGGGCTTGACTCCAGCACCCACTGCCCACTGCTGCCATGTTTCCACCTTTGGGGACAAACTGGGGGGTGAGGGGCCAAATGTCCAGAGCTCTGTGCCATGTGTGGTCTGGGCCCCAGCCAATCTAATCAGATTTTTGCAAAAGTAACTCTAATACAGGAATTTCTGGCTTTATGCCAAGTTTGTGGGGGTAGTGGAAAGGGTGTGAGGCTGGGGGTCAGAGACCTGGCTCTGGTTCTGGCTCCCACCCAGCTCCTGAAGGAGTCCCTTCCACTTGCCAGGCCTCAGCCTCCTTCTCCATACAGTGGAAGTGCTGGCCTCAATTCTCTTTCCCCATGCAGCGCCAGCCTTTCTGTGCCATGCTTCTTATCCTGGGAGACTGGCCTTTAGTCACTTCTAGACCTGAGGGTCCTCTAGGTCCTCTTTCTCCCCATCTTTGTCCATAGATATGCCCTCCTTTGCCCCCATCCTCATCACTCTTGTCTTTGTCCCCATTTAGTGAGCACTGTCTGTACACTCTCTCCTTTAGTGAAGAGGATTATAAGACGGTACTTCTCGACTTGTAGAGCAGATCCAGGCCTGGGTTCTAATCTCTACTGTTCTGTGATTGACTGGGGGACAAGGTCAAGTCAGTTTTCTCATTTGTAAAATGGAGATAATAATGCTATCTTCTTTCTTTATTTTTGAGAAAGAATTAAATAAAAATAGATGCCTAATGAGTATGATTAACCACTCTATATATGAGGTCTAAGGTAAAAGAATTCAGTAAATAAAACTGAATAAAACTATATTTGTGTCTCTCCAGTGATTCACTTTTCCTTCTCCCTAACCCCTGTCCACAAAGGAGTCCCTGTCTCTAGACCTCAGTCTTTACTTTGTTGAAGTAACTTTGGGCTGAAAAGGCCAGGGTGGGGACGAGATGGAGCCCTGTTGGGTGTATGGAGCAAAACAAATGCTCCTGCAACTAATTGTGCCTTATTATAATTGCGAAAAACCCTTATTACTCCTTGTGTCATTACTGATACCCGCCTAATAATAGTTATTACCACTTTATTACCACTGAGAGTTTGTTTTAGTTTTCGATTTGATTGTGTTTAGTTTCATTTGCAGAAAATGAAGGGTCATTTCATTCATGCAAATTGTTACTTAGTTTAGCAAATTGTTACTTCCAGTAAAGCAAGAGGCTCAGGAATTCTTCTGAAGGCAAAGTATATGTTTTTAAAGAGGAATATTTTAGGCAGATGAAAAGGAAACCCAAAGAAAAATACCATCGACAATGAAGAATCACAGAGTCTGAGCTGGAAGGCAGTAGAGAGCTTGTGTTCCATTTCTGGCCTTCACAAAGGGGGCTACTGAGGCCAAGAGCTGGCAGGGACTGGTTTAAGGCCTCTTGTTGAAGAGTCTGAGCTGGGTTTGCCTTTCTGACTCTCAACCAGTTTCACCATCGTCCCTTTACTCAAGAATATTGGTTCTATTGCAGCTTGTTTGGAAATGAGTTTCTGTGTCTGGGTTTTTGTACTCAGCTCTGAATAGACTTGCCAAATTTAGCAAATAAAATACAGGATGCCTAGGTAAATGTGAATTTCAAATTCAAGTAAACAACACATAAAATATTTTTGTATAAGTATATCCCAAATATTGCAAAGGACATACTTAAACTAAAAACTTATCCCAGGTGGCGCCCGTAGCTCAATGGGTAGGGCACTCGCCACATACACCAAGGCTTGTGAGTTTGAACCTGGCCCGGGCCTTCTAAACAACAATGACAACTGCAACAAAAAAAATAGCTGGGTGTTGTGGCAGGTGCCTGTAGTCCCAGCTACTTGGGAGGCTGAGGCAAGAGAATCTCTTGAGCCCCAGAGTTTGGGGTTGCTGTGAGCTGTGACGCCACAGCACTGTACCCAGGGCGACAGCTTGAGACTCTGTCTCAAAAACAAAAACAAAACTTATGCTATCTTTATCCAAAATTCAAATTGAACTGAGCATCTTGTATTTTATCTGGCAACTCTAACTCTGACTTCTCCACTTGCATTTCTCTTGTGATAGTAATAGCAGTTACTGTTAATATCCTGGAAGTATTTTTCAACAGTGCTGAGAGCTGTACTAAGCATTTTACGTACATTGCCCTGCAAACCTGGGAGGTCTATGATTGTTACTCTCATTTTAGAGCTGAGGAAATAGGCCCAGAGAGGTGAAGTACTTTTCCTGAGGTCACACAGCCAAAGGTAGCAAAGCAGGGATTGAGCCCGGGAGTTGTTTTCTGTGGCTTTACTTGTTCCAGTGGATTGGGGGATCAGAGTAGTAGGAGAAAAGGAATGTTTCCTTGGGGTATGAGTTTATTATTTGAGGAAACCAATGATCAAAAGCATGTAGAACCCAAGGTGTGAACTCCCATGCCCTGGTAGTGACGCCCTATCTCCTGTCTTCCAGAATCACCGCCACCCCCCTACTCTCGGCTGTCTCCTCGTGACGAGTACAAGCCACTGGGTAAGTGTGCCCTCCTTTCTACCCTTGCAGAAATGTGTCCATCCCGGCTCCCCGTCAGCCCAGCCTCCATCTGGCTTCAGTGCTGAAGAGCTGGAAAGGAGGGGTGAAAGCCGGTCTGGTTACTTTGAAATGGGGTGAAGTTTTACAAACACTCCCACCATCGGGCCAAAGCAGACCCAGCCTCTGCAGCAGGCAGTTTACATCTTGAAATTCCATGGCTCATCATTAACCTCTCTTTGACCTTTAAACATGGGCCTGTCGGAGATGAATGGGTTTTGACTTCAGCATCTCATTGGCGGTGGGTTGGTATTTCTGTGTCTCTGTTCCTCTCCTTCCTTCAGCCTTGCGTTGTTCTCTTTCAGTGTGTATTAATGAGTAGTGTGACAGATAGGTTAAGCATGAAGTCTTCGTTGAGAAGAGCTATGTATTTTCCTTCCTTAAGCCAAGATGTTCACCTGGACAGAAACAATAATTAGAATGTTTAGAAAGAATGTTTATGGGTATGTAAAGCCCCTGGCATGGTCTGTCCCCTAGGTGAGTGTCATTTTATACAAATTGCATGTAGAGGCAAAATGCATTTTCTGTAAACCCTTGGGCCTATCAGTGGTTCTCAGCCTTCCTAATGCTGCGGCCCTTTAATACAGTTCGTATGGGTCACGGACGCATAGGTTGAGAACTTCTGGTCTAATTGATCAGCTCACATTTGGGGGTAGATATGTATGGTTTTAAAAAGCAGAGATCACTTGTTCCCTGGCCCTCTGTTTCTGCTAATGGGGATTCAGAGTGCAGGTTATGAGCCAGAAAGCTGGTGGAGTCTGTAGGATCCTGGTGGCAGGGTGAGTTATTTTATCCCTAATAGTACCAGGAGAGCAACTTTGTGACCCAGGCAGTTCCTGTGGGACTCAAAAATTTTAAAAGTCAGATGGCGTGGCAATGATGCTAAAACATTTCACTAAGTGATCACAGAAAGTGGGTTTTGTTTTGTTTTTGGTAAATGCCTCCTTCCAGTATCACGTCACTATCATCTGGGAGTCTGTCATCTGGGAGGTCGCTTCTTAGTGTTGTAGACTCTCAGGCATACACCCCAGTTTGCCTTCCAGGCCCCCCACCCACTGTGAAGTCAGAGGTACCTACCAGGTCCCTTTAGGAATTTGACCTCCCCAAGCAAGGAGGCAGTGGCTGGTCCACCAGGGTGTCAGTGGTTAAACCATGGTGGCTTCCCCATTGTCTAGTCCAAAGAAGTATGATCATCCCATGGATGGGAGAATTTTAGTTCTTTGGGGAGCTAGAGATGTTATCTGGAGGGACTCTGCCACTTAAGAGATGAGGAATCAGACTGAGGGGGAGGAGCTGCCCTGGTAATGAGCAGCAGGGTTGAGCCACAAACCCATTCAGGTTGGTGGTTCCCCTTCCTTCCTTTACAGGCCTGTCTCAGCATTTCCTAAGTTGGCATAATTGCACTAGTTCCATCAGGGAGGGAGGGAGGGAGGGAGGGAGAGAGAGAGAGAGAGAGTGCGAGCGAAAGAAACAGCCCTCAAAAATTCCTGGTAAATGTAGCACCTCAGTTTGAATGTTAGGGATCATTGTCCTGAGGGTTTGTCAGTCAGCCTGTGACAAAGCAGCAAAAACCAGGACACCTCCCAGCCCTGCAGAATGACCTTTTGGGAAACCATCAGGTATCCCCATTATTTTACAAATGGGACAACTGAGGCCCAGAAAGAGGCTGTGACACTTGGCTGGTGCTCCTATAGCTCAACCCACCAGTTGCTTTAATACAGCTTATAAGCTAAGAATGGCTTTTCTTTATTAAATGGCTAAAATCGAAAGAAGACTAATATTTTGTGACATGTGCAAATGACATGAAATTCAGATTTCAGTATGTGGAAGTAAAGGTTTACCGGAACACAGCTATGCTCGTCTGTTTCCATGTTCTCCGGCTACTTCTGCCCCAAGCTGAGCGGCAGAGCTGAGTGAGTGGTTGCAACAGAGAGCATGTGGTTCACATAGCTGAAAATAGATACTCTGTTTTACAGAAAAAGTTGGTGTAACCCTTGATATTGCTTGACTAATAGTGGAGGTGGGACTTAGTCCTGGGGCTCCAATTTGCAGACAGGGTTGCTCCTTGGGGCTTCAGTGGTGATGGAGGTTGGGCAATTTCTTTTCTACTACAGCCACTGCAGAACTGTCACTAGAAATACAAGATGTAAGGGTTTGGCGAGGGCATGATCAGGACTTTACTAGCCGGGGAAGGTGGAAACCACTTGTTGTTCTGACTCCTTTTGGACACCTCCCAATGCTGTCTGTGTTGGCTCCACAGCAGTTCCCTGGGAAGAAGTAGGACTCAGCTTGTTCTGTTGCTACTTCAAATAAGAAATGGCAGCAAGGCTGTGGGCAGTGAGCACTTCGGGAACATTAGGCGTTAAAGCAGAACTCTTTTAAGAAGCTCCCATGTAGGCACTGAACGTTTTTTTTGTTTTGTTGTCTGTTCTTTTTTTAAAGATTTCTGTGTGTCCTTATTTTTCTTCTAACACATTTTATCGGCAGATAAACTTTTTCATGCCCTGATAAATAGCTGGGGTTATTTTTTGTATTATTTTCTTTTCCTTGCATTGTTGCCTTTTTATAAACAAAAAAGCCAGTTCACTTCTAAGCCTCTTTGATCACATGAGACCAAAAAACAAAATAAAACCCAGAACACCCAGTCAGCTAAATTGGTTAATGTTTCATCTTGCCACTCCCCAAGCCATGTGGTAAAAAGGAAAAAAATTCCTGCAGGATCGAATGGAATTCTGGCTAGCTAGGGTCTAGGCTAACGGTTTTGTCCCAGGGATCCCCTGCCTGGGGTGGCTCTGCTGAGCCAGGTGGGGCCAGGTGGGGTCGGCTGAGCCAGACCTGGGTTGTACTGGATCAGAAGAAGAGGAATGTGCTGTAGGCCTCTCAGAGCATGCCTTCCAACTGTTGGGCAGACCTGTCCCTTCAACGGGGACAACACCCAGTGCTGGTAGCAGAGGCACGGACCCAGGAAAAATTTTCCAAGTCTTGTCTGTCCCAAAAGGCATTGGCTTGTCAAGCTAGCAGCTCAGTGTTCAAGAGAAATGTGCAAAAGAATTTCCCTTTCCTATCTAACTGCACTGCAGACGGGAAAACAATGCACGCCATACGAAGTACTTAAAACTACTGGGGAAAAAAAAGAACACCTTAAGAAAAACAGGCATTGGAAGTTGCTCTGTGAGCAGGTTTGGATGTTAGGGGGTGGGGGAGGGGAGAGAGAAAACAAAGTTAATCTGAGAGCAAATGCTTGATCCCTTAATTAGAGGGGTGTAAGCAGGACAGAGTGAGGATGGCTGGTGACTTGTTAAAACAGAGTTTCCCCAGCTCCAGCGGGAGGGAGGGAGGAAGGATGGAAGGAAGGAAGGAAGCAAGAAGGAACAACTTCAAGAATTTTAATGGTTGTAATTAAGTACAGCAACTAAGAATTGTTTAGGGGCTTAATTTAACCTTACCCAAGGAGGCTCCAAGTTGCTACTTGCTCAGTCCCCTGAACTTGGGTTATTTCTGTGGTCAGAGCAATTGGACTCTTTCAGGTGCCAGGGTCGCAGCAGTCAGCGTTTTCCAGAAGCGTTCAGGGCTGGCTGGTCTGCTCTCAGGTAATCCTGGGACAGCGTCACAGAGTGTCACCAGAAAGTCGTGAGGGACATGCTGCCCTTTGCAGGCACACACATGCACACATACACACAGATATGTGAGAAAGAAGAAAAGAGCAGTGCCCCACGGCCAACTAAGTTTGCTTTCTCTTTCCTCCCACAGATCTGTCCGATTCCACATTGTCTTACACTGAAACGGAGGCCAACAACTCCCTCATCACTGCTTCGGGTGAATTCTCAGGTCGGCACATTTTCTCTTTGTGTGTTGCTGCTGTGTTGAACTTTATCAAAGGGGCCTGGCGGGGCAGGGGTGCTCGGTGGACGTCTTTTTTATTGCCCTTCTTTTTGTTTCCCTTTTGCTCCTACTCCTTGGATGGGAAGATTGCCAGTGTTTGAATCACTAGTGTTTGTGGGGTTAAGAGCAGCGTGTATGAGGGAAACGGGAAGATGATAACTTACAAAGTGCCTGTCCACCACGTTTTAATGAATCACGTTTGACCTTACCTTGTCTCTCATGGACCTGATAAGAAGCTCGCACTGTTCTCCATCTCTCATTTTAGCAAGGGATCCTCTTCTCTAGCTGCAAGAGGGAGCTAGAGATGTGTTATATATTGATCTTCCTTTTGTCCCCACTCTGGGGCAGGGACCGATGTGAAGGATCAAAACAGAGGGGAGAAATGGAGTGGGGAGAATGAGCTTGCAGGGGAGGATCTGGCAAGAGAGGAGTTTGCCAAAGGCCAGTGTTTTCTGTGTCTTTGAGTAGTGGGCCCTGGGATAGGGAACAGAACACTGGTTTGGAGCACCCCCCAGCCTCTGTATTTAAAAGCTGGCCAGAGGGCCTCCTACATTCAGAGGAATACCTGAATCAAGCTTTCCTTGATTTCCAAGATGTCCTCTCTTGAGGAAAAAGAGGTTGATGTTAGACTGGGCACGTCGAGGGCTGGTGGCAAAGTATGTGGACCCTTTGGAAGCATCGCCTGTGAAGTGTGCTGGGGCTTGTGACTTGGCTCTGTGCTGGGTGGGACCCAAGTATGTATGTATGGATCTCTGTTTGTCTGTATCCTATGGGCCAGGCCCGGGTAGGTAAAGTAACTTACACGGGGTCACATGGTGTGACATGGTGGCAGGGTCTGTGCCCCTTACTACTGTCCTGTCCCCAACTCTTCTTCAAGAGTGGAACATACCTTTGGTAAATGTATTTCCCACAAAGTTCTGTCATTCTTGTCATACTTCTCTTCTCATTCTAAGGGTGACAGTGCTGGCTGTTCACAGCTGTCTGGCCATAACCCTAACCCGTTCATTCCCTATTCTCCTCACAACCCTGGGAGCTCACAAGAGTATGGCTCCTTCAGAGTTGGAGCAGGGGTGTGGCTGGCCGCATGAGGATCTTGCAGCCTGTGGCACAGCTGGTACAGGGGTTCTGATCTTTGGTGGCCACTGCTTTCTCTCCTTTGTGTTTTGACCCTATTTGGTTATTATCTCTTTCCCTTAACGACCCAGGTAGATGAACACAGGTTAACATTTTAATAACGTTCTTTTACCTCTGCACCTATGTGGATGGAAGCCACATATAATTTTGAAGCAAGGGGCTTAAAAAGTATTTCTGAATTTATGACTCTATGTCATTGCCAACCCTTGGAGCATATTTGGTTTACATGGATTGCTTTGGCATTGAACGTTAGGATGGAGGGCTAATTTTTTTGACATCCCCTCTCCTCCTATTGTTAATGGTGGAAACCTTGATGTTTACATGTAGGCACCTTACAGTTTTAGGGTATATTTGCAGACATGGTCTTATTTGATCCTAGTCATTCCAGAGGGAGCCTGGTGTGTGGCTGGGGATGGAAGCAGACCCCAGAGCACCTGCAGGAGCGCCTCCCCACTCTGATTCCTAGGGGAGAGCACCCTCTGGAGGCTGGGAGGTCTGCAGACACTCCTCCCCTCCCCCCAATCCCAGGCAGTTAGGTTTAGCTGGCTTTTAGGGGCCCAATGGGCCTGTATTTGGCATTTCTGTCCAGATATCCGGGAGCGGAGTCTTTGGTACAGAACAATGAGAAGGTCTCTGTTGCTCTTCACTGTGGCTCTCATGAGATGATTTTGCATCCAGTGGTTTGGAATTCTAAGGGGCTGAAGAATTTGGGGAGAATGTTATTTCCTTTGCCAAGGAGATTGAATGAAGTCTTGATGGGCTTTGGTTTGTGTTCTCGGTGGGCTCAGTTGGTGAGTGGCGTGCCTCTCTTGGT
Organism: Nycticebus coucang; assembly: GCF_027406575.1. NCBI lineage: Eukaryota > Metazoa > Chordata > Mammalia > Primates > Lorisidae > Nycticebus > Nycticebus coucang. The sequence continues at coordinate 69,389,768 of NC_069785.1, forward strand.
CATCCTGGCTCCTCACATTTTCAAGTTTACTCTATGGATTAGAGCTGCCCTCTGCTTACTGGGAGCTCACAGACTTGGGACTGTATTGGCTGTCCTGGAGGACATACTCAGGAAAGGAGGCCTTAGGGACAAGGCCGAGGAGGTCTTGGTGGAGGGTGATGGCATGGGTCATCCAGCAGAGATAGAATGCAAGGTTGTATGGGATGGGATAGTGGGCAGTGATATCAGAAAGGTGAGGGGCACAATGTGCTGGGCTAGGCCAGGGTCTTCGATGCTCAAGGACCAATAATAATGATGGTACTGGTGATGACAGCAGTTTATTGACACTCACTGCATGCCAGCCACTTCACTAAGTGTCAGCATTGTTCATTTCATTGACTGTGTACCACAACCTGGTGAGACAGGTGTGATTCTCCCCATCTTACGGATGAGGAAACTGAGGCTCATTGCTGGGCCAACTGCCCCAGTTGTAAATGGTGGGCTTGGGATGTGAGATTTGGCAGCATGACTGTTTAGCTCCGATCCCGAGGGCACTACCTGGTGGTCCACAGCAAGGATCCTATGCCCCTCCCTGAGCCAGACTGTGGCAGTGGCAAAGTATACTAGTCACAAGGAGCCCAGGGGCAGCCTTCCTTGATTTAAGCATCAGTGGTGGGAGTGAGGGGCTAAGAAGGGCACAGGGCTCCGTGCTCATCCTGACAGACCACCCAGACCACACCAGCCAGCTGCCCACTGTCTCCCTGCATCCTGAGGGGCTGCTGACCCTGGGAGCCTGGTCCATGGCAGTGTCTGGGGACAGGCAGCAGGGTGTCTGCAGCCCCAGGACAGAGAACGCCGTTGTTTGTCTCACACAATGACAATCCCAGTGCCCGCCCTGGAGCTGTCTATTTTTATCCAACTTCAAGGTTCTCTGCTTTACTTTCCTGTCCTGTTGTTGAGACCACTTTTGGGAATAGTGGGGATTTTGAGGCTCAGTCCCGCATGGGTGGGCAGAACGCTTGCATCTGATCTCTACATCAGCCCCAAATTTGGATAAATGATCTCCACTAAACAAACTAGCAAACTGAAGCTGAGAGGGGGACAGTGACTGCAGCAGGGTTGGGAGGGATGCTAGAATACAGTGGTTTTACCAGACCTGAAGATTCTTACACCTTCAATGGGATTTGGGTAAGGTTAAAAGCCTAGAGGTCATCGTCGGGTACCTTCAGAACTCTGGCATTCTGATTTCCTGGGCTAAATCAGGGCCTGGGCTGCTGTCCCTATCCAAGTTCCCCATTAGACTTTTGCTTCTGTGCAACTTTTTCATTCCTTTTCCATTCCTTTGATTTTAATTTGCAGAGGAAAGCAAGAGGAGCTAATCAAGAAATTCATACTAAGGTGTGAGTGGCTGATGGGCAGTCCTGTTTTTTATTTTTACAACTTAAAAATAGAATATGCTATAATGGAAAGAATTGCAGGATGAAGGGCCATGTGGGGAAGGTGGTTCTCCCACCACTTCCTATCCTAGCATAGAATGAGCAAGACACAAGGAGCTTTATGTAAGGTAGGGAAGCCTAGCCAAGTGGCTGGGTGAGCTCTGGGTCACTTAGTGGGAACCTGAGGTGATGGCTCTGTTTAAGGACCCAGGCCTGCCTGACTTTGTGCTGTGCAGTGTGGGGTGGGGCACTGGGCAAGCTTCAGGAGGACCAGTGCCTCCCTTTTGGCATCTTATTCTGGTGCCTGTTGGATAACTGTTCACGTGCTTTCTTAAGCACCTGCTGTATGCAAGACATAGTGTATGCTTCCCATCATGGGGATCCAGCAGTCCTTTCTGGTGATCTTGGCTGTATGCTGGTATCTCAGTTCTTACCACATCCTGGTTCTTTAGAGTTACATTAATGGGGATAAGCCCCCCCACTTTACAGAGGAGAACACCAAAGGAAGGAAGGGAGAGCCACACAAGACTACATGAAAGTTGGGGGCTGAGCTGGATGTGGGTGCCTTTCTTCCACCAGCCAGAGTATAAGCTCCTTGAGGAACAGGTTGTTCTGTAGATTCTTGCATTCTGTAGGTTGACAGTTTGGAAACAGAGGCTCACAGAGGTTAGGAGACTGACTGAGGGTCACACAGCAGGAACAAGCAGATAGAGCCAGGCCATGACCTAGTGGGTCCACACTGCTTGTCTACCTGCCACCTAATAGGAACTGTGTCCTGTTGCCCTTTCAGTGGTCCCTTGAGATGCCCTGTCTGTGTGCACAGAAGCTGGGAGAGGAGTGTGTGTGCAACATCATTCCAGCTGCTTCCTTGATGATAGGGCCCAAGCGTGCTCTTATTAGGTACTGTCATCTAACGCTGATTCCAGAGCTCTGTTCTACGTTCTGAGTTCAGTTGGCTCAGTGTGTACAGGGCCCCTACAGTGGTGGCAGGCTCTGCCATTTATTAATTGTTTGACCTTGGGAGAACCACTTTTGCGCTGTCCTCCGGTTTTCTCACCTTTAAATGGGGATGATAACAGCATATCACTTGTGGTGAGGGTTAAATGAAGTGAAGCCCCTGAATCAGCCGGCCCTAGCATACTACTTGAGGTGGGTGTGGCCATTAAAGTATTCCAGACGCCCTGCCACAGGCAGGGAGAAATGACCTCATCTCTGCCCTCACGGTACTCAAGGTAAAACTACAAAAAGAAACAAGAGGTGCTCTAGAGGAAGAAGGGATTAGTGTTGTGTTCTTCACAGGGTAGGAAGGCAGCCTAGGGAGGCTTCCTGGAAGAGGTGATATCAAGGTGGGGTTTACAGGATGAATGGAAGTCCCTCAAGGGACCACTGAAAGGGCAATAGGACACCAAAGAGACAGGATTGAGCCTTCCAGGAGGAAGACGTAGCAGTTGCAAAGGCCTGAGGTGTGAAAAGAGCCTGATGTAGAGAAACCAAAGTAGTTTTGAGGGATTGGGAAGCAAAGCACCTGATGTTGGTGGGAGATGAGGCAGGGGGAGGCCAAGGCGTAGGTAAGATTTTTTGAATACTTTTTACTAAGCATACAGAGTGCACACATAAGCATCTAGCTGAGTGAATTTTGATCACATCCGAGTGATTGTCAGGGCCTGGTCAGGTTGCTGTCACACGGAGCTGCTCATTGCCTGTGGGGTGGTTTGGAAGGGAAGGTGGCGGGGGCAGGGGATAATTTTTTTACCTCAAGAGAGGGTTTCATTTGCTCTGGAGAGCGGGAAGGACATCTTATGTAGAGCTTGGAGCAAATGCTGATGCAGTCAGACTTGAACCCAGATCAGTCGCTGTGGGTTTAAGAGGTAGTTCTTGGGTGTGGCCTATGCCTACCCCGCCTCTCCCCAGAGGGCAGGCTCCAACCTAGGGGACAGGTTGCTTGACTGACTATAAGTCTGGCCAGGACCTGCTGTTCGTAATTCAGAGGTGGCCCCGGCCCCTTCACCTCCTCTGGGGCAGAGGTGAGGGAGGGGCACCTAGCTCCCATTCCAGCATTAACAATGTTCGCTACTCCTATTAGGGCCTTGCCGTGTGCCTTTTTCACTTTGGTCAACCCAAAGGGAAGAAAAATATCTTCCCACCTTAAAACTTCAGTATCTAACCAAGGGACCCTTTCTTCCTAGGCTGGAGTAGAGATATGAGGGGCAGAGGGCAGGAGTAACAGAGGTGACTGCAGCAGACCTGGGGAGCCAGACAGTTGAGGAGGGTGCCAAGCCAGCCTGGGCCTACTATGAAGCAATGTAGGGTGATGGCCAGTGTGCCAGCGTGGGTTGTAGGCTTAGCTTTGCCCTTTCTGGCTACAGGATATCAGGCAAGGTCCTTGCTTCTTTAGTCTCAGTTTGCTCAGCTGTACATTGGGGCCACTGAGTCACTGATCTCAGGGGACCCTTGGCACCGATATGTTCTGAGCTGTGAGTACCAGCTCCTGGGCTTTGGGGCATGATCAGAGAGCTAGGGCTTCTGGCCTAGGGCATCTTTTATCATCACAACTATAGCCTGGCACAAAACCATGTTGTTTTCCTGGACCCCTCTCATCCCAGGACGCTGAAGCTTTGGGCACTCCTGTGGGGGTATTCTTGACTGATGAAGAACCCATATCCCAAAGAGGACAGCTGACTCACATCTAACAAAGGACCTCAGGGCTGTTGTGATTCTTGACAAATCAATGTTTGTAGGCTTTTGAATTACAAATCAATGTTTTGAGCATTCATTAAGAACCTATTACATGCCAGTGGCAGGTGCTACAAAATGGAGAAAGGTGCTGATGGTCTGGAACAGAGATTTTCTTTTTTTTTTTCTTTTATTTCTTTCTTTCTTTTTTTTTTTTTTTGAGACAGAGTCTCAAGGTTTTACCCTGGGTAGAGTGCCATGGGGCGTCACAGCTCACAGCAACCTCAAACTCCTGGGCTTATGCAATTCTCTGGCCTCAGCCTCCTAAGTAGCTGGGTCTACAGGCGCCCGCCACAACGCCCGTCTATTTTTTGTTGCAGTTGTCATTGTTGTTTAGCTGGCCCGGTCTGGGTTTGAACCCACCAGCCTTCATGTATGTAGGCTGGCACTGTAACCACTGAGCTATAGGTGCTGAGCCTAGAACAGCGATTTTCAACTGGTGTGCCATGGCACACTGGTGTGCTGGGAGAGGACCTTAGGTGTACCACGAAAAGATTTAAAGATCATTAATTAAATGATTTTCGAAAGAAGTTCAAAGCACAATAAGTATATTCTTTTCTCTCTCTCTGTCTTTTTTTTTTTTTTTTCCTGAGACAGAGTCTCACAGTGTTGCTCTCAGTAAAGTGCTGTGGCATTATAGCTCACAGCAACCTCCAACTCCCGGGCTCAAGTGATCCTTTTGGCTCAGCCTTCTGAGTAGCTGGGACTACAGGTGCTCACCACAATGCCTGTCTAGTTTTCTATTTTTAGTATAGATGGGGTCTCACTCTTGCTCAGCTGGTTTTGAACTCCTGAGCTCCAGCCGTCTACCCATCTCAGCCTCCCAGAGTTTAGGATTATAGGCGTGAGCCCCCAGGCTCAACCCTTTTTTTGATCAACATGATTTAAATGTGTGCAGAAGTTTCACTATAGGTTCAAGTGTGCCGTGAAAAACACTGGTCTAGAAGAAGAGGCAGATAGCAAGCAAAGAATGATGAATGACGGCACTAAGTGCTGCCCTAGAGACATGGCCAAGGCTAATACGCACTAGCACAGGGTCAAAGGCAGGGGACGCTGTCAGAGTGGGAAGGTGGGAGTTCAGGGGAAGCTTCATGGAGAAGGTGATTTGGAGTTGGTGATTTGGTTTTGTAGGATGAATAGGAATTCACCAAGAAGACAACAGGCCATAGATGTCTTGTCAGATAGAAGGAACAGCTTGAGCAAAGGCAAATAGGCAAGTGGTAGCACTGTAAGTTCTAAGAGTTTGTGAGAGGTTGGGGAATAGGGGAAATTGAGTTTAGAGAGGTTGTCCTCAATACTGGAGGGATAACCTGGAACAGAGAAATTCTGGTAATGGGGACTAGGAAACCCTGGGATCTACTTGGTCTTGAAGGATCTTATTTAGTGTCCAACACTGTGCCTGGTTCTTAGCAGGGGGTCATTGTGGAATAAATGAGTGATTTTTGCCTGGAGCAAAGACATCCAAAGAGACCTAGAAGTAAAGACAGATCATTACACATATTTAATAATCACAGCTAGTATAGAGCACTGTGTCAGGCTGTAAGTGCCACAAATATATTCTTTTATGGAATACTCATGATCGTATGAGGTAGCCACTTTTATTAGCCAAATTGAAGGAAGAAGTAACTAAGGCTCAGAGAGGTTAAGTAACTTGCCACAGACTACCCAGCTAAAAAGTAATAGAACTGGGATTGAAACACTCTGGCACCTGTTGGGTTCCTCAGGTATCTTCTTTGTCCCTAGAAGATTTGGGACTCAAGCATGGTCTTTAAGCTTCTGGGGCTTCTGCATCCCTGGGAACCTGTGATTCAGGATGAACAACTGTCACCCAGGCCCCGGTGTGGCTCTGCTGGTTGGATGGGTGGATGAACGAATGAGCAAAGAGATCGTGGGTGGGTAGGCTGAGAGGGGAGGCTGCTGGGTGTGTGTGTGGGGGGGTGTTGAGTACCTCCACGGCTCTGAGCTGGTAGCAGATAGTCCCAGTGGCCTGCATCACTGGGGGCACCGGCAGGTTTTCTGAGGAGACCTGAAATTCTAGAAAATGCCTTTGGTTGCATCCAGCCTAATCATAACCATCTGTCTGCTGGGCTCCACAGCCCACCCTCCTCCTGTCGCCACTGGCGTGCTTTCCACGGGCGTCTGTAACAATCGGGAGCCACGCGAAGTTTCCTTGTCAGGGTAGAGTGGCTGTTGCCAAGAGCTACTTCTTTGATGCAGAAAATATATCCCGAAGGCACTTTGTCAGATGTTTTTACATTAAACATTTTCCCTCCTTGGCCTTTGGCCACTAAGGGAAGCATTGCTTTTCCAGTTGCCCTTTGTGGAAAGAATTCCTGATATTCAGGGCCAGTTCCCTGTGCCTCCCAGTCAGAGAAGGTAAGGCCTTGGGGGTGGCACTTCTGTGAAGTGGGGGCTGCCCTGGCCTGAGGGAGGAACCCTACTCCTACCATGTGGTAGCAGTTTCTAGGTTTGCAGAGACAGAGGTCTCATATCTGGGGTGGACATCAAAGCCACTGTCCCAGGCTGCAAGGTGAATCATGGCCAAAACTTTAATTGATCTGTGAAAGGAGAGGTAGACGCTCACAGATAGGGAGGGGCCTGGAAGTCATTTTGATCCCTTTGAGTTGGCTGAGGTAGGGCCAGTTCTGGGCAGAACAGGGAGAGGCTGGGCTGTTGGGCCTTCTGTGCCAGGCTGGGCAGAGGGAGGGGAGGCTGGCTCTGTCACACAGCCTGACATTGGGAGGGGCCAGACTGGGCATCTCCCATCTGGCATCTCAGTAGCTGTGGGAGGCAGCTAAGGTGAGGAGATTCGCTGGGTAGATGTGACCAGTGAGATGCATTGGGAGAGGGACTGCGGTGGGGTACAGATGTTCTGGCTCCAGCCTCTTTGGTGGAGTAAAGTGAAATGGGATACCCAACAGGCACCTCTGTAGACAGGCTGCCACACATCCCATCTGGGCACAGGTGCCCAGGGTGTCCCAAGCCTGGTTCTCCCCCCAACCTGCTGCCTATCTCCACTTACCTTTCTCAGCCCTTCTATCCTCTGCCTTATACCTAGCACTCAGGGGAATGTCCCCAGCCCAAGTGTCTAGTCCTGGCCCTGCCACTCAGCAGCTAACACAGTCTTCTGAAACCATGTGTCTGCTCTAGACCTCAGGTTTTGCCCTGAAGAGTGAGGAGGCTGCCGGCCTGAGGGATGTGCATGGTCCCTTCCAGGCCTATCCCCCAGGATTGTTAAGAGAAGAGGGGACACTGCTTCCAAAGGGAATACCCCAAGGTGCTCCCAGAGGGCAGATATTGGGAATGGACTTGGGAGCTTGACTCTGAGGGCAGGGCCTGCATCTCCCCCTCCCAGTGCCCAGCGCAGTACATGTTGGGAGTATGTTTGCAATTCTCAGAAGGGCCCACTGCCTTCGCCCCTCTTCGGGGTTTCAAAGCAGAACAGAACGGATTTCACGGAAAGGCTGTGGGTTCTCCACAACCCTGGAGCCTGTCAGCTCATATTATGTTGTCTGTCTCGGGTCCAAGTAGACTCTGACTTGGGTTGGGGGGCCCGGTGTTGGAATCTTCCGGGTTTCTGTTGCTGTTTGAGCTGGGAGAGGAGCCATGGAGAGTGGAGAAAGGGCCCAGTTCTTCAGTAGACAGACACCATCTCTTCCCACCTGGCTGCCTGTCTTCTTCCTTGCAGGACAAAGGCCAGAGGGAGCCCCAGGGCCTTCCTCCTAGTCTAAAGCTAGTGCCACCCCTAGCCAGAGAGACAGGAGACCCAGCTCCTAGTCCTGACTCTGCCCCCATCTCTCTCGGGAGTCTCAAATTGCTTCCACTCAGCTTGTCCATCTGTAAAGTAGAACATCTGGACTACTTGGTCAACCCTCTTTGTACATTAGTCCCCTGAAGAGTTTTTGAAAAGCTCACATGGGGCGGCGCCTGTGGCTTAGTGAGTGGGGCGCTGGCCCCATATGCTGAGGGTGGCGGGTTCGGACCCAGCCCCGGCCAAACTGCAACAGAAAAATAGCCGGGCGTTGTGGCGGGCGCCTGTAGTCCCAGCTGCTCGGTAGGCTGAGGCAAGAGAATCGCGTAAGCCCAAGAGTTAGAGGTTGCTGTGAGCCGTGTGACGCCACGGCACTCTACCGGAGGGCGGTACAGTGAGACTGTCTCTACCAAAAAAAAAAAAATAAAAAAAAAAATAAATAAATAAATAAAAGCTCACATGCTGGGCAGCGCCTGTGGCTCAGTGGGTAGGGCGCCGGCTCCATATACTGAAGGTGGCGGGTTCAAACCTGGCCCCGGCCAAACTACAACCAAAAAATAGCTGGGCATTGTGGTGGGTACCTGTAGTCCCAGCTACTCGGAAGGCTGAGGCAAGAGAATCGCTTAAGCCCAGAAGTTGGAGGTTGCTGTGATTTGTGATGCCACAGCACTCTACTGAGGGCAACAAAAAAAAAAAAAAAGAAAAAAAAAAAGCTCACACACCATTCCAGAAATGGCTGGGGGCTGGACTGGGGATTGGGTTTTGTTTTTTTCTTTATTCCGTAGGTGATTCTAACATGCAGTGTGAGTTAAAAACCCAGGTCAAGATGGACCTGGTGTGCCCTCAGCACATGCTTCTGGGCTTCAGTGCACATGGTGTCTTAAGCCAGCCAGTTCCATTTGTGAGCCGGCCTAGTCCCTTGTGTTCTGGGGATTAAGCCATGTGAGAGCTCCAAGGAGATCACATCTGAGTGTCCTTGGAACACATTTGGTTGCTCACACATTAGGTTCTTGCCACAACCTGGTGAAGCCAGTGTAGAAACATCACAGTTTTTAGATGAGAAAATGGAGTCTGGGGGTGGCTGAAGTGACACTTGCTTAGAGCACCTGCCCAACTCGTGCATCAGGATGTTGTCGTGTTGGTCTTACGCAGGAATGTGGGTTTCCTGTGAGTGATTGGGAGAGCTGGGGGAGCCCTGCCTGAGCCGTGGCACCCCCTGCATCCTGATTCTTCCCTTGGGTATGAACAGCTTTACTGAAAAAGGGCCACCCAGCTCTGCCAGGCTTGCTTCTAGACCTGGAAGTGAAGGGTAGAGATGACCAGAGGACCTGAGAAAGCAGGGGTTAAAACCCAGATGCTTGGCTTGGCGCCTGTGGCTCAAGCAGCTAAGGTGCCAGCCACATACACCTGAGCTGGGGGGTTCGAATCCAGACTGGGCCTGCCAAACAACAATGAGGCTGCAACCAAAAAATAGCCGGGCGTTGTGGCAGGTGCCTGTAGTCCCAGCTACTTGGGAGGTGGAAGCAGGAGAATTGCTTGAGCCCAGGAGTTGGAGGTTGTTGTGAGCTGTGATGCCACAGCACTCTACCCATGGTGACAGCTTGAGGCTCTGTCTCAAAAAAAAACAAAACAAAACCAGTGAGTAGGACGCTGGCCCCATATGCCGAGGGTGGCGGGTTCAAACCCAGCACCAGCCGAACTGCAACAAAAAAATAGCCGGGCGTTGTGGCGGGCGCCTGCAGTCCCAGCTGCTCGGGAGGCTGAGGCAAGAGAATCGCGTAAGCCCAAGAGTTAGAGGTTGCTGTGAGCCGTGTGACGCCACGGCACTCTACCCGAGGGCGGTACGGTGAGACTCTGTCTCTACAAAAAAAAAAAAAAACAAAACAGATGCTTGGGGCCAGATGACCTTCCGTCTACCCCACTTAGCTGCCCTTTGCAGCCTGCATTTCCTCTTTTGATTGGTGGGCTTGGCATCAGCTCAGGGGACAGTGTACAGATCACATGTGGACAGTCTGTAGCACAGTGTTTTTGGCACACATTTAATTTTAAGTGAATGGTAACTAAGTGAATGGTTATCAAGTGTCAGCATGAGGGGTGTGAGAGCTCCAAGGAGAAAAGATACCTAGGCAACAAGACCTTCTCAGGAAACTTAGAATCTATTAGGAAAGACTAGGGGAAAAAATCGCTTCCTAGAGAGGCCTTGTAAATGCTGTTTCCTAACAGCAGGGGCTGGGAGGAGGCTGCCACTCAGGCCAACTGCCTCAGAGGTTGGAGTCCTAGCTGGGCTTGAAGGAGGAGGAGGATTTCACCAGGCTGTGAGGGGAAAGGGCATCCTGGTCTAGGGAACTGCCGGCCAAAGGCAAAGAGATGTGAGGACACTTGTTCTGGGAATGGGGAGTGATCCTTGCAGGGTGGTAGGAAATGAGACCCACAGAGAGATCCTTGAATGCCACTTCATGGAGGGCTAGACTTGTCTCTGTGGTCGGCCAGGGATGGGTGTCCTGGAAATAACTTTTGATTGATAAATGGATGGCAGTGACCTTAGAGACTAGGTTTGTATGGTCCAAGAATGTAGAAGTTTTGTTGTTGTTGTTGTTGTTTGAGACAGAGTCTCATTATGTTGCCCTCGGTAGAGTGCTGGGGCATCATAGTTCACAGCAACCTTAAACTCTTGGGCTTAAGCGATTCTCCTGCCTCAGCCTCCCAAGTGGCTGAGACTACAGGCGCCCACCACAACACCCGGCTATTTTTCTGTTGTAGTTGTCATCGTTGTTTGGCAGGCCCAGGCTGGATTCAAACCCTCCAGTCTAAGTGTATGTGGCTGGCGCCCTAGCCACTGAGCTACAGGCGCCGAGCCAGAATGTAAAGGGTTTTTTTTTGTTTAATATAAACTTTTTACTGATATGTAGTAGTACAGAAACGTACACGTATCACTAGTGAATAATTTTCACAAAGTGAACATCTTGTGTATCTACAGCCCAGATAAAGAAAGGTGACCCCCGCCTGTAGTCCCAGCTGCTCGGGAGGCTGAGGCAAGAGAATCACGTAAGCCCAAGAGTTGCTGTGAGCCGTGTGACGCCACGGCACTCTACCTAGGGCAGTAAAGTGAGACTCTGTCTCTACAAAAAAAAAAAAAAAGAAACGTGACCCCAACCCCCCGCCCCCCCATGTCCCCTTCCATCTACTCCCCTCTCCCCATGGGTCACTAAACACCATCCTGACTTCTAACACCTAAGACTGGTTTACTGGTTTTGAACCTGATGCACATGGGGGGCATATGCTGTGGGCATCTTTTAACTCAACAGAAGATATGTGGGTTTCATCCACATTGTTGGGGATAATGGTTGCTTGCTCATGTTCATAGCTGGGAAGGTTTTATGGGAATGCACCACGGGTCTCCTAGTCTAATGCATCCTTTCTTTTTTTTAAATTTCAGATTATTATGAGGTTACAGTGTTTGTGTTGGTTAGGTGAGGTCCATGGTGTAGTTGTGCCCCTCACCCAGGAGGTGTGTCATGTACCCCTACAGTGAGCCCGTTAGGACCAAGTGCCCTTTCTATTATTGGTGGTTCCCAGTTGCTGCGAGTGCCCAGTTTGGGGCTCCTGCTCACGTTATTTTGGTAAAGATTCTTGCACCAGCCTTTTTTATGGACACAGGATCAGCCTGCTCTTAGGTACAGACCTGGGAGTGGAGTGCTGTGCTGTATGTTATATGTATGGCCAGCCTGGGTAGACAGTCTGCCAGACTGTTTTCCAAGACCACTGCATTTTAGCCAAAAGTACTTCGAGGGGGGATTTGGTTTATTCCACCCCCTTATGGAGGAGGCCCTGAGGGGGGCAGTGCCTGTCCGTGCCACCCAGTCGAGACTGGGTCTCTGTCCCCCTGCCTCCCCCAGCTCCCCTGAGGCAGGATCTTTAGCTTCATGTCCTCTCCCAAGGCCCTGGGCAGTGCACTCCGGGAAAAACAAAAAGGAGAAAAGAGTGAAAGGAAACTAAACGTTGGAAAAGAAGTGTGTTTCCAATAAACTGGGCCTTTCACCGGTAGCCAAAACATTACATTCCTGTACCCCGGGAGCAGCCGGCCGGGTTCGCCTCTCCGGGCTATAAATCTTGTTGGGAGTTGGGTCAGGATTGTCCTTGGGACACACAGACGGGCAGTGTCCTTTGGGGCCTTGGCTGCTGGATTTCTGGGGGACATCGTCATTTCTTCAGTAGGTTGGCTGAGCCCCAGATGAGGGGGCGCTGGCCTCTCCTGACGGTGGGTCCCAGGCCCTTCTGAGGGAGCACTGTGTGAGTTACCGTAAGGGGTTTTCTTCGCTCGCCCACCCCTCCTTTCTTGGGTGCTTTGATGGGTTTGAGGTGTTTATAGGCTTGATTCACGACCGAGTTACCAGGGTTTTCCACGGAAATAACTTATTAAAGGGGCCGTGCACACAGCGACATTGAAGTCTAGAGGGTGGTGCGCATCAAAGGCGGCTCCGCGCCGGGCCAGTCAGCATTTTGCTGGGCCCGCTGCTCCTGCCCCAGACACCAGGCCAGGGACACAGGAGGGGCAGGAGGGGGTGGGGGGCAGGCCTGGTCTGCAGGAAAAACACTTGGGCTTAAGAAAACACTCCCCAGACAAGCCCAAATTCAAATCTATGGAAAAAAAAAAAGGCAGGGAGGGAGTTAAAGCCCAAGATCCCAGGCCAACCTTCCATCAGATGCGCCTGCCCAGATGTGGGGACACATGTGGGTGCCTGGCTGGTGCATGGTGCCCGGATTCTCTGCTGTCATGCCCGCACCTCCCCTTGGCGCAGGGTTGTTCCTTGGAAGGAAATGCCAAGGATGTGGAATGCCTCCTGCCTTTTGCCAGAGATGGGTAGAAGGCTGGGGCTGGGCCATCAGGGAGAAGTCATGGGTAGAGGGATTTTCTGGTTCTTGCCTTCCTGAGAGCTCCTTTCCTTTGATTTTATTACACCTGATTTGTCCTTGAGGCTCACTGAAGAGCCTTTCTTTTCCAGGAAGGCTTCAGGGATTGCACAGCCCACAGTGGCCTCTGTCTTTGCTGAGCCTTCAGCGGCTCTCATCCCTACACTGCTCCCTTGCGGGGGGTTGACTTTGCCCTGAGTTTATCTGCTAACCCAGCCAGACTGAATGACTTAGAGGCAAGATGTGAGTCTGCCTTTGCCTCTTGGGGGTGTAACCAGAAAACTGGTGACCCTGGCGTGGCCCACCTTATGTAGCTGGACATGGTTTGGAGTAGTTCTCTGGAACTCAGTCCTGGCTCTTTCAGTAAACAGTGACAGCAGCAGTAGGAGTCGTCATAACGGCTAAAATTCAAGTACAAACTATGTGGCAGACACTTCTCTGTGTTTCTTATTCCTTAAGCTCATTTTGTCCTGCCAGTAAAGTAAGTTCTGTTATTACTTATCTTCACTTTGCATGTTAGAAATGGAGGCTTAGAAGGGACTAACTAGTAAGGGGCAGAGCTGGGGTTTGAACACAGATCTGTCTGACTCCAGAGCTTGGGTCCTTGGAGGACACACTTGACCTCTCTGGGCCAGAACAACTCCCACATTCTGTTAGCAAGTTTAAAGAAAATGAGCCCTTGTGAAGCTGCATAGGGTTTGTTGTTTGTTATGGATTATTAAGATACAATTTATGTGCAATATTTATTTGTTTGTTTATTTATTCAGACAGAGTCTCATTCTGTTAGGTAGAGTGCCATGATATTATAGCTCACAGGAACCTCAAAACTCTTGGGCACAAGAGATTCTCTTGCCTTCACCTCCCACGTAGCTGGGACTATAGGTGCCCACCACTCAGCTGCAATTTCTATTTTTTTTAGTAGAGATAGGGTCTTACTCTTGCTCAGGCTGGTCTCGAACTCCTGAGCTCAAGCAGTCCACCAGTCTCAGCCTCCCAAAGTGCCAGGATTATAGGCATGAGACACGGTGCCTGGCTAAAATTTTCTGAGTTGTATGAATTATGACAGTTATGTAACTACTACCCAATCAATATACAGAGCATTTTCACACACACCCCCCACCAAAGTTCTTTGGTGAGTCTTTGTAGTTAACCCCTATCCCAAACCCCAGCTTGCAGGCAATCACTGATCTGATTTCTATTTCTATAATTTTGCCTTTCTCAGAATATCCTATAGATGTAATTATACAGCAAGTAGCCTTCTGTACCTTTTTCCTTAACTTAGCATACAGCTTTGAGATTCATCTGTGATGGTGCATGGATGGACATTTGGATTATTTCCAGGATTTTTGTCTACAAACATTTGTGTTCTGGTTTTGGGGTGAACATAGATTGCAGTTCATTTGAATAATTACCTAGGAGTAGAATTGCTGAGTGTATGGTTAAAAATATGTTTAACTTTATAAAAACTGCCAAACTGTTCTACATTGTCCAGCACTTGGTATGGTCACTTTGCTTTTATTATGTATTCGAGTTATTCTCATAGATGTGTAGTGGCATCTCATTGTGGTTTTATTTTTTAATTATTTATTTATTGTCAGGGGCAGGAGGGGGTGGCATACTCCTAATGATAGTGACTTTGACCATCTTTTCATGTGCTTATTTGCCTTTTTTTTTTTTTTTTGGCGGAGGGCGGGGAGACAGAGTCTCACACAGTCACTCACCTTGGGTAGAGTGCCCTGGCATCATAGCTGACAGCAACCTCAAAACTCTTGGGCAAGTGATCCTCTTATCTCAGCCTCCCAATTAGCTGGGACTGTAGGTGTCTGCCACAAAACCTGGCTAGTTTTTCTATTTTTAGAAGAGATAAGACAGGGTCTTGCTCTTGCTTGGGCTGGTCTGAAACTCCTGAGTCAAGCAATCCACCTATCTTGGCCTTCCAGAGTGCTGGGATTACAGGTGTGAGCCACCATGCTTACTTGGCCTTATTTGCCTCTCTGTATTTTCTTTGATGTTCAAAGCTTTGCACATTTTTTTTTTTTTGGAGACAGTCTCACTATGTCACCCTCGGTAGAGTGCTGTAACGTCTCAGCTCACAGCAACCTCAAACTCTTGGGGCTCAAGCAATTCTCTTGCCTCAGCTTCTCAAGTAGCTGGGACCATAGGTGCCCACCCACCACAATGCCCGGCTACTTTTTGTTGCAGTTGTCATTGTTGGTTAGCTGGCCCGGGGCCGGGTTCAAACCTGCCAACATTGGTGTATGTAGCTGGTGTCATAACCACTGTGCTATAGGTGCCAAGCCTGTTTGTTTTCTTCTTAGTGAATTTTGAGAGTTCTTTACATTTTCTGGTTATCAGCCATTTAAAAGATAATGTGTTTTGCAAATATTTTCTCCCAGTCTATGGTTTGATTTCTTTATGCTTTTAAAGGCATTTTTTGAAGGTTTTAATTCTGCAGTTTGTCAGTTTTTCATGCTTCTTTTGTCAGTCTTATGGAGAACTCTGCTAAATCCCAGGTCACAAAGATTTTCTTCTGTGTTTTCTTCTGAAAGTTTTATAGTTTTTAGATTAACATCTAGGTTTATAACCCATGTTGAGTTAATTTTTAAGCCATAGTTCACCTTCTATATATATATATATATATATATATATATTTTTTTTTTTTTTTTGCATATAGGGATTGTTCTAGTTCCATCTGTTGAAAAAAGCTACCCTTTCTCATTTGAATTACCTTTATCCAAAAGTCTACTGATAATAGACTGGGTATAGTGGCTCATGCCTGTAATCCCACAACTTTGGAATGCTAAGATGGGAGGATTGCTTGAGGCCAGGAGTTCAAGACCAGCCTGGGCAATATAACAAGACCCCATTCTATAAAAAATAAAAATAAATAAAATAAATTCAACTGATTATATAAATTTGTGATTCTCTTTCTGGACTCTTTATTCTCTCTCATTGTAATTGTCCTTTTACCAATACCACACTGTCTCGATTGCTGTAGTTTATTATAGTAAGTTTTAAAATAAGGTAATGAGGCTGGGCATGGTGGCTCACGCCTGTAATCCTAGTACTTGGGAGGCCAAGGCAGGTGATTTGCTTGAGCTCAGGCATTCGAGACCAGCCTGAAGAAGAGCGAGACCTCACCTCTAAAAATAGCCAGGCCCCATCTCTTCTAAAAATAGAAAAACTAACCAGACGTTGTGGCTGTTGCCAGTAGTCCCAGCTACTTGGGAGGCTGAAGGCTCGCTTGAGCCCAAGAGTTTGAGGTTGCTGTGAGCTATGATGCCATGGCACTACCATGGCATCATAGCTCACAGACTCTGTCTCCCCCACCCAAATAATAATTAATTAATTTACCAAAAGGGGAAAATATAAATTGTGTATGCATAGGATTTGAATGGCTGGATGCTTTGTGTTGGGTGCTGTGTTTCAGGGGAAGAGTTGCAAAGAAGAGATTTTGGTTCTCCTGGGGTCTCAGAAACGTTGCCTCTGCTCCATGACATTTCCTAAGACATTCAAGTATGAGTTGGCTCTACTGAAGCACATGTGACATCTTGGGCCAGTAGCTTTATGCTTAGGTGTCAATTTCCTGTCTGTAAAGCGGAATGCAGTGGAGAAAACTGGATCCTGGGAGCCGGTGAGGTCCTATCCAGCTTGGAGGCTGATGTCCACAGAAATTGCAGGATGGGTGGTTTGGAAGAGAACTGAGTCCTTTTCACAGGCAACCCTTTCTTCATTTCATAGACCTGAGAGAGCAGGACACTTGTCTAGGGGCATACCGTGGCTGGTTAGAGGACAGGTCTCTGGGCCTGACCCCAGGCCTGCATTTGGACTGAGAAAGGTAGCCCAGCACCGTGACTGACTGGGAGGTGACTCTGCGGCCAAGAGGAAGAGAGAGGTGGGAGAGGCAGCCATTGGTGCCTGCAGCCAGGAGGCCCAAGGCTCTTCTGGGATCTCTGACCCTCAGAAGTGGCCAGCTCACATTTGGCTGTTTTCAAAGTATAAAAGTACTGTGCTTGGAAATGCAGGTTTTGGCTGACCTCACCCTGAGGTACTGAGTGTGGAGTTTAAAGGCCTTTGTAACTCTTTGGTTTGGAGCTGGATTCTGGGCATGGCTAGAGGAAAATGCTGGAACCCATTAGTGCCCATTCCAGTTGCTCTGCCTCTGGGAGAGGAAAGCAACCTTCTCATCCTGAGTCACTACAGACAGACAGCCCAGGAAGCTGGAGAGGTGCAGAGCAGGGAGCAAAGGTCAGGGTGGGAAAAAGCCTCTTCAGACATGGGGGCCCTAGCCTGACTTATTCAGTAATGCCAGGCATGGCTCTAGGTAATTAATACCCTTTAGCTTTAACTTTTATGACACCATGTGAGCTACTCCCTTTTACAAATAAGGAAACTGAGGCTTAGAGAGGTTTCGCTTAACTACCAGAGTCATACAGGGAGCAAGTGAAAAAGCTGTGATTTAAACTTAAATTTTCTTAGAACTCAAAAGCTGGTATGACAGGGTACAGATAATTTGGGATGATGAAAAAGCTCTGGAACTAGATATGTGATGGTCATACAACATTGTGAATGTGCTTAATGCCACCGAACTGTGCACTTGAACGGACTATAGAAATGATCCCTGGGTGGTGCCTATGGTTCAGTGAGTAGGGCGCCGGCCCCATATACCGAGGGTGGTGGGTTCAAACCTGACCCGGACCAAACTGCAACAAAAAAATAGCCGGGCATTGTAGTGGGTGCCTGTAGTTCCAGCTACTCGGGAGGCTGAGGCAAGAGAATCGCTTAAGCCCAGGAGTTGAAGGTTGCTGTGAGCTGTGTGACACCACAGCACTCTACTGAGGGCAATAAAGTGAGACTCTGTCTCTATAAAAAAAAAAAAGAAAAAAGAAATGATCCCTGAATGTATAGTCTTGAACTATGCACTTTAAAAAGGTTAAAATGGGTGGGGTACAGTGGCTCCCACCTATAATCTCCAAGGTGTGAGGATCCCTGGAGGCCAGATCGAGACTAGCTTGAGCAACACAGTGAGACCGTGTCTTTACAAAAAAATAAAGAAATTAGTTCAGTGTGATGGTATGTGCCTAGTGCCAGCTAGTCAGGAGGCTGGGTCAGGAGGATCACTTGAGCCTAGGAGTTTGAGGTTTCTGTGAGCTGTCATGAGGCCACTGCACTCCAGCCAGGGCAACAGAGTGAAACCCTGTCTCAAAAAAAAAAAAAAGGTTAAGATGGTAGTTAAGATAGTAAATTTGTTATGTGTCTTTTACCATAATTTTTTTTTAAGGCTGTTGTGGTTCTTCTGCCAGCCACGTCAAGCTCTGTGGTACAGGAGTGTGGCTCTGTGGCTCTACCTCAGGTTGGTAGGACTTCCTAAGCCAGCTTGACTCTTCCATGTCATCCCCTGCTTTCAGGGTGGAGAGAAACTTACGCCCTGGCAGCATCACAACAAGGATGCCGGGACACTATCCAGAAGCTCTTGGTCTACACAAAAGAGGTGGGACCTGGGAAGACCATGGCCTGCTGGCCACCGAAGCCACAGCATAGTCCACGGCTGGGTGGAAGCCAGAACCCATGGTCAAGTGCCCGCTTGGTTGGCTTCTGGTGTCTGTCCCTTGGCACTGCTGGGAGTTATGACTCTTTCCCCCATAAGAACCTTCCCCTTTGGGAGGGAGATCAGGGAAGGAAGTCAAAACCTACCCATATTTTTCTGGAGATGCATCATAAAAGATGTAGGGGAAATATAAAACACTTCAGCCAAAACAAATGCACAAATAACTAAATAAAAGGAGCTAAATTAAGTGAAGCGTGTGTGGTACAAATCTTGATAACTGTTGAATGTGAATTTAAGAGTTAGTCTAGGTCAGGGTCTTAGAATTTAAGACTGAGATGGAGATTCAGGTGGTTGATTTTGGGCATGTTCTCAGGAGGAGAAGTGAGGGGAGCCGGATCGGGCAGCGGGTCTCGGCTAGATCCCAGCTGGGCCTGATCCCTGGGTACACAAGGGCAGGAACTGTCCCTTAGAATGGCCACACCTTGAAGTATGGGGATCAGTCCTTTCTTCCCATGTCGGTTAGTTCTTGGCTGTAGGCAGGCACACACACACCATGTTGGGGGTAGCATAATTGTCTGACCCAGCACAAGTCTCCTGATAAAGGACATCTGTGAACCATTAGCCCTACAACTCCCAGTAGCTAGGGATAAAGAGGACTTGGGCAGGGTATGTAACAGCATCCACTACAGGGATATATGGGGGTCTATTGTTACCATTCTTTCTACTTTTGGAATATGCGTGACGTTTTCATAATGAAAAAAAAGTGCTGAAACCAGGTCCTGAGAAGGAAGGTGGAAAAGCCACCCACTGGGTGCTGGCTCTATGCCAAGCATCTCACTACCTTCTTCCGCCTCACTTACTCTGCTGGTACCAATTGGGAAATTGAGACCTAGAGAAGTTAAATAACTAGCCTAAGCTTAGGGCTGCCAGATCCAGCAAATAAAAATCCAGGATGTCCACTATAGTTGAATTTCAGATAAACAATGAAAAAATTTCAGAAGTTTTAGCATAATATGTGCAATATTGGGGGCGAACTCATACTAAAAAGTTATTTGTTGTTCTTGTGAAACAAAAATTTTACCTGCGCATCCTGTGTTTTTTCTCTGATGACTCTACCCAGGTCTCACATCTCCTAAGTGGTGGAGCTCAGATTCAGACTCAGGTAGGATGGCTGACACCGAAGCTGCTGTTTGTCAACCCTGATGGGGACAGCACTGTGGGGTGCTGCCTGACAGCAGAGCTCGTTAGAATCATCTGGGCAGCTTTGGAAAAACATTGGTGCCTGCGCTCCACCCCAGACCGATTAAATCAGAGCCTCTGTTGGACACTTTCCCCATCTCCCTCGTTTGTTTTCTAAAGCTCTGCAGGTGAATTGAACATGGCGACCAGGGCCAAGGATCACTGACTTGGGCTGTTGGCTGTTCTTGTCTGTGAATTTGGGAAGGAATAAACCAGGAGGGAACCCTCTGGCACCTAGAAAGTGCCCAAAGCCCCTGCACTGGCTTGGGCCCAGGACTGTGCTGGGAAGGCAGGGAATGCAGGCGTCCAGAGGAACTTGCATCACCCTCCATTCAGCATCCTCCCAGGGCTCACTGCCACCAGCAGGCCACGTTCAGCCTGGCACATGGGCCCTGCCCCAGACTGCCAGGATGCTAGTCTCTTTCATAGACCCTAAGCCTTTGCTGGTTCCTCTACTCAGAATGCCTTGCCAGGCTGTCTTGTTTGTTTATTTTTGTTATTGTTTTGTTTGTTTGTTTTTTCAAGATGAGGTCTCACTATGTTGCCCAGGCTGGTCTTGAACTCCTGGCCTCAAGAAATCCTCCTGTTTTAGCCTCCTGAGTAGCTGGGATTATAGATGCAACACTGCACCTGCTCGTCCATGCCAGGCTGTTTCTGTCCACCTGGCTAGCTCCTCCTTTTCTCTAAAGGTCTATCGCAGGTGTCACTCTGTCTCGGAGTCTGCCCTGCCCCCCGCAGCAGAGCTGGCCCATCCTCCATTAACAGTAGCACTCTGCATCTTAGCAGACATGATGGAGGGACTGCTGTCCTGTTCACTAGCAGCCCAGTACTTTCCCATGTCTGACATGGTGCCTGGCTTGTCATAGGCAAGTGGGTGTTGAATGGGAGGGAAGAAGCAGGGTTTTGTTGGGGGAGTGGAGTCCTGCCCTTCCCTGTCACTCCATTGGTCCCAGGAGGGTCCCCCTTTCCCATCATTCCTTCTTCGCTGGCACTTACATTCTGTTTGCCTGGAGCTTAGACCCTTTGCAGCCCAAAGGTAATAACTTGGCAGAAAAAGGAGAAAAAAGAAAAGAAAGCAAGTGAGCCAGGAAGTGATGCAGTGCCACCTTTGGGCCTGGGTTAGGTGGGAAAAGGCCCCTGTGGCAAACCCAGAGCCTTGGAGCCAAGCCCCAGCCTCTAATCCCCAAACTTCACTCTGGATAAACATGAAGGTGAGGAGTGCAGCTTTTGAAATGGGGCCGAAGGGGAGGAAAGGGGGAGGGTACTTGATTTTATGGTATTAACAGCAAGGCTTTTTAAAAATGATGATAAAGGTTACCATCTTGACTTTTAAGCATACCGCTTACTGGTATCAAGTGCCTTTACTTTGCTGTGCTACCATCACCACCACCCATTGGCAGAACTTTTTTCATCTTGCAAAAACCTCTTATTTTATTTTGTTGAAAATGTACACTGAGGGGCGGCGCCTGTGGCTCAGTCGGTAAGGCGCCGGCCCCATATACCGAAGGTGGCGGGTTCAAACCCGGCCCCGGCCAAACTGCAACCAAAAAATAGCCGGGCGTTGTGGCGGGCGCCTGTAGTCCCAGCTACTTGGGAGGCTGAGGCAAGAGAATCGCTTAAGCCCAGGAGTTGGAGGTTGCTGTGAGCTGTGTGAGGCCAGGGCACTCTACTGAAGGCCATAAAGTGAGACTCTGTCTCTACAAAAAAAAAAAAAAAAGAAAATGTACACTGAGATGCTATTTTTATAACAATGGCTGGGAAAAAAGATAGGAAAGCAGCCCCTTGCCCTTGGGAAGACAATCCCAGGACAGATGGGACCAAGGAGCCAAGGGAGGCTGTGAGCGAGAGGACGGCAGAGCGCAGCAGAGGGGTAGCAGTGAGCTGAGTCTCCCTCCAGCTGCCACGTGACACTCTGGTCTGAGGCTCCGGACAGGACGCTCAGGGGTCTGCACACCCAATGCTTTTGTACACATGTCTGGTCATGTCACCATGGATATCGGGGCAGTGGATGAAAGAGTCATGATAATCCAGCAACTTTGGAAAATAGAATAATATTCCCTTTTCCACAACTGCCAGGCTCAGTTTCCTCTCTGTCCTTCGGTCTTTTGGCTTGTGCACGCATTTCCACCCAGTCACAATGCAGTGGCAGGGAAGATCACATTTTCCTTGTTGCCCTCCTCACCTACTGTCACATTAAACACTTTTCCATGTTGCAACCCTAGACTTCCAGATGTCTCTCAATATAACCCTGCTCTGTCCCAGGAGGGTATTCACCCTGAAATACCCTTAAAGAGGAGGGGTAAAGTGGCTGCATTTGGGATCAGAGAGCCCCCAAATGGGGCTGAAATGTAGGAGGCGGGAGGAGGGACACTTGGCAGCTTATGTGTACCTTGTTTTCAGAGCAAGCTGAAAGGCAGCAGCTGAGAGGATGTGGTAGCTGTGAGTCTATGAAGTATGTTCGCAGCATCTTTCTCTGGGTCTTGATCACCTGAGACCCTTACCTGGCTGCAAATGGAACCCAGTTGTAGATTTCTCAGCTCCGCAGCCTTCTGGACACTAGAGATGCCAGCGCATGTCTGGCGTGATGTAGCCATTTCTCCAGGGCTTCTGGGAGAGCCTAACCCAGGCCTTCTAACTGCTGGTGTAGTGCCCTCCTGTCTTGCATGGCGGTGGGTGCAGGAGGTAGGAGCTGCTCAGGGACTACAGGTGCGCAGTGCTAAGGGATGCGGAGGGTGGGTGGAGGCAGCAGCGGCATCTTTTTGGTTTGCTTTAAACACACCTGTTTGCTGTTGTTTTTTAAAGAAGAACAGTGGTTTATCGTGGAAAAGTTGAAAAGCATAGCAAAATACAAAGAGATGCAGGGAGAGGGCTCCCATAATCTGATTCTTCAGAGGTAACCTTGTTAACATTTTACCTTGTTCTATTTAAGGTGTTTTTTTCCTAATGTGTTGTTTGAATTTTTTTAAAGCCATGTTGCTCAGGCTGGCCTCAAATTCCTAGGCTTGAGGAATCCTCCAGCCTCAGCCTCCTGAGTAGCAGGGACTATAAACTCTGGCCACTACTCTTGGCTGTTTTAATTTTTGCCTGTTAAAAAAACAGTCTTGTGGGCGGCGCCTGTGGCTCAGTGAGTAGGGCGCCGGCCCCATATGCCGAGGGTGGTGGGTTCAAACCCAGCCCCGGCCAAACTGCAACCAAAAAATAGCCGGGCGTTGTGGCGGGCGCCTGTAGTCCCAGCTGCTCGGGAGGCTGAGGCAAGAGAATCGCTTAAGCCCAGGAGTTAGAGGTTGCTGTGAGCTGTATGACGCCACGGCACTCTACCCGACGGCAGTACAGTGAGACTCTGTCTCTACAAAAAAAAAAAAATATATATAGTCTCGTATCCTGACTTTTCTCAGCATTATGTAAACATTTTTGCATGTTATTAGCCGTCTTCCTAAACATTGTTTTTGATGGCTGCGTTCTATTCCGGCTTGGGGATATACCAGGGCTGACTTCTTAGCTTGTGAGTTGGACACCTGGCCTGGGCACCCAGCTGGGAGGTGGGATCTGCCCGCATTGCAGGCTGTGGTGCTCTTACCCCCATAGACTTCTTCAACCACTCTTAGCTGTGCTGACCTGTGGATGCTCCTTCCCTCCTTTGAACTTGTGCAGCCCCAGGCATGAATGACAGGGCTCTTCCAGGAAGCCTTCTCTGGTCACCCTGGCTTAGGGTAGCCAGTGGATGTTTATCCTCCTCTCTGATCTCGCAGGAAGGAGGCACATCTGATCCTGAGTACATGATGCCTAGGTGGTGTGACAGGTGTTGTCGCTCCCATATTTGGCCTCTTTTTCTTGCTTTCTTTGCAGAGCACTAGCTTTAGAGTAAGGCCTTGCCACTTGCTAGCTGTGCGACCCCAGGCAAATTCCTTAACCTCTCTTGAGTCTTCTTTCTCTTCTATAAAATGAGTGTGATGATAATGCCCCATTTGTTGGCTTGTTTTGAAAGCAAAAAGAGGGATTATATGACGAGTGCCATGCCAGGGACCCAGCGGGTGCTTGATAAGAGGTGGGGGTTATTCCTAGCGTCAGGGGTAGTATCATTCACCCTGTTGTGTCCCCTTTCACTGCAGGAATGAGCAGCCTTGTGGGTAAAGGTTGACCTGAACTGTATAGCTGCATCAACTAACTGTTGAATCAATGACTTTTGCTCCCTTTTCTGCTGTCCACACTTTGCTGGGGAAACTGAGGCCACCCTGAAGTTCTCCTACATTTCTTGACTCTTCTCAGATCCCTTGAGGGTAGCTTTGGAAACGTCTTTGGAGATTCAGGAACACACTGGATACATCAGTTGGTGAGCCAGGGAAATTAGCAGTAACAAGCTCATTTCGATAGCAGTGAGCTGAGTCTCCCTCCAGCTGCCAGACGTTTATGAGGCTGGCTGGGTGCCCACGGCCAGAGGCCTCCAATGGCCCTCATCCCTCTGCCTTCCGGCTGGAAATAATTCGTATTTAAAAAATAACAACAATAAAAAAAAAAAGTCTCCATCTCCTGGCCTTCTGATTTCTTCAGGCCCAGGTGGGGAGATGGTGGATGCCTCTGCTCTATAAACTCTCTGTGCAGGACAGTCAGACAGGAAAGGTCATCCCCCTTATCCTGACCTGTCAGAAGGTCAGGCAGCTGCACCCCATTTGAGCTGGGTTGCCAAAAGGCTTCACTTTGGAGGGACCCTCTGTACAAGACCCTGCTCATAGGGGAGGATTGTTCATTAGATTCATTTCATAGATTCTTTCAAGAACTTTGGGTCCTTTTCCTGCTCTGGGCCTCAGTTTCCTCATCTATAAAGTGAAGGAGGAAGTTTGATGGGAGGACCTATAACTTGTAGATCCTATGTTAGATGTCCTGGGATTGAGGATTTCAACCGTGACCAGGAACCATCCTCCCTTACAGCTTGTGTTAAATGCAAGTTCCCAGGCTTGGGCCTACTGATTTTGAATCTTTAGGGTAGGACCTAAGAGTATACACTTGGGGGCAATTTTAAAAATTGAGATTGAACTCATAAAACAGAAATCCCCTTTTTGAAGTCCACAGCTCAGTGGTTTTTAGATTTGTGCTGTTCTGCAACTACCACCACTACCTAGTTCAAATGCCTCAAGAGAGTCTGATGCCCTGTCCCTCTGGGATCTCTGCAAGCGCATGTCCCTAGGCACTGAGTCAGACCCTTCGGGCACCAAGGTAGTGAGGCTGCTCTCCCGGTGAGGTCTCCTGCTGGACCTTCCTGAATGAAGATAAGATGCGTCTGAGAGGGGGGTGGCGCCTGTGGCTCAGTTGGTAAGGCGCCGGCCCCATATACCAAGGGTGGCGGGTTCAAACCCGGCCCCGGCCAAAACTGCAACCAAAAAATAGCCGGGTGTTGTGGCGGGCGCCTGTAGTCCCATCTACTTGGGAGGCTGAGGCAAGAGAATCGCTTAAGCCCAGGAGTTGGAGGTTGCTGTGAGCTGTGTGACGCCATGGCACTCTACTGAGGGCCATAAAGTGAGACTCTGTCTCTACAAAAAAAAAAAAAAAAGATGCCTCTGAGAGGAGGAAGCCAAATTGGAGGAGAGATTGCCCCCCAACTTCCCGGGGGAGCAGAGGCCCTGCCCTTCTCCCTGTTCTGAACACCTCACACACTGAGCTGCAGACCCTAGAAGCCTCAACCTGGGATTCTTAGGGCACTTGGTGGCTCACAGCTAGGACACATGGATGGCTCTTCCCCTTTCTCTCGAGGGTCTCAGTGTCCCTTCACTGCTCTGAACAAGAACCCTTCTTCTAGGTACCAGGGCCTCCTCCAATCTGGCCTCCTCCACTCAGACACTTCTTACTTTCATCCCCCTTGTGGTGAAGCCCATACTTCTCGAAGTCACAACTGGCATTTCT
Source organism: Nycticebus coucang (assembly GCF_027406575.1). Taxonomy (NCBI): domain Eukaryota; kingdom Metazoa; phylum Chordata; class Mammalia; order Primates; family Lorisidae; genus Nycticebus; species Nycticebus coucang. Next base: position 69,415,260 of record NC_069785.1, read on the forward strand.
GACCCCGTCCCACCCCTCAGCCTTACTTAAGTCAAGTGGGCTGGCATATGTTATCTTCGCCTTGGACTTCCCTCCCTGCTGGGTTCCCTTGCTGAGTCCTGGCTTTTCTGGGCTTGGGTGCTCTTACTTGTCTGAATCCTCAATCTCGAAAGCTTTTCCTTGGAGCCCCCCACCTGAAGTCTGGCATTCCAGGATAGTTGCCCTTCCACAGTCGGCATATTGTGGTGGCCAATGTCCTGAGCATGTGACCTTTCCCTCTGTAGCCCTCAGTTTTCACATCTGTGAAATAACAGGTCCTTCCTGCTCTTCTGTGGGTGAGCCCCTTGACATGGCAACTGTCCAGGGAAGGCAAAGTGAGTGGGTAGACTCTCCTACCACCAGAAGCCCTCCACTGCCTATTCCTTGTGGGATTCTGAGCACTCCTTGCAGTTTGCAGTGAGTGGCAGCTGAGCTTTGTGTCTTAGAAGGGTGGTGGCTTTGTGCTGGATAGTTATCTCCCAGGGGCCCCTGCCCCAAACCAACCCCACAAGGCTGACTTGAGTTCTGTTCTCGCTGGTGGCAGGGCTTGGGTGGTGAGCATGGAGTCAGTTTCTGCATCTGTAAAATGGGTATGTACCTGGAAGAGCTTTTGTGAGTGTGAAGTAAGATCATATATGCCAACACTTGTGCAAGTATTATCTTCCTAGCTGTCATCACTGATGCCTTTGTTATTCAGTGGGTAAAAGAAGTTCCCATGGACATTAAATGGCTTGTTCATACAGCCAGCTTGTGAAGGAGCTGGGCCCAAGCCTGGCCTTGGTTACATATCCTCTTTTTTGTTTGTTTGTTTAAAGTTATACATGATTGTCTGGGAGTGGTGGCTCACACCTATAATCCTAGCACTCTGGGATGCTGAGGTGGGCGGATTGCCTAAGCTCATGAGTTCAAGACCAGCCTGAGCCAGAGTGAGACCTCATCTCTAAAAATAGCCAGACGTTGTGGTGGGTGCCTGTAGTCTCAGCTACTTGGAGGCTGAGGCAAGAGAATCATTTGAGCCCAAGAGTTTGAGAATGCTGTGAGCTGTGTGATGCCACGGCACTCTACCGGGGGCCATAAAGTGAGACTCTGTCTCTACAAAAAAAAAAAAAAAAAAAGAGTTTTACTTTGTCACCCTGGGTAGAGTGTCTGGGTGCCATAGCTCACAACAACCTCAAACTCCTGGGATCAAGTGATCCTTTTGCCTCAGCCTCCCAAGTACCTGGGACTATAGGTGTGCACTACAAGGCCCAGCTAGTTTTTCTGTTTTTAGTAGAGATGGGGGTCTTTCTCTTGCTCAGGCTGGTGTCAAACTCCTGAGCTCAAGCAATCTATCTGCCTTGACTTCCCAGAGTGCTAGGATCACAGGTGTGAGCCACCCCACCTGGCCCAGGGTAGCTGTTTTGTAGCTCTCCTTTTGTCTTAGCAATACTGAAACATTTCCTTAATTTGGCACATATTCTGTGTGGTTTTTATTTCTTTTTATTTTTTTTTGAGACAGAGCCTCAAGCTGTCACCCTGGGTACAGTCTGTGGCATCATAGCTCACAGCAACCTCCGACTCCTGGGCTTAAGCGATTCTCTTGCCTCAGACTCCCAAGTAGCTGGGACCACAGGAGCCTGCCACAACGCCCAGTTATTTTTTAGTTGTAGTTGTCATTGTTGTTTGGCAGGCCCAGGCTGGATTTGAACCCACCAGCTCTTCTGTATGTGGCTGGCACCTTAGCTGCTTGAGCTACAGGTGCCAAGCCTCTGTGTGTTTTTTTTTTTTTCAGAGACAGAGTCTCACTTTGTTACCCTCGGTAGAGTGCGGTGGCGTCACAGCTCACAGCAACCTCCAGCTTTTGGGCTTAGGCCATTCTCTTGCCTCAGCCTCCTGAGTAGCTGGGACTACATGTGCCTACCAGAATGCCCGGCTATTTTTTGGTTGCAGTTTGGCCGTGGCCAGGTTTGAACCTGCCACCCTCTATACAGGGGGCCTGTGCCCTAGTCAATAAACCACAGGTGCCACCCATTCTGTGTGTTTCTTTTTTTTTTTTGCAGTTTTTGGCTGGGGCTGGGTTTGAGCCCGTCACTTCCGGCATATGGGGCCGGTGCCTGACTCCTTCAAGCCACAGGCGCCGCCCCTCTCTGTGTGGTTTTTAATGGCCACCTAGTATTCCATCTTGTGGACATGCTGTATTTACTTAACCAATCCCATTCAGGCTGAATATTTAGGTTGTTGCAGTGATTTTCTTTCTTTCTTTTTTTTTTTAAACTATCACAAACATTGCCACTCTCAAGCATCTTTGTGCATACATCTCTCTGCACCTCATTGGTCATTTCCTTAGGACACATTCTTAGAAATAGGTCAAAGGCCATGCACATTGAAAGACCGGTCAAAGGCCATGCACATTGAAGGACCAAGTATCTTCCGGAAAGGCTGTATCCATTTTCTTTCCCAGCAGTACTAGAGGAGAGGGCCTGGATCCTGTTACTCACAAGGCTTTGCTATTTCCAAACCACGAGCCCAGAAAGACTTGGAAAAAATAAAAAAATAAAAACCCACTGCTGGAAGTGACTTCCTGCCAGAGGAAGGGAGGCTTTTGGTAAATAGTCCACTCCCAGTTTTTGAGTGTACTCAGTGGCCTGCCTCAGGCCAGGCCATTTAGGAACAGACTGAAGAGCAAGACCAATCCTGTGTCCTCAGGCAGCTTCCATCTGCCTGGAAGGGGAAGATGACAAATGTCAGGGTATCTGGCAAACACCTGAAAGGCAACTGGAGCCCAGGACATGTCCAAGCCCAGGTTGAGGAGGATAGGGCCACGGCCACCTCATCCACGTCACTCACTGCCATCCTCAGCATCTGTTCAGCCCTGTGTGGATCAGCAGTGCTGAAAATGTTTGTTGAACAACATAGGGCAGTTTGTTACCCATAGGAATTGATTGTGAGATCCTAGAAGTCTTGTTCATGGCCTGCACACCCTAAGCCTAGACGCTTGTCATTGTTAATACTGAATGCAGGCTCCGGGAGACAAATGGATCTAAGAAAGTGGTGGAGTAGTCCAGATCTCAGCAGAAAAACAGGCTGAGGCAGTGTGCTGCCCACATCCTCCGTGCCAATCCTTCTAGTAGATACCAGGAGGCACAGGGCAGGGAGTCTCAGCTCCTGAGCCTCCCTTTTCTTTCTTTCTTTTTTTGCAGTTTTGGCCAGGGCTGGGCTTGAACCCACCACCTCTGGCATATGGGACCGGCTCCCTACTCCTTTGAGCCATAGGTGCCGCCCGAGCCTCCCTTTTCTTAAGGGATTAGACTTTGTTCTTAGGGGCCTCCTTCTGATTCTCAGGCCAAGAATCTGGGTATCTGTGGCCAGGATAGGACAGGAGACTGTCAGTTGGCAAGACTCTGGTCCCATAGGTCCAGCAAGCTTGGGCCTCCCCCAGGTGACCTCTGGCCTGAGGATAGCTGCTGCTCAGCTCTGGTCCCTGCCGCTCCCTCCCAAGAGCCCTCAAAGGTTGCTAGTGGCACGTCCCCAGGGAGTATGGAGATAAGGGGATCTGTGCTTTCCCTAGTGTGCCCCTCTGTTTTGAATAAGGCTGTAGATTGTTTATTTGAGAGAAGAGAGGCCCCAGCCAAACATCCTGCTTTTAAAATCCAGAGCTCCAGCCTAGCCCAGCCCACCCCTCCAGGCCGTTGACACCCCCCACCCCGCTTAGCAGCTTCCAGAGCTGGCATGCCCTCTGCCCCCTCCCCCCAGTGCCACATACACATTAGGAGGACTCTGCTTACACCTGCCCCCACGCCCCCCTTCCTGGGCCCCACGTTAAACAGCTTTCAGTGAGTCCCCTTTCCCTCCTGTTCCCCTCCATTTCTTTCTCTAAATGATCCATCCCCTTCAGGGCAGGAGGAGGAAGGCTTCCTACTTCAGGAGGCCACTTTTACTTTGGCAGAACACTTTCCCCTCTTAGACTTCACTGGTATCCTCAAGATCTTGGGTTCTGAATTCATTTTGTTGACGATGACACTAAGTATGAGAAAAGTCTTGGTAGTTGCTTAGGGTACATGACCCAGCAGTGGCCTAGCATGGGACCAAGAGTTAGGCCAGCAAATCTGGCTCTGGCGCCACCCTTTGCCTCCCGCTTGCTGTGTGACTTGGACAAATCTCTTTCCCTCTCTGGGCCTTAGCTTGCTCATCCACAGAGTGAGTAGGTGAGTGGGAGAAGCTCTCAGTTCTTTCCACTTGTCTCCTCCTCTGTGTCTAGGGTGAGAATCTCATGGTGTTAATGCAGGGAGGCCCTTCAGGTCCTCTGAGGCCCTGTGGCACCCCCACTCCCTTGCGCCCCACTTCCCGCAGCCAGTTTGGAGCCGGAGACAAAGGCCTGCTCTGGGCGGAAGGTGCGGCCAGTGGGGACATGTGCTGGTGCCTGGCTGGCTGGCCCTGATAAGAAGCTAAGGTTCCCCGAGAATCAGCTGAGGGTGCTGGGATAGGGGGAGATGGAGCAGGCTGGAGCAGGGCTCAGCAGCCTCTGCCTGCCCTTTGCGCCCCACCCCCACCCCTCAGGCCTCTGCAAGCCCTCCTGTACAGGCAAAGGAGGGTTTCATGACAGATGCTAGACTTGGCTGAGAGAAAGGGACAGGGCAGCTATGCAACTTTAGTGTCTCCTACCCTACTAATTCTTGGTGAGATGGTGCTTTCCGGCCCCAACAAACCTACAAAGGCCATATAACCTTCAAAAGGCTGTATAACCCATAGCCTGTCCTCCCGACTGTGGGCCAAGATGTGAGATAGGACATGTGGTTGGTTTAATCTGGAAGCTAAAGGTCTCCCTCCCAAGGGAGCCAGCTCTTTGTTCCACATCCTCAAGGACCCTGACTGCAGCCTATTGTCCCCCTTGCTGACACAGAGACTCCAAGTTCCTTTCTGGATTTGCAACCGGGTTGGGGGTGGGATCCGTGTATACCTGCTCATTACAAGTCATTCTCCCGTTCAGTGAAAATGCCATTTTGAGACACCCTCTAACATGGGGGAGACTGAGACAGTGACTGCCTGGGTTTTTGTATCTTGAATTTTGTCAAAATGGGGCTTGGCCCCTTCTGGCTATGGTTGATTTTGTGCCCTTGATGGCCAGTAAAGGGTAACATTTGATTTGACAGTAGCTGATGGATATAGTGCAGAGAGCACTGGCTTTGTACATGAACGCTCACAATGAGCCACAAGTGAATCCAGCGAGAACGACCCAGCCCCGGCCCCCCAGTGTAAATTCATGAATGTTCAATTAGGGTTGATTGTGAAGAATTAAATTCCCCAGAGTTAGTGGGAGTGGGGGGAGGGAATGATCCAGGGATGCAAAAGACACTGGCTCTGAAGGGTCAATCTTGTCTTGAAGTATAAATGAGGCAAGGGCAGGTTTAAGCCACTTTCCGGGATATTGTGCGTTTGGACATTTCGTATGTCAATTATTGGTATAATAGCAGTAATACACAAAGTTCCTTATGGCCTGATTTTCATTTTACAAAGAATAATCCAAATAATCTGATTGATCCAATTGATCTTCCCTGAAAGGATCCAGCCAGGAGGACAGGAAGTCTTACCTCCACTCGGCAAGTGGGGAGAATGAGGCTTGGCCAGAAGTTGTGTGGTTTACTGCAGGGTTAGAGTGGGCTGTGGGGCTCTGGCTGCCTAGGCCTGGCTTTCCCACCACACCTGCCTTTCCCTGAGAGAGCCTTACCTGCCCTTGCTACCAAGTCCAGCCTTGGTTTGGCTGGTCTCTTGGGGCCCTTGGCCTCCTCTTCTTCTGGGGGTTCTCAGGGTGTTCAGGGTGTCATCGTGGCAGGGGGTTGGGAGGTGCTGACTGCAGAGCCCACCTGGCTCTGGGCACCTCCCATCTACCCACTGGGATTGCTGGTGCATTCCTGAAGCTTAGTCACAGGTAGTTTTTAATGCCTGGTTAGCTTTCCTCTGATACTGACCCTGTGGTTCCCCCTTAATCATACATACTTAATAAAAGTTGAAAAATGAGAAGTGTAAATTTGATAGCAGCTGAACAAAACACCTTACCTTAGAATGCAAGGCAAGCATGAGTGACCTGGGCCTTGTCCGACATCAGGGGCTATCTGTGGTGGTCACTTCTGCTCTGGTTACTTTTCTTCAGAAACTGGCTGTAGTCATGTGTTCTGTGCAGGAACCACTGATCCTTGGCATTCTCACCCCCACAGAGATGGCCTGATATCCTCCCTGAGAGCCTTTTGGATACCCCATTCTTTTTTTTCGTTGTCGTCCCAGATTTATTAAAATATTACAGCACACAGAAGATAGATTCAAACAGTTCCACGTGGTGGTTTGAAATTCATCCCAACTGTAGGCTGAGTGACCTGGAGGTTGGACAGACTGCCAAAGTCCAAAAGCTTCAGCATTTCCTTAGTGTCAGGATCTACTTCAATGATCTCCTGATCTAGGGCTGAGACCTCAGGGACATAGTTGTCTCTCCTCTCTCCCTCCTCTTCCTGCAGCTTGATGGAGATGCCTCTCACTGGGCCCCTCTGGATCCGTTTCATCAGGTGTGTGACATAGCTGGCTATCTTGGTGCGTAGCTTCTTGCTGGGAATGATGGCGATCTCCTCGCACACGCGCTTGTTCGTGTGAAAGTCGTTACCCAGCCGGGTATAGTACTTCTCGATGATGACCCGGGTCGTCGTCTTCACGTTTTTGGTGCGAATGCGGCCCATGTTCGTGGGTCCTTGGCAAAAGAGTGGATGCCCCATTCTTGTGCCCTGGTGCAAGGCAGTGATGGGAGTGCCACCACATCCCAACCACACCCCCTGCCACAATCATGAGCCTTCCTGGGCTCCATAAATCACCCTAAGAGCACATTCTTTGGGAAATTTGTAAAATAATCAAAATATTTGGGGAAAAGACCTTAAGATTACTTATGGCTATTAGTGGGATCCATATATTTTGGCACCAAGCATGGCTTAATTGAAAAAATATGTGAGCTTGGTGATTTCTTTCTTCCTTTTTAAATTTTTTTTTTTTTAATGAGGACTAGGCCAAAAGAGAAGAGTGGTTAGGCAAAAAAAAAGAGGAATGGAATATCAGAAGAGTTTGTGTGGAGGAGTTGTTTACAGAATTATGGAAAATATAATGCTAAATGGAAAGTAAGCCCTGCCTATATAGTCCAGGATTATTAATAGAGCTGAGTTACCACGCACATAATGAACCTTTTAAGAGATCTGGGACAGCTTTCCCCTTTGCAAAATAAGTTTCCTTCGAATAGCCTCATTCACGCAGCTAAGGGCATTGGGTTACAACAATAAATAAAAATGAACAGTGCCCTGAGAAATTCAAGGAATGCACAAACGTTTCAGTGATTTAGTATGAGAAAACACTATTTAAACATTTAATTGAATTGCATACTTTCATCTTTAAAACGTTAGCGTTTGAACTGCCACCTGAGTCTCTCTCTCTCCGCTTCATTAGATTACAAGGCTCTTTCGGGGAGGGGGGGTTCTCACCCTCCCGTCCCTGCCCACATCTCCCCCTCTTCCCTGCTGCGCTTTAGCTTGCTTTTGCCCAAGATTGTCAGGAAAAGGAGACTCTGTGGGAGTTTCCCTGTAAAGCCATAGGGAAAGCCTTGGATGAGATGTGCTTTTTGAAATGCTTTACTTGCTGGGACTTGGCACCAGGGGTGGAATCCCAGGTCAGTCACTGCCCCTGAGACTCAGTTTCTCCTCTGTTAAATGATGAGCTTGGATTAGAGCTCCTGGAGAACTTTGTCACAATGCCCCTGCCTGGCACCCAGTCTAATTCAGTGAGTTCCCCAGGAGCTTCTCTTGTGCTTTCTTGATTAAAAAGTACCGGAGTAGAAACTCTGGAGGGAGGGCCCTTGCAGGTCTAGGAATGTAGGTAGCAAAGGCACAGTGATCTCTGGGCACTTCCTGGGGCCATCCATGTGCTCAGTGCTTGATGGAAGGTGCCTGGTTGAATCCTCTTGGGTAAGGACTTTGTGATTCTAAACTCTGCAGGCAGACTGGGCTGATACCTGCCTAAGGAGGCCTGGCCCCGCGTGTCACCCCCCTTCTGAGAGTTGGAATTTATTAGTCTTTGTGGACAGTTGTTCAAAGTTGCCGGGACAGCAGAGCCTGCTGACAGATCAGGTTTGGCTCTGAAGAGAGAGAAGAAAAATCTGTGTCCAACAGCACATTTTGCAGCCTTGGCCAGGTTTTGTCCTTTGAGGTTGAAGTGTATGCGTGGGAAGCACTCGCAGCCCCTTGTTTGCATGTGCTTTTCTCAGAGATCAGCTATTGCCCTTTTATTGTTGCCTGCCATGTCCAGCCTACCCTGTGAGCTGCCTGGGGGGTACAGAGGGGCTTCTTTGCAAGCCTTTCCTGGAGGGGCTCGAAATCTGCTTTTTCAGATAGACAGCAAAGCCTTGTGACCTTGGGCCAGTCACCTCTCAGCGAGACAAAGGTGTCAGATCTAGACACCCAGGAAAAGCCCCTCGGTACCAAATCCTTTTTCTTTGTGGGTGTCTTCGTGAACTGTCTTCGTGAACAGTTAGACTGGGGGTAACTTGAGGACCAGGACAAGTGTTCTGTATGCTCAGAAGAAGATTGGGACATCCCATGTGGCCATGAATACTCATTAGATGACTCATCCTAACTTCATTTTGCTCCATCTGACTGCCTGGGTTTTTGTATCTTAAATTTTGTCAAAATGGGACTTGGCCCCTTCTGGCTATGGCTGATTTTGTGCCCTTGGTGGCCAGTAAAGGGTAGGGTTTGATTTGACAGTAGCTGACAGAGACAGCAAAGATAGCCGGGCACCTCCTCTGAGCCCAGCTCTCTGCCTGGTGTGGGGTACAAACCAGGTAAGACCCAATCCTAGTTCTTAGAGAGTTTCCTATCTCTTGAGGAACTTGGGCTTGACTGTGGTCTGGTTTGTTTGGTGCCGAGAGGAAGTTTTCTTATTTTGGGCATCCCCAGGAGCAGATCTTGAGATAAAAATTCAAGTGCACAGTTTGTTGAGGTGAGGGGTTGACCCAGGAAGGAGCAGCAGGAGAGTGGAGCAGGGAGGGGAAAGGGAAGGAGGCCAGTATAGGCAGCAGGATCGAGCCAGGGACCTCTGGGGGTACTTGGGGAAATAGTACAGAACTCACCTTGTGTAGCCAGCCCGAGGGTGAGGCCATTGAAGGACAACCTCGGGCATCCTCCTCCCAGGGTATTCATTCTGGTGTGTCCCAGTGCTCAGGCAGAGCAGGTGTCTTAGGACAAAAGCAGGTGTTGATTTTTGCACTGAATTGATGAGGGCTGAGCGATGATGAGCAGACAATTGCCAGAGGTGTTCATTCCATTCTTCGAAACAGTGTTTACTGGGCCTCCTTGTGTGTACCAGGCCATCGATGGCCCAGGGAACCCGCTACCAGTCTCCTGGAATACTAGTTTGTTCCAAGCAAAGAGGGGCCTGGCAAGGCCCTGGCCTTTGGAGAACAAGTACCAAGACAGGCCCTGTGTTTGAGGTTGTCTGGGTGAAAGTGCATTTCAAAGTGTGGAGTCCTGTCCTATCCTGCAGGGTTAGAGGATGATGGTGGTGATTAGCTTAGCTTTGCAGAGAGGGCTCAGACCTGAAAGTATTTACCTTCTTACTCCAGAATCAGAAGACCAGGGCCAGTCCCAGTTTGGCCCATTGTGAGCCTTAAATGATAGCCCAGGTACAGTGTCTGACACATTGTAGATGCTCAAGAAATAATTGATTCCCTTGGGTGGCACCTGTGGCTCGGTGAGTAGGGCGCCGGCCCCATACGCCGAGGGTGGCGGGTTCAAATCCAGCCCCGGCCAAACTGCAACAACAACAACAAAAAGAAATAATTGATTCCCGGCGGTGCCTGTGGCTCAGTGAGTAGGGCGCTGGCCCCATATGCCAAGGGTGGCGGGTTCAAACCCAGCCCGGGCCAAACTGCAAACAAAAGAAATAGCTGGGTGTTGTGGCGGGCGCCTGTAGTCCTAGCTGCTCGGGAGGCTGAGGCAAGAGAATCGCGTAAGCCCAAGAGTTAAAGGTTGCTGTGAGCCGTGTGATGCCACGGCATTCTACCTGAGGGTGGTACAGTGAGACTCTGTCTCTACAAAAAAAAAAAAAAAAAGAAAGAAATAATTGATTCCCACTCCTTTCCCTATGGTGCATGTACTCCTGTGACCTTCCCGATGTGCCGTGAGGTGGCAGGCCAGATGGGGTCTGTTGCTGCCTCTTCCACAATGGAAGACTGAGGCCCATGGAACTATGACCGAAACCCTTGTCTCCTGAGTCCCTGATCCACTCGTTCCACACTGCTTTCTTCTTGTTTTTTTTCTTTTTGAGACAGAGTCTCACCCTGTTGCCCTAGGTAGAGTGCCAAGGCTTCATAGATCACAGCAACTGTAAACTCTTGGGCTTAAGCAATCCTCTTGCTTTAGCCTCCGAAGTAACTGAGACTATAGGTGCCGGCTGCCATGCCCAGCTAGTTTTTCTTAGTAGAGGCTGGGTCTTGCTCTTGCTCAGGCTGGTCTCAAACTCCTGAGCTCAAGAAATTAACTGCTTTGGCCTCCAGAGTGACAGGATTACAGGTATGAGCCACCACACCCAGCTCACACTGCTTTCTCAAGCTAATAGGTGTGTGTCATGGTCAAAGCAAATCGTAAAGCCAGTGACAGGGAGGAGGTCACCTGGCCACACTCTGGCTGCAGCCTTCATTGCAAAGCAGGTCATTGTGCCAGAGGCTGAGACTCAGGAGAACTCCAGTTGTCTGCCCTGTACCCAGGCCCCTGTATGCTGCTGGGCATGGAGTGGGAGGTCAAAGCTGGAGGGGTTTTGGGAATTGATCAGACAAACCTTAGCTTTTTCAACAGAGGAAACGTTCTCGGAGACACCAGTGACTTCTTCAAGTCACAGAGTGACTTAGTGACAGTGAGAACTGGAGTCAGGCCCTGGAGCCAGCTTGCTTTCCCTCCAGCTCCTTCTGTAGGAAGTTGCTATATAAAGTACGTTTATTATAGCTGCTTATAAACATAATAAAAATCGTTATGTTTAACGGCATCTTGCTTTTCCTCCAGCTGTTTGCAACCCAGCTTTTCCCAGCTCTTCCTTGCTCTTCAGGAAGGCAATTGAAGGACAACCCATGGGCACTCCATACCATTTTTGAGCTGGAGTAACTGAGCCACAGGAAGCTTGTCCAGGTCTTGAGACTCCAGTATGCCCTCTTTCTGCCATCCATTCTGCTGGGTCAGGACAGCCAGGGCCAGTGCTAGGAGCTTTGCCTCTGAGGGGCCCTCTACTTTTTAACAGACCACGGACCTTATTAGACCCTTGTTAGGGTCGAGCCTCTGGGGAGACAGTTGCGGGCTGGTGCTCAGGAGACATGGGTTCAGGCACTGCGCTTGGCAAAGTACAGGGTCCGAACTTGGCTCTTGCAGGCAGCCTTTCCTGAGCACTTTCCACTAGCCCACAGACACTCACAGTTCACCTAGATTCCCATGTGAAGAGTAGTTGGTAGGAGCTCAGTAAATGAGTGTGATGATTTTATTTTCTGTCCCTCAACATTGATACCAGCAGGTGTGGGATTCATTTTTTCCCATTTCATTTCCCATTTGGTGATTTCTCTGAGTGTCTCCTGTGCTGGCCCCTATTGTGCAGAATAAGGGCCTACTAGCTGTTCAGCACGGAGTTGAGCGTTTTACATCGTGTCCCCCAGAATCCTTACCCCCCATATCATGGGGAGGGTATGATTAATTACAAACCTCATTTTACAGGTGGGTTCACTGAGGCTCAGAGAAAAGGCACATATCAACTTAAGGTAACAGTGTAGGAGCTAAAAGTCCATTTCACAATACTGCAAAGGACAGGATGAGTTTCTGTGGCTCCTGGCTAGGGTATCAAAGGGGAACTGGGTGAGGAGCGGCTCTGTGGGCTGGGGGCGCTGTGTGTCTCACCACACCAAGGAGATAAGACTCCACAAGGGGCTAAGGGAGAGGCTGCTTTACTCTTACTCATAATCCCGCCTTTGCTGCTTATTTGCTGTGTGACCTTAGGCAAGCACCTTTCCCTCTCTGGGCCTGTAATTCCAGCACACTGATATAGTCCATCTTTGTTTTCTCTAGAAACTCTGGCAGCAGATCAGTTGTGTAAAGAAAGAAGCTGATTGTTTGTTCTAATGCTCTTTATCTTTCAAAGACTTCATAAGGGTGTCAGGGGCAGGGACAGGGGTCATGGCCCAGCTGAAAGGGTCACTGCCATGTTGAAGAGTCACCACCAACCTGGGGATTCAACAGTAATTTCTGTTTGCTCACAGGACAGTGCCAGGCAGACCCTCATGGGTTCACAGAATTCCCACACCACCCTGAAACCAACAAGCACGGGGCATGGACCAGCTCACTCCCCATTTGTACTTGGAGAAGAGACCACTTGTATTTTGTTTTTAGACTCTTCCAGTCACTGCCACACAGCATGAGGGATGGCTAGTTTTGCTTTATCTATTTTAGATGGTGGGATTAATAGTAAGATTCTTTATGGGGGAGAAAGGTGAGTGAGTGTATGTTCCACTGCTAAATAAGAAAACACATTTTTTTAAAAAAAGAAAACAATTTTAAGAACTAAGCAGATGATCCGTTCTATTCAAGTTTCTTTTTGGATAAGAGCATTCTAGGTATTGAACCATCCTTGGATGACATGCCAGGGACCGACACAGGGAACCCTAGATTTCAGCTGTAAGGGTAGAAGGTGGGGTGCTCGTTGGAGCCTGTAGGGCAGGACCCTGAGTGTTGAAGGCTGTGTTTGCAACTGCTTACAAGGCCATGAAATTACCACTACAGGCATCTGCTTTTCTGGGTTCCAGGTAGAAGAACCCTCAGCTTGTCTGTGGGCTTTGTAGGTACTCTTTGAGTTTTATGAGGTGCTATTCCATCTGCCTCTCTGGTCTGCTGGCACACTAGGGTCTGGGCAGCAGCTGCTGTTGTCACCCCCTCTTAAGGATGAGGAACTGTGGCTTAAGGAGGGAGGAGCCTGCCGGAGGTGAGTGGTGGTGTCATCCCAGCAAGTGAGGAGGGCAGTCTCCCCTTCCTGGGCTAAGCAGCGCTTGGCCCCACCTTCATATAGGGCTTCCAGCCAGGAGAACCCACAGTGGGGTTAAACAGAAAGGCCTCCTGCAGGAAGGAAAAGATTCCCAGAGTTCTATGCTACAAGCCATTTTGGTTAAAAAAAACACAAAAACCTAATTAGAGGTGACAATGGTGACTTTGTCTGTGTGTTCACTTTTTCCTCCCTCTTCCCCACATCTCCCCCTTCTCTCTGCCCCCTCATTTGTTGTATCCATGGGAAAACTAGGTAACATTATAATTACTGAAAATATTGTGGGTCCATGGAAGCTAGGGGGGAGGGGGTGCCTGGGACTGCAGGAGGCCCTTTTTAAAAAAAATTTTATTTTTTTTTTTTAGGTTTTATTTTATTTTTTTCCTTTCGTTTGGAAACGGAGCCCTTTGCAGTCATGCTGTCACGGTTAAAATAAGGTTTAAATTACAGGCCAGCCCGTGGCTTTTCCCCTTTCTTTCAGAATTTTTGCCAACTTGCAATTTACTTAATGAAATCCTGCTATTCCATTTAACGGGGATATTTTTTGCAGATGTTGATTTAACTTAGCTTTGCAAAATATGTGAACTGTACCGTTTCTTTTCCTATTTTTAACGGTTTCAGGATTCTGGTTCAGCAACTCCGCTGGCTCTGCCATGCCAACAGCCGTGTTTACTCCCGTCCCTTGAAAATATTTGTTTTCCATTGCTCTGTCTGCCCTCCTCTCTCCCACATCCCACAAAGGGGAGGGTCCCCTACTCATGGAGGAATCTTCCAGCAGAGATTCAATCCGATTTAGTAACCAGTGGAATTGGACTGATGGAGCCAGAAGGGACACCAGAGTTTCTCATAGTCTGTACCCTTTGATTTGAGGAAACTGAGGCCCAGAATGGGGAAGTAACTTACCTAAAGTCACACAGTGAATTAGCAGAGTGATTGGAAGCATTAGCTGCGTCTTCTGGACAGAGGTGAGGTGGGGGCTGGGGAATGCTTGCCTTGTGACCATTTCGGCTGTCTCTCCTTCCTTGGAAGAGACCTTCTTTCTCCACTGCAGGGAGCTTTGCCAGCCCTCACGTGTTGGGAGGGAAGTTCTGCTCCATGTCCACACCCAGGGCAACTGTGGTATAATGGGAAAAATTCCTACTGGGGGTCTTAATACTTTGGGTTGGTGGGGGAGAGCTTGTGTCCTGAATACATGGCTTAATCTCCCTGATCTCAGTGTTCCATCTGTCCAGTGTAGTTGATAGTCCCCCTCTCCTGGCAGCGTCATAAGGATCCCATTGAGGGGGCTGGTGTGGGTCACTTGAAGCACAGCAGGTGTTCAGGATATGCTTTTTAAAACTCCTCCTAACTGTCAACTCTGAACCCAGGGCAGGGCATGGTGGGGGCATGGCCTGCACTCTGAGCCTTCTCTGAAAGCGGGAACCTGTTGTCTGGGGGGTACCTGGGGCCTGTGTCAGATGTAGTAGGACATGCCCCTTTCCTTTTGATTGGAGACCTCTTCCAGCCACCCTTTGCATGATGAGGAGTGGTCCAGAATGACACAGGCTCACATGGCCTCAGGAGAGAGTCGACACATCATTTAGCTTAGGGGAGAGAGCAGAGACCCAGAGACAGAGTGGGACGTGGCAGCCACAGAGCCAAATGCATGTTTGCTCCTGAGACATGTTCAATGGGACCCATTAGGCTGGGTCTTTACCTGATTCCCCACGTGGGGGCTGTTCTACTTCGTTTCTGGCCTGTCCTGGGCCTTGTCCCTCAGTCTCTTAGAGGTCTGTCCTGCCTGGCTGTGACACTCTGGAGACGGCCAAAGGAAATTTTGAGGGTGGGGCTAGCTGAGAGAGGCCTGGTGGCAGCAGTTCAGTGCTCAGAGGGGGCCCAGCAGGACCTGCCCTGAGTGCTGCTTTCTGCACACACGCCCTGGACTCTGGAATGTCCATGAGCTACGAAGAAAGTGCTGGCAGGACAACAGAGCAGCGGGTGGAACACAGTCGCCATAGGCCTGGACACTGGGGAGTAGGCTGTGGGCAGATGTGGTTGTAGCGGCCTGATAGGTCCAGGGAGGGATAGCATGCTGACCACCTCAGAGTGCCAGAGTGCTGGCTGCTCATCACTGTGATCGAGAGGGGTTGTGGGGCCCTCCTTGAAGCAAACTTTACATTTACTCCATTTATAGAAAGTTGTTGTGTCTGTGTGTCTGAGGGTGGAGGCAGTGGGAAAGAAAGTATGACTGGAACTTTTGTTGACTTAAGTACCATCACAGAGATCCTTATATTTGCATGCCTCTTGGTTCTTTAAAGTTCTCTTTTTTATTATTAAATACGGAATGATGTGTGATGCTACAAGTAATATAGTTATGTTCTTTTTATACAAAATTAAAAACACGCTGATAAAGCAGAAGTCCTTTTCCTTCCCATCCCACTTTTCTCCTGGGAGTTGACTACTCTAAAACGCAGCAGGATGAAAACAACAACAAAACATGGTAAATTTCAAAACCTAACAGTTTGGCAGATCCAAACACTAGTAACAATAAATATGAATGTATTAAAATAATCATTAAAAGATAAAAGCTCTCACATTGTGTTTTTAAAAATCTAGCTACATGCTAATGTAGAAGAGATGTACCTAAACTAAACTATATAGGAAGGTAAAAACTGAGGGGAATAGGAAAAAAACATAGACTAGTCAATGCTAAACAAAAGAAAGCAAGTGCAGCATTTATAGGAGGTAATATAATTCTAGGCAAAAAAGCTTTAGGAGGAACAGAGAGGCATATTTTATTATAGATCAGGGGCAAACTGTCCCGCCTCCCCGGGTAGAGCGCTGTGGCATCATAGCTCACAGCAACTTCAGTCTCTTGGGCTCAAGCAATCCTTTTGCCTCAGCCTCCCAAGTAGCTGGGACTACAGGCACCTGCCACAATGCCCGCCTAGACTTTCTATTTTTAATAGATACAGGGTCTCACTCTGCTCAGACTGATCTTGAACTCCTGAGCTCAAGCAGTCCACCCCGCCTTGGCCTCCCAGAGTGCTAGGAGTACAGACATGAGCCACTGCACCTGCCAATTACACACTTTTTCTGTGTAGGGCCAGGTAGTAAACATTTTAAACTTTGCAGACCATAGTATCTGTCACAACTATTGAACTTTGCCATTGTAGTACAAAAGTATACATAGACAACATATTTTAAAAATGAGCACAAATGAAAATAAATAAATAAATAAATAAAATAAATGAGCACAAATGCATTCCAATAAAGCTTTATTTATAAAAACTAGTGGCAGACCAAATTTGGCTTTTGCTGACTCCTTACATAGATGGAAGCTAAAATGATTAGTAAGATAAAAGAATCAAGAATCCTTGTATACTGGACAGCATGGCTTTGAAGCATCTAAATAAAAAATGGGTATAAATAGAAAGGAAACTCCTAGAAAAGTGAGGCTTTATACTAGTTCTTTAGAAGTTGACATACCCCATAGAGAGAGAAAGACAAAAAATTAGGAACGACACAGTAAAGTTGATGATCTGCCTATGCATGTAATTTTAGATGCTTGTCCCACTGTGCTATGCTGGATCTTTATCCATGCCTTGGATTTTTTAAACTAGAGTAGTTTAAAGCTCTTCTAAAGGGGCTTGTCAGAGATTAAGGGGGAAAAAAGCTCTGTATTTTCAGCATTGGGTGCTTTGTCGAGTCCTAGAGTTTGTACTTGAAGAGCCCACCTGTCTTCTGGTATTAATCTCATCAGTCGTCAGCACCAGGTGGGATCCACAGACAGTGTGAGTTAGCATCCCCACTGTTAACAAGCTAGCAATTTGCTGGGTATGCACCCATGAAACAGAGGGGAAGTGGTTTGTCCCGACCCTTCTTGTTCAGCACCTTGACTCGCTTCCCCTGTGCTCACACATGATCTGCCTGTGCGTGTAATTTTAGACGCTTGTCCCACTGTGCTGTGCTGGATCTTTATCCACTCCTTGGATTTTTAAACTAGAGTAGTTTAAAGCTCCTCTAAAGGGGCTTGACAGAGATTAGGGGGAAAAAAGCTGAGATTGGGGGGGGGAAAGCTCTGTATTTTCAGTGTTGGGTGAAAGGTACAAAGTACAAAAGTATCCATAGACGACATATTTTAAAAATGTGTTGGACAGTCAAGGTCTTGCATGATTGGGTCTCAGCTGGCCTCTGCAGACTCTTCACTATCTTATGCGATTCTGTGTTCTGGTCCAGTGAGATTCTTCTGGCTTTGTCTCGTGCCTGTGTGCCTTTGCCCAGGCAGTTCCCACAGCTGGATTGCCACTGGTGCTCCCTGCCCTCCAACCCCTCCACCTTAGCACTGGGCCTTTAAGTCCCTGATGGTGAGCTGTCCTCCCTGCCTCGATGGACGTGATGTCCCTCTGTTCATTGCCCCACTGCCCCTTGCTTATGATGCTCTTTCTTCCCATCGGACTTCGAGCTTCTCAAGCAGAAATGTGTCTCGGTCTCCTGGTGCCCCGGTGCAGAGCAGTGTTCTGCCTGTCATAGGTACTAGCCAGTGCTTGTGGAATTGAGGGGAGGGAAAGGAAGGCAGCCCAGTGGGGAGGGAGCCTCCCTGTGAGCTGATGCTGCCAGAGAGGAGTGGTCAGCTGGATGTTTGTGAATCCCAGCACCACCCCGTCACCAGTGGGTGACCAGGGATGCATCAGGAGGCCTCAGTTCCCTCCTCTGTAAATTTCCCTTAGTATTAAAATGGGACTGTTAATATCTGCACCGCAGGGTTGTTGTGGGAACTAGGTGTGCCCGGCATGTGGCGAGCTCACAGGACGTGTCAGCTGTTAGTACTTCAGTCCTCTTCCAACAGTTCATTGTCACGAGTCTTGATCTCATTTCACAGATGGGGGAACTTGAGTCCCTAGACACACAGCTAGAAAGTGGCAGACCTGGGATTTGAACTGAGGTCCTTGATTACAAGTCCCACAGGGAGGTGCATACTGTCTCAAGGGCCTGTCCTCAAACACTCCCAGACACATTGAGTCATGGCCGTCCACGGTGGCTCCAGAGTGTCGCCTTCCCGGCCAGTCTCCTAGGCCTGGCACTGGGATCAACCGCGTCCATCTAATGCTAGGAAGTCGGTTTGGTTTGGGCTCCTTCCTGCCCCTGTCATTCCTCCCTGGAGGAAGCTAGCTCTCCCACCACTAGGCCAGGCAGGGAGCCCTCCTCTCAAGGGGTCATGACATAGCAGAGCCAGAAAAGGGGCTTCCTAAATCTTGTTAAAAACATAGATTCTTGGGCTCCACCCAGGACCTGTGAATCAGAATCTCCAGGGGCGGGGCCTGGGAATCTGGACACGGAGGAGAAGCACTGGCTCTTTTAACCCTTTTATTTTTTGGTTGAGGGCTGGGACTCACAGAGGGGTCTGCATTCCTGGGAGGCCTGGCAAGCCTGGGGACAGAAAAAGGCCCTCTCTTGACTCTCACCTACTGTCCCTCACACCCTGCCCCCAGTCCCAGCATCTCTAGAAAGTCCTTACAATGGACATGATTGCGAACGGGTGTGCAGTTGTGCAGAGGCTTTCTGGAAACGCAGGCTCTGTTTGCAGACTTCCTGTGTCTTACAATGTTATCTTCAGAATAGGAAACTTTGCCCCATTTTTGCAACGCACATCCTTTGCCTGAGCGTCGGTGGTGGTGGTGCCGGCCAGCCGGGGCGGGTCACTTCTCAGGCACAGGCAGGGAGTTGTTCTGACAGGGATGCGAGGAAGGACTCTCTCCCTGCTACCCACAAGAACAAACAAACAGACCATGTTGCAAAAATAATTAATGTTGGCGGGACTTATCAGCATTATTTGTGTTAATTCCTCAGGCCTGTTGGTGTCTAGGATGAGGGTCCTTCCTCAGAGACAGGGACCCTGGCTATAAGGTCCCACCCTCCTGGGTGACCTTGGTTAAGTGATTTCTGCTCTCTGAGCCTCAGTTTCCTCTTCTGTAAAAGGAAGAGGTTGGGCTGAATGACCTCTGGCCCTGACATTCCCAACAGTCTTTAGATTCCCCTAACTTCCTCCAAGTTTCTCGGTGACATAAGCGTGATATTGCTAGTGGGCAGCATTTTCCACAGCACCCTACAGTTTTCGGAGCGTTTATCAATCTGAGTGTGGCCCCAAGATGTTCACATGCCCCCACTGGGGTAGTGGGTGGGTTCCCCAGGCGACAGAGTGAATGACCTTCAGAGCTCATAGGAGTAGAGCCTTCCTGGGGCTTGCAGTTAGCTTGCGGCTGGGCACATGCTCACCCGTGGGCTGGATGGTGGGCATGTAGCTCTTCCAGTCTGAGGGGGGAAGAAACCACGCACGTGTAGCCCACTAAATAACAACTTAGAACTGACCAGGCGTGATGTTCACAGAAACAAGGGTCTCCCCAATTTCCCTTGACACCCATGTTACCGCCCCTCACTTCAGGCTCCAACCCCTTCTCACCACAGTTCCAGGAACCCTTCCAGTGCTCCTGTGCAAGTGCCTCACTTACACAGCAGGCATCCCGAGAGAGGGCGAGAGGACCCCAGTCTCCCAGGCAAATGCCCTTCTCACACCTCAGTGGTACTTCTGTTGGCTGGAACCCAAACCCAATCACTCCAATGAGTGGTTCCTGAAAACAGCCTACCCACTCTTTCTCCTCAGGGAATTTGCTTCCAGGGTTTCTAGGTGGAGCTCCATGTGGGCAAGGCCTGGGTAGGACAGCTATCTGTGGCTGGATGGGAGTGGGCTGTCAGAGAGGGGGCGCTCTGGGAAGGTAGAGGTGGTCAGACTCGTGTGAGAGGATGCCAAGGAGGTGGATCTTGGTGGGCGTGTACAAATAAATGAGTCAGCCTGACTGTTTTAGGATGCCGAGGAGGGAGAGGGTTGAACAGAGTGTTGCTCAGATTCCGAACATACAGATGGAGAAGGCTTCTGATCAAACAGCATAGTTGGTGAAGGGTCAACTGCAGAACCTGTGGCCTCCGTGGCAGATGTCCATCTGATGGCAGGATGCATGCATTGTGGCAGCCTCAATCTCATTGTTTTTGTTGGTCTGCTCCAATAGCAGTTCTAGAAGCCCAAGGGGATGCTACAGAAGGGCTGGTGAGGGAGGGAGAAAAGAAACCCACCGATACACTTGGCTTCCCTGTCCTTCCTCCCCCAGGGGACACAGCCAAGAAGCCCCTGCCAGCCCTGGAGTCCTCTTCCGAGTCTGGTTCCTTCACTTAGGGCAGTGGTTCTCAACGTTCCTAATGCCGCAGCCCTTTGATACAGTTCCTGTGGATTGAGAACCTCTGACTTAGTGGGTGTAGTCAGGGTCTTAGTGAGCCAGAAGATGTCCAAAATGCCCATGGGGGAAGCAGCAGCAGGGCCCCTTCCCTGGTGGGCTCTGGGACCAGGGGACAGAGGTGGCGGGGAGAACAATCTTCCAGCCTAGAGGCTGGACCTGACATTCTGCCCAAAGTCAGCAGACCATTCAAAGGGGCTGTACATTCCTTAGGGGTCCTTAGGCCAGCGGGCTGCAGGGTAGCGCCAGGACAGGGGCACCCCGGGGAGACTGGCGGCTCTGGGTCTCCTGGCACGGCTCCAGCCCCCACGTGCCCAGAGACACGGGCGGTTGCTCCTGACTTGGTGCCCTTGGGGACCAGCCGAGCCGGAACCTGCCATTCCTCCATCAGTGCCACCTCCCCGACTTGGCAGGGCCCTGTCCTCGAGCTGGAGCAGCCCTCAGTATT
Organism: Nycticebus coucang; assembly: GCF_027406575.1. Classification (NCBI taxonomy): domain Eukaryota; kingdom Metazoa; phylum Chordata; class Mammalia; order Primates; family Lorisidae; genus Nycticebus; species Nycticebus coucang. Next base: position 69,436,059 of record NC_069785.1, read on the forward strand.
TCCAGTTTGGCCCTCTGCCCATCTCTCTGGGGCCTTGCAGTCTGTCCCTCTCAACTTGACGGCTTCCCAACCTCACCCGGGGCCTCCGCCTGCTACCCAACACTTCCTCACTTATCTGTGGGCCCCTCACCTCACCCACATTATGATTGACCACCTAGTATTGAAAAGGCTGCTTCCTCCAGAGGCGGAGTGGGAAACCCAGGGTCTAGCTAATTTATAAGACCAAGGAAGCCACAGACTATCCTTGGCTCACCTATTGCAGTTGACACCTGAGGGGTTTCCACACAGGGGTGGGGCCCTCCCCACCAGCTCTCCTATGGAAACGCTGGGAGTTGGCAGGGTCCCCTGGCCTGATGCCCTAGGAAATGCTGCAGCTTTAAGATGGCACAGAGATAAATGGGTGGCATGTTGGCATGCCAGAGCCAAGGCTGCTGCTCCCTCCCCGGTGGCCACTGGCTATCGGGAAGGGCTGAGGGAGCTCAACCATCCAAGTGACTTCCTCTCCAGATACACAGAAAGAGACCACTGACAACTCAGGGGCTCTTCACCAATTCAGGCTGATTGGGTGGCGGGCGATTGGTCTAAGAAACCAGGTTTTGTGAATTCTAAATACCACCGGCTGTGATGCTCACTGGATAATGTTTCCTGTTAGAGGTCATTCAGAAATCTGCTTTAGCCAACAGATAAGAGCGATTTGTAATTGGTATGCCAGTTGTTTATACAGTGCTACTAGGATAAACAGTTCTCCTGAACCTTATTTATATTTTGCATTTGTTTATCAAAACTTTTTTTTTAAACTTTGGCCCAGCTGCTTTCGGAATTGTTACAAACACTAGATTTATGAGTCCTAATTAATGGTACTTTATTGTATGTGCACAGTAATTTATCTTGGCGGTATGCATGCTTTATCCAGAAGACAAAAGTGTCCCTTCCTTCCCAGCAACGTTATATGAAGATTGGGGGTCAAATCATCTGTCTTATCACATCAGAAGCAGATAGGAGTAGATAAAGCCTGAGGTTCCGACCTTCCCTAGACTCTACCCTAATGTGTTAGGTTCCTGGAGTTCACAGTTGACTGGCTCAGTGGATACTTTGGGGGAGGTTGAAATTCTGTGGTTTTGTATGGGGCCAGAGGGGGAGGATGACCTAAAGGATATTTATGGAAATTACCAGCAGTAACAAATGTTTATCTTAGCAATGACTTGATAGGTTGCTTCTATCATTTTTGTCCTTTTTCTGGTCTCATGGCTTAATCTTAACTTCCATCCAGTTAGATGAACCATTCAGCATTACTGCTGACACCAAGTGCTCGCTCTAATTTGTAAGGTAAGGGAGGGAAAGACCTTTGTTACATTTAGGAACTAAAGAAACTGCTCTGGGCGGCACCCGTGACTCAGTGAGTAGGGCGCCGGCCCCATATACCGAAGGTGGCGGGTTCAAACCCGGCCCCGGCCAAATTGCAACAAAAAAAAAATAGCCGGGCGTTGTGGCAGGCGCCTGTAGTCCCAGCTGCTCTGGAGGCTGAGGCAGGAGAATCACGGAAGCCCAAGAGCTAGAGGTTGCTGTGAGTCCTGTGACATCATGGCACTCTACCAAAGGTGGTAAAGTGAGACTGTGTCTACAAAAAAAAAGAAACTGTGCTCTGACTTCACTGCTAGATTTTACCATGATAGGGGCTACATTTCACACCAGGTCTGGTCACCTTGTTTCCTTCTTTCCTTTCTTTTTTTTCTTTTTAGAGACAGAGTCTCACTCTATCTCCTTCAGTACAGTAGAGTACTGTGGTGTCACAGCTCACGGCAACCTCTAACTCCTGGGCTTAGGCGATTCTCTTGCCTTAGCTTCCCGAGTAGCTGGGAGTACAGGTGCCCGCCACAATGTCTACCTATTTTTTTGGTGCAGTTTGGCCGGGGCCAGGTTCGAACCCGCCACCCTCAGTGTATGGGGCCAGCGCCCTGAGCATAGGCACCGCCTGATCACCTTGTTTCTTAAAGTGTTTGCCCATGCAAAGGCCTCCCAAAGATTTGACCCAGACCCAGAGGGTTACACTTTCATCCTCTTCCTTGACACACCTGAGGATGCTTTGATGACTTTTTTTTTAGATAAATATGAGGGTACATACAATTCAGTTACAATGTTTGCATTTGTTAGGTACAGTCCCTGTTATAGTTGTGTGTGGCACTCAGGAGGTGTATATGCCCTTACATTGTGCCCATTAGGTGGGAGCACCCAATCCCCCTCCCTCCTCCCTTCTCTCTCTCCCCCTTCCTCTCCCCTCAACTCAGTTGAATTGTTCTCTTGTGTGACTTTGACTTTAGTAAACCTGAATCACAGCTGTCACTTACGCTACTCTCCTCTCACCCAGCTGCTTGACACTTTCCTTCACTGGGTGAGGAAATGAATGGTTAGAAGCAGCACCTTCTCCAGGCGGCCTCAGGACTGCTTCTGAGCCTTAACTTTTGTGTCCCTCTTTCTGACTAGCGAGATTACAAGAGGGGAGGGCTTGCCAATTACCCACTTCTACACAAACACACAGATAGCAGCCTTGCAGGGTAGGGCTTGGGGTGTGGACATTGCCCCATGGCATAGACCAGAAACTGGGGCCAACTGAGGCTTTATGATGGTGGTGGCCCACAGGTTGGCTTGGTGTTGTGGGATGGAGTGGGGAAAGGAGACTTCTGGGTATTTGGGTTTTCTGTTGTTATTTTTAACTCTGTTTTTTAACATCCTTTCTTGCAGCAGTGGCCACAAAACAGGGTTGGGATGTTGTGAGATGCTTGGTATAACTAAAAGGGCCTGGCCTGAGAGTTCCCCACTGAGGAGGAAGTGGTTAGGTGGCCAGGAATGCAACCTGCGCCTCCCAGATTAATTAATAATTGAGACCTGGCCCCCAGCCAGACTGAGCAGGGAGAGATACAGTGAACAAAGGGTGGTTAACTACAGTGGGGGAAGGAAAAGTTTGACTTTGCCTGTGGCTAAAAGGAAAATTCACAATGGCCATGATTTATGGGCTGAATTACTCAGGATCCTCCTTAGTGGGCCTGACTTGGGCATGTGCTCTAGGAATGCAGACGCTGGCGGCCTGCAGGGCCATTTGTGCCCATGGGGAAGGGAGGAGGGAGGGATGAGGGCAGCGGGGCAGGCGCCAGCCTCATGGAGGAGGCGCAAGTCACACCCGTGGGAGACCTCAGGGAGTGAGACTGTGGTGACTGCCTGTTGGAACTAGGTGCGGGCTAGAAGTTGAACACTTTCCAGAATCCACTCTGGGAAGAGGAATGGAAGGAGGAGTGGCAGTGGAGTCAGGCTGCTCTGAGTTTGGATTTTGGCTTATTTGCTGTGTGACCTTAGGTAAGGGGCTTAACTTCCCTGAGCCTCCTCTGTAAAAGTGTATTTGCCTCCTGGGGTTGTTCTCAGCATTAGATGAGATGGGATATGTGAGCAGTTAGGCACTAAGTAGTAACTGGATTCCCATAGGAGGGCTGGAGATGACAGTCCCACCCAGCGATGACAAAGGGTACCTGCAGCAGTCTAGGCAGTGTCATTACTTAGCAAATCTCTGGGCCCTGTATGTCAGATACCTGCTGCTTGCTAGGGTAGGCCCTGCAAGAGCCCTTTTAGGCATCCCTGAGTTTCAGGAAAGTCTGCTCACCTACCTATCACACAGTTCCCCAGGGCTGGAAACAGCCTTCCAGAAGGAGAGACAGTTCTAGAAAGGCATTTGGGCATTGCCATCAGTCAGGCTGGGCCCAGATGTAGTTCTGGCCGGGGCCGGGTTTGAACCCGCCACTCCAGCATATGGGGCCAGCGCCCTACTCCTTTGAGACATTCTTAGCTGAAAAGTTAGCCTTGGGAGTAGAAGACCATGTGAGAGCAGGCCAGACAGTTACGACCGTTATCCCCAGGTTGTTGCTGTGTTGGTTCCGGCCACACAGTGTACCACGTGCATCCAGACACAAGCTAAAGAATTACTCTGAGAGGGCGGCGCCTGTGGCTCAGTCGGTAAGGCGCCGGCCCCATATACCGAGGGTGGCAGGTTCAAACCCCGCCCTGGCCGAACTGCAACCAAAAAATAGCCGGGCGTTGTGGCAGGCGCCTGTAGTCCCAGCTACTCGGGAGGCTGAGGCAAGAGAATCGCTTAAGCCCAGGAGTTGGAGGTTGCTGTGAGCTGTGTGATGCCAGGCACTCTACCCAGGGCCATAAAGTGAGACTCTGTCTCTACAAAAAAAAAAAAAGAATTACTCTGAGAAACACGAAACTGAGATAATGGTTCACCTTCTTCCCAAGATGTTTAGTGGAAGGCAGTGGGAGGAGCGTCTGATCCTGCATCATCATTTACCTTGTGGACCAGAGGGAAAACACTAAACCTCTTTGAGCTTTACATTCCACAACCTAAAATGGGGTCAGTTGTGAACAGGCTTGCAGTATTAGAAACAGCACCCCTGTACTATCATTGATGGGGCTACAGTCACTGTCTTTGCATTGGAGAAGGGGCTGTGAGAACCAATCCTGGCTTCCTTCTGCCTTGGAAACCCTTTGGGGTTGAGGCTTAGGGCCAGGAGTCTCTCTGGGGTTGTGTCTGCCTTTTAGCTTGATAGAATGGACATACTGGTTGGCTCCTCCCCTCCTCTGCACCCTCCACTTCCTATCAAAAAAGCCAGCTCTTTCCAGCAGCTCGGGAGCTTGGGCACAGATGGTGCCAAGCAGCTTCAACTTGCCTGCTCAGTGGCACAGCCACACAAAGTAGTGGGTGGCCATGGCAGAGCCGTGAGCTTCTGCCAAGTCAGTAGGTCATTTTTCAACATTTTTGTAGGGAACATTTAAATCTCCTGTTTCTGCATTCTCTACAGCAAATATTAGTGTTTAATTGTGGATTAATGATCTCTCCAGTCAATATTAGCTTTTTGCTTATTATAAAGCACTCTCAATTGTTGCAGAAACATAAGAGAATGATCCAGGCAACCCTCACTTTAAGAAAATCCAGTATGTAGGACTCTGTGTTCACCAAGAGGCATGGATTGTGTATCTCTTTGTTATAAAAGGATATTTTAAAGGAAAGGATTTAATGCAAGAATTATTATCTAATGCCCCACCTCTGGTACTCTGATTTCCCCCTTTAGTGTAAATCAAGGCAGGTATACTTGACTGGCAAGGATCACATGATACTGTCTAATTGGTAAGTAACAACAGGCTGGTGTTAGATGAGGTTCACTTTTGAGAGCTTTGCAAATAAGAAAACCAGCTCCCCCACCCCATTCTTTGGCTTTTCTATTTCTATTCAAAGTCATGTTCCCTGTTCCATTTATCCTCATAGTCTTAGTAAGCCAGAGAAATTAAATCCACTCTTTTTTTTTGTAGAGACAGAGTCTCACTTTATGGCCCTCAGTAGAGTGCCATGGCATCACACGGCTCACAGCAACCTCCAACTCCTGGGCTTAAGCTATTCTCTTGCCTCAGCCTCCCGAGTAGCTGGGACCACAGGCACCCGCCACAACGCCCGGCTATTTTTTGGTTGCAGTTCAGCCGGGGCCGGGTTTGAACCCGCCACCCTCGGTATATGGGGCTGGCGCCTTACCGACTGAGCCACAGGCACCGCCCAAATCCACTCTTTTTTTTTTGAGACAGAGTCTCACTATGTTGCCCTTGGTACGAGTGCTGTGGCGTCACAGCTCACAGCAACCTCAAACTCTTGGGCTTAAGTGATTCTCTTGCCTCGGCCTCCCAAGTAGCTGGGACTACAGGCGCCTGCCACAACGCCCAGCTGTTTTTTTGTTGCAGTTGTCATTGCTTTTTAGCTGGCTCAGGGTGGGTTCAAATCCTCAGCCTCGGTGTATGTGGCTGACGCCGTAACCGCTGTGCTATGGGAGCCGAGCCTAAATCCAGCCATTGCCAGACAAGATGACTGTAGGCTTTAGGCAACTTTTTTTTTGGGGGGGTGGCGGGGGATGTGCATTTCATTAGCTGGGCCAAATCCCAAAGGTCAGCATGTAAGGGCAGTGTTTCTGCTGGGCTGCCTAATATCCTGGCCTCTGAGCATCAGTAATACCATCTGTTAAATGGGAACATTATTGCAGCTTTGCCTTTTTCAAACCCAGGGGATAGGGCGGTGTAGGGGAGAAGAAAGGTGATTGCTCAAGAGCCCTTCTAGCCCTTGAATGTAAAATTCCCTCGAGCACCCCACTGCTGAGAGCCCCCTCTTAGGCCATACAGTGCAGTTCCCTGGGGAAGAAGAGGAACTATGAGGCCAGTCAAATCCCAGGCCAACCTGCTGATAGGTCAGTAGGGTGGAGACAAGTCCCCTTCTCCACTCTGTGGCATAGAGTGTCACAGAGAAGGGGTTTGGTGTTCATACCCAAAGGAGATGACTGGGGTCTAGATGATTCTGACAAATGCTGGGGAATGGGGACGGAAAGTCTCAGTGTTTGAGTTGCTGGTTACTAATCTTAGACCCTCCTCTAAAACCCCTTACCCCTTGGAGTTAGGTAATCTCTTAGAGGAAACCAGCACTCAGCAGGGCTGGCTTCATGGGTGTGCAGTGTGTCCGGCTGCTCAGTGCTCCTGCTCAGAAGTGATCTCCACTTAATTTTATGCTCTGCTTTTACCATCTTGAAATTCTTAATAATTTTTGAACAAGTGACCCTGCGTTTTCATTTTGCACCGGGACCCCAAAATTATGTAGCTGATTCTGATACTCAGAGATATAGTCACCTGTCCACAGTAACATAGCTTTACTCACTACCAGTGGTCTCAGGGAGACTTCCAGATGAAGAGGGAATGGAATGGACAAGCGCACGCTGAGTAAGCAAGAGACGAGGCCAGTGATCCGAGGAGGCCAGGCAGGTGGATCACCTGGTTACCCCCAGGATGTTTCTGCACCAGTATGGCTGAGAGCTTGGACAGGTTGGCTGGGGACAATTTTTTGTTTACTTTGCTTTTATGACTTTGTATTGGGTCCAAGGAGAGGTCTGAGGCAGGAGGTTTGGCAATAAAATACAAATTGTATTTGGGAAATAAAAGAAAAATGGACCTGCTCTGGGACCTTCAGGATGGGGAATGTGTTCAGAGATGGGCTTCCCTGAAGCATATTGCCCTCCATCTGCCACAAACCAGCCTCCCTGCACCTCTAACGCCCAGACTGTGCCTGTGTGAACCTCCAAAGGGCCAATTTTATTCTCTGCTCTTGAGTTCACTGGGGAGGTCAGGGTTGGGTTGCATTGGTGACTGTGCCCTTAAGGCCTGAGATGAGCAGCTAGGCCCAGCCCAACATAAGAATAACTGCCCTCAAGACCAGTGAGGGTACTGATGTATGTGTGAATTAATTGATCAGTTTGGCCATAGGAGTGCACACCTGGAGGCTAGGAGGATTTGAGGGTCCCCTTCCCATCTCACAACTACCACCTCTTGCCTGTGGACCAAAGAACCCTGTTTTGTTATCTCACACAAATAGTATTATTTTGAATCTTTCCAGGGGCAATAAAAGCAAGGCTTTCCCACCCCAGGTGGTCTCTGAGTAAGAAAGCAAACATACTCCAGAGTCTGACTTTGTAATAAAACAAAAGAGGACTTGGAATGGGAGCAAAGTTCAGAGGCTTTTGTTGCAGAAACTGGTTCCTTCTCAAAACGTGGGCTGATTTTATAAGCTGCTTATCTTGCTCTGTTTCTCAGTCTTTACCATCCTTCCCTCTCAGGACACAGGGAACCAGAGTTCCCCTCCTGGGCTCATTTCCTCCCCAAGGGCCTGAGGGGTTCCCTGCCTTGCTTCCTAGGTGGTCTTTTTCTTTTCAGGCTTAAGTTGTTAAGATTTCCTGGTGGGGGCGGGGGGGGGGGGGACACTACTTTTCTGGGATAGAGTTTGAGGGGCTGATGGATCCGCCCTGCCCTCCAATGGAGGAGATCACTGATGTCAGCCTCCTGTAGTGCTTCAAAGTTGTAGCTTGCCTGCAGAGAGTGTTGGAAGAAGGGAGCTTATCCCACAGAGCCCTGGGGACTCAGAGAAAAAGCTGCTTGGCCCAGGGAACCTGGAACAGTCTCACAGGGTGGGATGCAGTATTGGGATGCTGACAGAGGTGGAGCCCTCGGTTTCATCCTCTGGTTGGTCCCCTGCCCACTGGAGTGATGGGCCTGGCAGCTCCTGGGGAAACTATCTATATGGAGGAGGCCTGTGGATTAGAGCTTGGGCAAAAGCTTGTTTTGTGTCAGGGTTGCAAGATGAGTTCATCTGTTCAGGATTTGTTTGAATACTGCACAAGATCAAAGAATCTCAGCCCTGGCCTCCACTTTGTTCCACCAGGGACAGGGGAGCCAAGCCGGCCATTGTCAGGGCACTAAGCCTGAAAGAAAGGTCTGTCTGCAGGGCCTGTCCGCCTCGCCTTGGCGAAGGCCAGGAACAGCCCAGGGAGGCGCCTGCTGATTGTCAGGATGCCCCCTATTGCTCCTAAACCCCTCCTGGGGCAGGGGAGGGAGGCTCTGTGGACCACCCAAAAGACCAGAGGGAGTGAATGAGGCAGCACAGAGGGCCCAGCCTTCAGAGATAGGGTGGGCTCTGAGTCAGGCAGGCCCGGGTGAGATGCCCACACTGCACTGCTGTGTGACTTTGAGTCTGTTGTGAGAATGGGGCTGACCCTACCTCCTGAACTTGCAAGGTTCAAAGGGATAATGGATGCAGAGCTCAGAGCAGTCCCACCCTAGGGATGCAGCAGCCCTTTCTCAAGATCAGTGTTCGTTAGGGCAGCACATCTAGAAAATGCTCAGTTTTGTATTTTGGAGGGGTGGAATGTTTGAGTGAGGGAGAAACTATACTTGAATGCCCAAAAAGTCTATGTGTTTGCAGGTGGGCACAGGGCCATAGCTGTTATTTGAAAAGCCCACTGCCGGGCAGCACCTGTGGCTCAGTGAGTAGGGTGCCAGCCCCATATACCGAGGGCGGCGGGTTTGAACCTGCAACAAAAAATAGCCGGGCGTTGTGGCAGGCACCTGTAGTCCCAGCTACTTGGGAGGCTGAGGCAAGAGAATCACCTAAGCCCAGGAGTTGGAGGTTGCTGTGAGCTATGATGTCTAGCACTCTACCAAGGACGACAAAGTGAGACTCTGTCTTTAAAAAAAAACAAAAAGCCAAAAAACCCACTGCCTAAGGTGGGCAGCATATGGTGGGGCAGTGGCATCAGCATTGCCACATTTGAGGACCCTTGCAATGTTTAGTCTCTGCAGAGCCACCACATGATGGTTTGGAGTGGACACAGCTGAATTATTTTGTGTATAGCATGGTCCCTGTGCTGTTACCCTGTAGTCCTCCGGGATTTACAACTTCCTAGCTGATGACTTTGGTCAGGCTACCTGACTATCAGGCCTCAGCTCTCTTGTCTTAAAATGGGAGTGACTAAGAGGATTTACATATGTAAGGTAGTGCATTTAAAGTGCTTCATACTCTGGCATTTGGGAAAGGTTTCTTAAATGGGGGCTGGTATATTATATTATTATTACTGTTCTTAGTTCCTCTCAGTTCTCAACTCTGCAGATGTCATTACCTGACATGAATATCTGTAGAACTTTACCTGCTGAGTCACTCCATTATATAACTTATATAAATAATATGTACAGATAAGGGGGCCTGCTGGTAATAATAATTGGTTGTTAATTTATGGAGTGCTTATTTTGAGCCAGGCATTATTTGACACACTTGAAATTAATCCCAGCACCCTGATGAAATAACTACTGATTACAACCCCATGTTACGGGTTCAGAAACTGAGGCCTGGGGAGGAGGGTGAAATCATGTGCCCAAGACTTCACACCTGTGGAATGGCAGCGCTGTGATTCACATGCAGGCAGCTTTACTCCTGAGCCGGTGCTTTCAGCCCAGTCCTGTTGCAGGAGACACCCATCTGGTCCTCAGCCATATCACTGTTTCTGCTGTGACCTTGGCAAGTCACCTTACCTCTCAAGGCCTCAGTTTTTGCACACTGGCCACGTGGCCGGCATGTTCTCCAGCTTCCCTTCTCTTATTGCTGTCACTCTCCCTTTATGCTCCCACCACACTCCAGGTCTTGGGGGTCACCCCCACCACACCAGCAACCAGCTGAGTGACTGGAGAGTGGTGGCGGCCAGCAGTCTCAGGCCCGGAGACCAGCAGCTGGATGGGCCCTTGAGGTGGGCCATGAGCAGGCAGGCTGCGGTGGTGGCCAGACCGCCCGTGATGTAATGACCGATTAGGCACTTCCTCTTGGAAGCCGGGCTTCCTCTAGGAGCCAAAGGTGCTGGAGCTGAGGTGGGGTGCGGGGAGGGGTGGGTAGGAGCAAATAAGAGGAAACTCCTGTCAGCTGGGCCGGCTTTTGGAAAGAGTTCAGCAGGGAGGCTCATTCTAAGCTTTTGACCGTTAACATGGCCCCGTGCACATTCCTTCTCCGCTTTTACTGCCGGAGCCCGTGGATAAGGGCCTGGGCTTCCCCTCCCTTAACCGAGGGGAAAAAAGGGGGCCTCTCTAATTAATGCTGCATCTCTAGACTTGCTGCAAAACCCGAAGCCATTTCTGCAGCTTAAAAGGACAAAGGAGGGTTAAGTGGAAACTCCTTTTTTCCCTCTAAGTTTGATAACAAAAACTACTTATCTAATGGGCAAACAAGGCTTTAAAAGGGGTGTTAGGTTAACCAGATGCAGGGCCACATAATTACTCCCAGGCCTGGGAGCCACAGATGAAAAGCTGCCGGTTGGATGGGAACTTGAAGCCACAGGCATGACATGGGACACAGAAAGGAGTTTTCCAAGAGGGCAGGAGGCCCCAGTGCAGCCCTGTGGAAAAGGGATTGGAAAAGCCAGGCCCAGGGTCCTCCCCAGCTCTGCCACCAACTTGCTGGGTGACCCTAGGCTAGTCATTTAACCTCTCAGGGCCTCTGAGACTTCAAATCTCTCTTTGTAGCTCATGGTGGGGCCTGGGCTCGTCTGCCCTTGTTTCAGGCTCATGGATGTGTGACCGAGCAGGCTCCGTCTGCCCAGCCCATTGAGAGGCAGGGAGGTGGCTGTGGCCCGGTGGGTGTGAAGCGGCAGTGAGGACCTAGAACGTGGAGGAGCGCCTGGCTCTCCTGGGCCTCAGGACCGGGCCGCCTGCAGACGCTCTGAGCCTTTGAGTCTAATCTGGGCACAATGCTGGGTCCTTCACAGGATGGCCCAGTCCAGGGCAGTTTGGCCAAAAGGAAAGGGGGAAGCAGGAAGAAAACAGGCTGCAGTTTAGAGCACGCAGCCCTCGGGCGAGCACACAGGAACGTCCCTGCCCTTTGTTTTGACAGAAAACTGCTGATTCGAAGAAGCTAAAGGCTTTTCTTGGGATCTCAACTCTCCCTGCCTCCCCCAGACTGCAGTTGGACCCCTTGGTGCCCCAGCACCCCCACCAAATTACATGTTGGGCTTGCAGCACCCACCCCTGGGCAGAGAGGCCAAGAGGAAGGAATGCCAGCCATTGGAGGTGCTGGCTTCTGTGCAGGGGAGGCCTATTGTTGGGACCAGTCGCCCTGTGCAAGCAGCCACCACCCTCTGGTGGCAGGAATGTGGGCACTACCAGGAGGGAACAGGGACTGTCCCTGGGCAACTGCAGAGCCCTGCTGAGGCCACTCTAGGACAGCCGCAAGACATTGCCACTTTCTTCTTTTTAATTTTTTCAGAGGTATCATTCCTACCATGAAACGTATAGCTCTTAAGCCACTTCTGACAATACGTATACCCTCGTTTCCATCGTTCAATCAAGATATCAAACATTTCCATAAGCCTGGAAAGTTCCCTTATATCCCTTCCCAGCCATCCTACTCCCCAGAAGTAATCACGATTCTGATTTCTGTCACCACAGATTAGTTTGCCTACTTGAGAATTCCACAGCCGTGGAAACAAATAGCGTATCTTCTTCTCTGCCAGGCTGCTTTCACATAGAGGGATGCGTGTGAGATTCCCTGCCCGGTCATGGGTTTCAGAAGTATGCTTCTTTTTATCAATGAATGGTGTTTCATTGGATGGATGTGCCTAGGGTTTGTTTATCCATTCTCCTGTCAGTAGACATCTGAGCTGGTTTCTGGGTTTGGGTGGTTATGACCAGAGCTGCTGTGAGTATTCACTAAATCATAGGAATTTAGAGCTGAGAAAAGTAATGATCTCATTGTTCAGATGGGAAGACTGAGGCCAGAGAAGGGAGATGACCTGCTGGATCAGAGCCAGGAGGCAGGACTCTTGCCTCCCGGGCTGGTGCCGCTCTCCCAGATCCACCCCAGACACATTGCCTCTTGTCCTCCCCCCGGAATGCTCCCAGCGGGACCCAGGGCCTGGCTGGGAATTAGGCCAGGCCCTGAGCAGGGGGTAGTGAGCGGGAGTTTCGGTCAGAGCTCGGTCATCTTTGATGTTGTTCACTCGGGTCTGACTCCCCGGTATTTATTTGCAATTAAAGAGCTGGTTCCTAATTAGGCTGATGGCTGTGGGAGATGGCGGGAGCACAGCCTTGGAGCCACGGGCAGAAAAAGATCCTTCTACAAGAGACTGTCCTCTCACACCCTGAGTGGCAGCCCAGGCTGTGGCCTTGAGGTGTCAGGGGGTGTGAGGGCTGTACAGCTGTAGGAAGTTCAGAGCAGACCACGGGTTAGGGGGCACTTGCCTTCTCATGGTGTCACGGAAAGCGGGTCACCTTGTGTTGGACATGCCACATGGAGTCTGCGTGCACATATGTGTTGAGCCAGAGCAAGGCTTGTCTTTGTTTTACACATTGAGATACTCAGCTCTGTTTTTCCTTTCTTTTACTCCCTGAGCACCTGTCACTGCAGGTACCAGGCTAGAAGCTAACTTGTAACATTTGTAAAGTGCTTACAATTTGCAAAAGCATCGTCACCCACTATCCTATTGAAATCTTCTACCATGGTGACCCTGGGTCATGCCCTCAACACCCTCAAGGATCCCTGGCCTTTGAAGGGTAAGGACAACACTGGAGCCAGTGAACAAGGCAGCTGTTTCTTTCTGCAACCAATTGATTTGTTGCTGAAATTTCCAGAAAATCCAAAGATGTGAGCGAGGCATTCAATTACTAACCAGTTCATTTTACCGAGGCTTGGAGACATTCAGCAGTTTGTCCATGGCCCCACATCCAGCCAGTGGTGGCAGTCTGAGGTCTGTCTTATTCTGAAACCTTTTGGATCATGCAACAAGGGTTAGAGTAGAATTCTGCTCGAGTTCTGGCCCCAGCTCTGCCACCTACTGCTGTTTGTCCTTGGGCCAAGTCACTCCACACACCTCCAGGACACCCTCCTTGGGGCACAAGGTTATTGGAATCCATTAGCAGTCCTTGTAGGCCAGTCTTAGGACTAAGTTTTCATTGGTTCATGGTGAAAAAAAATAAAAATAAGGTAAAAAATAGACCTCTAGCTCACAAAGTAGAGCATTGGTAACCCTGTATCATTCCCAACTCCCCTGTTAAAAACTGTTGGTTTGTGGAACCCCACTGTCGGGTCTCACTAGATGAGATGGAGTCAGGGAATCTTCAGACTTTGGAGCCCCAAGACCAGGAGCTGGGTCAGGGTGGGGATGGGGAGACTGAGAGCAGGTGGCTCACCCACAGGATCAGACATGAAACCTACCCACCTTGCCCACCACTCCTTCACTGCCCTCAGCCTGCTGGGTAGCATCCGATGGGGGTGGGGATGGTGGGCAGACACTTGGGATAGATTTTATTTCCTCCCTTCTTCCTTTTTGTTTCAAGAGAGTCCTGGGGAGGCTGTATGAAGCCTTGGCAGGGGCGGGGGGTGGTGATGGTGTATACATCCTTTCCTACCCAGGACAGTGCAGATGAGCTAGGGGGCACTGGCCTGCAAGACAGACACCTGTTTGGGCCAAAGAAGGGGCTGCTGGTAAGGTACCCCAGGAGTGAGAGGGCTTCCCAGAGGCAACAGTCTATCTCCTGGAATTTGGGAGACTTGGCCAAGAACCCAGGCATGATGAGGTATTACCCAGTCTGTGCAACCTTCAAGCTGCAAGGGATGGGGTGTCCCTGAGCCAGATGGCTGAGGGAGGCTGCGCCCTAGGGCGGCTCTGGAATTCATCCCCAGCCATAGAGTACTATCCCTGTGTGGGGCATGAGGCCAGGCGTGGACATGGGTCTTGAGATAGAGGAAAGAAAGAGGGCATTTGGCTTGGCTGGGATGGGGGAACTGAGAGAGGGGAGACAGCAAGTCCCATGTGGCTTTGAAAAGCTTTTGGAGACCTGGAAAGAGAAAGTACAGCACCCTCAAGGTCCCATTGCCTGCCTGCCAGGCTCACTCTCCACAGGCTGAACTGCTTCTTTGCTTTTTACCATGGAGTGGCCAGAGCTGCCTCTTCATGGCGAGGTGGTTCTCTTAGAGCCTTATCTGTAAAGGGGGTGTTCCCTCAGCCAGATAATGAAGTGAGCTCAATGGGGTGGGGCTAGTGACTCCTCAGCTTGTGGGACCACAGACATGAGAGCAGTCGTGGTCACAAGCAGGGAAAGAGCGGCTTGGAGAAGGGGACTTGGACATCTCAGTACACAGATTTTAGGGAGGAGCCTGTCTGGAACTCCGCCTAGGATGGTCTGGTGCCGAGGCTGGCCCCAGCCTTCACTAGTGTGTATCCTGGGCCTGAGTTTGCTCCCCTGTGAAGTGGAGTGCTAACAGAGGTGAGGCCAGGCTGTGGTGAAGAAGGAGCCTGGCTCACAGAAGGTGCTCAGCGATGCCATCGCCCTTCCCCTCTCCCAGGCAAATGGTCTTCGCTTCCCCACTGCGCCATGCACTATGGAATTCTTGCTGATTGGCAAGTAGTGTTGGTTGGTGCTGGAGTTTCATGCAAGGCTGACACCTGTGTCGATTAGATGGATGGGGAGAAGAGGAGTGGGGTGGGTTGGGGTGTTGGAGCTTAGGGTCTGGCTATTAGTGCTGTCCACCTGCTGGCACTGACCTGGTGCTTGCAGCCATGTCATCTGCCAGGGTTTGAGCTATCTCTTCCCGCTGGCTACAGTCCAGGACAAGAAGTGCAGGGCCTTATTCCTCCTCTCTCCTGACCATCAGCTGGGACCATTGGGGGCCTTGAGGGAGACTTTAAGGAAAATGATATGAGTTCTGGGCTGGCTTGAGGACCTCAGCACCAGGCAGAGGGTGAGGTGAGGGGGCACACTCATGCCTAAAGCAAGCAGCCAGCAGGAGGCCCCTCAGGCAGGGGTGTCCTACTAGGTGGCTAGGCAGGCCTCCCAGTGTGTAAGAGACTTCCAGGCAGAGCTGAGACAAAGGCAGACAGAGCTGTAGCCTTGCTCAAGCTCCTGGATGAAGTCCTTAGAAGTGTTGGCTACCTTGGGTTTGACCGAACTTTGGTCAGTTTCTCTCAGGCTGAGCCCTGAAGCGCTTTGTTTTGTTCTGTCAGGCCTGAAGCAGAACATCTTCCTCTGTGCACAGGTCCTGGCCAGGGACCTGTATGGAAGCAAGTGTAGCAGTCATGTCACTTCTTAGACTTCTGACCAGATGTCAGAAATGTTCAGAATGTAAGCTGGCCACACACAAGGGCAGGGGGCACAGGGCTGCCCTGCAAGGCAGGCCTCCGCCTGTGTTTCATCTTAATTTTGGTCTCAGAAAACTGTTAAACTCCTCCAGACACTTGGAGACACCCTAAGGTACAGTGGGCCACCCCTTTCGCTGTACAGTGGGGAAACTAAGGCCCAGAGAGGAGAATACACGCTGTAGAGAGCTGTCGGGCCCCAAAGCCCTTTAGGAGCAATTTCCTTTAGCACTTAGAGACCCTGGGCACCTCCACCACACACAGGTGGCTGCAGTTTTGGGGGCAAACTTGCATTTCCTGCCAAGACAACCAACTCAGGTTGGGGGGGGTGATGAGGGATAGTGGGAGACTAAGGCTGAGGCCGGGAGCAGTCACATAGCTGTATTTATAGCAAACTAGGCCGTCACAGGAATCACACAGCTCTGGGCTGGAAGGGATCCTGGAGGCCGCCTTATCATGCTTGAGCCCTCTCTGAGTGGTGTCTTATACTCCCTAATGGCTTAACCCTCCTTTGTCAGGTTGAGGCTTGACTAATGGGTTCAGATCCTGCCCAGCCGCTCACTAGCTGTGTGGCCCTGGGCCGGCTGCTCTTCCGTAGGGTGAGAAGGTGGCTGCCTAGAGCAAGAGTGAGGACAACGTGGGTCCAGCCTGTAAAGCATGGGGAGTACCGTGCTCAGCGGTCAGCCCCTCTTATGGGTGTTTTCTGTCTCTTCTCTGCATCCATTGCCCTTAGCACACAGTAGGTACCCTGGCTTGCACTGTGGGTTCATAACCTTTGTGTTCTTTTTTGTGTGAGGGAGGGTGTGTGTCTATGTGTGAGAGACAAGTCCCATGGTGTGATCAATTTCTTGGTCAACCTAGCACACAGTAGGTGCTCACATGACCGTTGACTGCAAGAAACGTCATGGACAGCAGTGGGCACCTGTGCGCCTCTGTGTCACTCACCTTGCCACCTCGAATAACCCTGCAACTTCTTGTGCTTGCCTTGCAGACGCCAGCATGTCTCCCGACGCCACCAAGCCGAGCCACTGGTGCAGCGTGGCGTACTGGGAGCACCGGACGCGGGTGGGCCGCCTCTACGCGGTGTACGACCAGGCCGTCAGCATCTTCTACGACCTACCTCAGGGCAGCGGCTTCTGCCTGGGCCAGCTCAACCTGGAGCAGCGCAGCGAGTCGGTGCGGCGAACGCGCAGCAAGATCGGCTTCGGCATCCTGCTCAGCAAGGAGCCGGACGGTGTGTGGGCCTACAACCGCGGGGAGCACCCCATCTTCGTCAACTCCCCGACGCTGGATGCGCCCGGCGGCCGCGCCCTGGTCGTGCGCAAGGTGCCGCCCGGCTACTCCATCAAGGCGTTCGACTTTGAGCGCTCGGGCCTGCTCCAGCAGGGGCCCGAGCCCGACGCCGCCGACGGCCCCTACGACCCCAACAGCGTCCGCATCAGCTTCGCCAAGGGCTGGGGGCCCTGCTACTCCCGGCAGTTTATCACCTCCTGTCCCTGCTGGCTCGAGATCCTCCTCAACAACCACAGATAGCGGTGGCCACGGAGGCGATGGCCCCGCAGAGGGGCAGGAGGGGAGGCCCTGGCCCCCGCATCTGTCACCTCGAGAGGGGCCCATGCCCAGAGACACAGCCCCATGGACAAAAGCCCCCAAATATCATCTACCTAGATTTAATATAAAGTTTTATATATTATATGGAAATATATATTATACTTGTAATTATGGAGTCATTTTTACAATGTAATTATTTATGTATGGTGCAATGTGTGTATATGGACAAAACAAGAAAGACGCACTTTGGCTTATAATTCTTTCAATACAGATATATTTTCTTTCTTTTCCTCCTCCTCCTTCTTTATGTTTTGTTTTTGTTTTTTAAGAAAAGGATACAGCAGAGCTAGGTGGAAATGCCTGGGTTTGGTGTATGGTTTTTGAAATATTAATGCCCAGACAAAAAGCTAATACCAGTCACTCATTGATAATAAAGTATTCGCATTATAGTCGTTTTTAAACTGTCTTCTTTTTACAAAGAGGGACATGGAGAGCTTCAGTGGGTTGCTGACCCCTCAGGAACCCTGCGACTTGATTTCAGTCTTTTACTAGACAAAATGTAGAGGGAACAGATTGGAAAGAAAGGAAGGACATGTTTACTTTTAAGTAAACCAGAGAAGGTTTTGTTGTTTTTTCCTGTTCATGCCTGTGGTGTGTCCACTGGTTAGGAATGGGGTTGGGGGAAAGGAAGACACACAAGTCATTTATCCTGGGCAAGTTCTCCCGGTCTGATGCGGGAGGTCCATGCCTTGTCCTAGAGGCACCCAGGTCCGTGCTCTCATCTCTGAGCTATGCACAAACTTTAAGACATGATTTCTTCCCACTTTGGAGAAATGGCCTAGGAAAGGATATCTGAGATGTTGGGCATTGGGCCGACCTGCCACCTTGTAGAACCACCCAAAGCTCCATGGCAAGGCTCCCCTAAGACCTAGACAAGCCATCCTACCACCAGCCATCACTACTGAATAGCTCCGAATCTGCCCATCTGGGGCTGTATTAATTTATCTAAAGGCAGACGTGTATTTCTACTTTATGGAAGGGAAAAGTTGAGGATCTGGAAGGATAAATCACTCGCTCATCAGATAAAATCTAAGTTAGAGGTTACATTTAATTGTAGGACCAGTGCCATTTCATTAGATCAGAGGTTTCCCAAGAATATTCTCAAAAAAAAGAAAACCTCCTTGGCCAGATAACTAAGGGGAATGTTACATTGTGTATCTTCTTTCTTAGAGATTTACATTAGAGTATTAAGTGCTCTGACAAGTCCTGTGTATTATCTCTTGCTGCATAGTAAATCATTGCAAAATTTAGTGGCTTAAAACAACTAACATTTATTATCTCCCACAGTTTTTTGGGGTCAGCAATTTCATAAGCAACTCAGCTAAGTGGTTCTGGCTCAGGGTCTCTCATAGGGCTGCAGTCATCTGAGTCTTGACTGGTTCTGGGGAACCTGCTCATGGCTATTGGTAGGAGGATGGGAGGCCTCATTTCCCCACCATGTGGGTGTTTCCACTGGGCTGCTGACAATGTGGCTTCCCCAGAGCAAGTGATCCAAAAGAGAGACCCAAGAGTGAAACCACTGTCCTCTAGAATCATATTTCAGAAGTGACATACTATCGCTTCTGCCATTTTGTATTAATTATACAAACCATCCCTGTTATGATGTTAGACAAGAATGTGAATGCCAAGGAGCAGGAATCATGACCAGCGCTTCCTCCAAGAAATAGCACCATTGAACTTGGTTTCCCTGTTAAATTTTGCCAGTAGACTATCACCACCTCTGCTAATTCTGTCCCCATACCAAGGCACACTGGTGCCTCTGGCCTGACCACAGCTGGCCATGCCAGGGTGCTCCACACGGAAGCCCTGCCTTGTCTCACGGGTGCATTAAGAGAGTTCTGTTCTTAGTGTTGGGGCAGGGTGGGATCATAGGCAATTAGCAGGTGGCCAGCCAAAAAGGATTAAGGAAACAGTTCCATGTAGTGAAGAAGAGAGGAATTGGAAGGCTTCCTAGCAGGGCTTAGTGCTTGAGCTCTGGTCCTTGCAGGACAAGTGGGAGGCAGGTTGGCAGGCCAGGGGTGGCAGAGGGAGTAGCAGCAAAGGGTTTGGGGTGCTAGAGACCAGGAAGAAGAAGGTTTTTTTCTTTTTTTTTTGAGACAAAGTCTCTCTATGTCACTCTCGGTAGAGTGCTGTGGCATCACAGCTCACAGTAACCTCAAACTCTTGGGCGTAAGTGATTCTCTTGCCTCAGCCTCCCAAGTAGCTGGGACTACAGTCGCCTGCCACAATGCCTGACTATTTTGCTGTTGTTGTCATTGTTCTTTAGCAGGCCAGGGAAGGGTTTGAACCCGCCAGCCCCAGTGTATGTGGCTGGTGCTCTAACCACTGAACTATGGGTACTGAGCATAGAAAGTTGTTTTCAGACACTTGTGCTTTAGAGAGCCAGGCTGCCTGAGTTCAAATTCCAGCTCCTGTCACTTACAGTGACTTCAGTGACTTCTTAACTTCTTAAAATGCTTTGGTGTGATCATCTGTAAGATAGAATAAAATCATCCCCTCCTTGGCTCTAGATGCAGATTGGGAGAATTAAGCATACTATGCAGTCCCTTGGCCCATCATCAGTACATAGCACTTGTTACTAGCACAAGGCCAGGGCTGGAATAGGAGGCTGGAAGTCCCTCAAAGGTCAAGATGAGCAGTTAGGGTGATCTTCAGGAAGCAGTGGGGTAGATGAACTGGTTTCTGAGTGGGCGGGGGGTGGTGATCAGACCTAGGTCTCTTGAAGGTCATTACAGGGAGTTCAAAGGCCTGATGGGGCATCCCAGAAGGAGGGCCAGGCTGCAGGCAGGACCTTGCTCCCTGAGCCCTAAACCCATCTTGGCTGCCCAGAACATGGTACCTACCAATGCTGATCTCCCAACAGAGAGGGACTTTTTGCCGTTAGAAGAAGCAGCAGTCCACCCTGCAATGCCTGGTTATAGAAGTGATCATAGTCCTCTATCATCAGCATTGACACCCCATTTTACAGATGGGGAAACTGAGGCCCAGAGCGGGAAGTTCTTATAATCTCAGGCTTATAATCCTGGAATGTCTTTCAGATTCCCAGCCAGGCAGATGACACTGATTCTCTCTGGAGCTGAGCCTAATTGGCCCCACTGGCCTTCAAGGAGAAAACTCTTCCCATTCCTCTGTTAGCCCGACCCCTACACCCCTTTATGCTTCTGCCCCCAGGCCTGAGCCAACCCTGGGAGTCACCATGCCTCCCAGACCCCTGTTGCACTACTTAGGCCTTGGCCTTTCTCCCTGAGCACGGCAGGCCTAGGCCTTTTAGATGTGAGGATGAGCCTGGAGCAGTCACCAATAACTCTAACTCACCATTGGTGAGCCCTTCAAATGGAGAAACTGGTGCTTACATTCTGTCATTTGTCCAAGCTCCCTGGGGGAAGGAATGAACCCTCTTTCTCTCAAATGCCAGTATGGGGCATCACCCCATGCACTGATTATGACTGGCTTTTCTAGAGTGTGTCTGCCTGCAGGGCACAATCCACAAACCTGAAGGGCTGAATTCTAGGGGCCCAGTGACATCAATCTTACGGCTGTCTCCTATCCTGATGTCTTTGGGTTACCCCAGGTGTTAAGGAGAGGCTCTGTGGCTGCCTTTCTCCTTGAGGATCTGAGAATCTCATTCCAGATTCTCATTTTACGGATGAGGAAACTGAGTCCCTAGAGCTGGCTGAGTTGCAAGTTCACCAGCAGTGGCAGGACCTGCAGTCCTCCCTCCTCTTCCAGTCCTGGTGCTCTGCAGTAACTCTGTGGTTTCCCCTAGACCACCCAGGGATCTGGTGACTCAGGCTGTGATGGAGACACTTTCTAAACAAGGCTCCTATCTTTGGAGAGTGTGGTGGGAGCAGACCCTGGGAGCGAAGTGGATGGGAATTTCTGCTCCCAAATCCAGGGCAGTACTCCAGGAGGATTCCTGCAATTGACTAGGTTTTTGGAGAAGTGTTAGTTGCCCCATTATCCTCTCCTCTCCATCCCAATCTGTCCCCATCTCCAGGCCCCCTCCCCCACCTTAGTCTCCAGGTGTCTGTGAAGGTGGGGTGGAGGAATAGGCCGAGGAGTTGGCCTAGGAGTGAAAGCAGCAGACTGGGAGAGACAAGGGAACCTGGAGATTTTATGTTTGTGTTTCAGGCCCAGAGAGTGGGTATGAGCAGCCCAGGGTCACACAGCAAAGCCCACACTTAATTCATCTCTGGGGACTTCATCTCTGGTGCCCTACACTGCCATAGTGTAATCCCCACCCATCTCGTCCCTCCTGTGAGGTCCCATCCCACATGGTACAGGGGGTACAAGGGTTCCAGCTGCTTCTGGCTATAGCTGTTTATTCTAGTCCTGACTCTGCTACTTGCCAGCTGTGTGACCTTTAGCAAGTTACCTGACTTCTCTGTCTCAGTTTCCTCATCCATTAAAGTGAACAACAATAATAAGGATACTTATCTCCTAGGCTCGTTTGGGGGGATTAAATGAGTTCATGCCTGTTAGACACTCAGCAAGTGGGGCCTAGAAGACAGCTCAGGCAGAGAGAAAATGATTGGTTTGGAGACTCAGCAAGTGTGAGGACTCAAGTCCAGATCCCTTAACTTGCTGGTAACCTGTATGAACTCTGTTTCCTCAGCTGGAAAGGAGAGTCAGTGACCCACTGCAATGGCCCTAGGCTGCTTGGACATCTCCTACCCTTGTCCTGCAACAGCCAATCCATTCTCCAATGGGAGCGATGGTCTGCACTCAGCGCTCCTCCATGCCAGACTCCCACGTACCCCTGTCTCTCTCCCTCTTTTTTCCAGGCCTTTGCCCAAGCTTGCCTCCTCTCAACTGTCCCCAGAGCCCCATCCAACTCTGACCAGACTGCTGCCACACTCTCTTTCCTTGGAAGCCAGAGATGTCTCATGTCCCATTGGCCCCTATGGCCCTGGGCCAGCCCTAAGCCGGCCACAAAGGATAGACTCCTTGGATGTTTGTGGAATGAAAGGGTCACAGAGGTAATGAATGTGGGCGTGTTTTATAAACTCTGAAGGACCAAGCAGGCATCCAGAGGGGTGTGTTTATTAGTATCATGTGTCTCCATGACAACCCCCAGCTGGCTTCTCCCTATAGGCCCCAAGAACACTCACCACTCCCCCACCCTCTGACCTGGGTTCTGGGGGCTCACATCCTGCAGCCTTACTCTACATGGCAACCATGCCTCTGGGATGTGGAAGCAAGAAGTCCTGGTTTGTGGCAGGGGTGGACGTGGTGGAAGGGTCCATTGGATGAATTATAACACAGACTCGCAGAACCCCTGGACTGGGGAAGCCCTCAGACTGTATCTAGTTCCACAGCTGTCCTGGCACTGGAGCCCAGAGAGGGCAGGGCGCTCACTAGGGTCACACAGCAAGGCAGTAGCAGATGAAGATCAGCCCATGATGGGAAGCTCCTTTCAGAGCCAGCCTCTCAAAGACTAACTTACAAAGGCTTTTGTGGAGCTCCCAGCATCAGCCTGAGCAAAGCAGTTGAGAAGCAAGAAGGGTGGGGGTGCAGATCACATGCTTTGTTTTGTTTTAATTGTGGTGAAATATACCTAACATAAAATTAACCATTTTCACCATGCTATAAGTAAAGAGTTGAGTGGCATTAAGCGCATTTGCATCACTGTGCAACCATCACCACCATCCATCTCCAGAACATTTTTGTTTTCCCTGAGTGTTTTAAATTTTATTGTGGTAAAATATGTATAACATAAAATTTGCCATTTTAACCACTTTTATGTGCACAGTTCTGTGGAATTTCGCACTTTCTCATTGTGTTCCCTGTGCTTTTTTTGTCTATGGTGAATGAAGACAAAACAATGTTTTAAAATTCTTCGCCCTGGTATTTTGAGCTTTTGCTGACTCCCAGTATCCCTGAGAACCAGGGGAAGGTGTATGTCACCTTGGCTGAGGAAGGCATTTGGGGAGGTTGGGGAAGGTATTGGGGAAGGAGAGTCCAGTCTAGACTGACCGTCAGCCTTGTAGCCTCTGACCATTTTCAAAACAATGACCATTTTCAAAAAAGTTCCCAGAGTTTCTGAGATTGAGACCAGGAGTCTGAGTAGAGGAGAGAGATGGTTTTTAATTTAATCTCCTTGGACTCCCTGGGTTTACCATGGGAGACCTGGCTGAGTAATACTGGAAGAATCCCCTAGACCTCTGCCTTCATTTTCCCCTTAAAATGAAAAAGTCTAAACATACGATTTGACAATGCCTTTGGAGGAGCCCAGGGACTCTAGAGAATCCCTGCCCCTCACCCCAAAATGCCCAAGAGAGCCAGGTAAGGTGGACCTTCATGTAACCTGCTAAGAGAAGCTGGGACCTCTTTGTTTAGTAATAATAATAGCAGTTATCATTTATTGAGGGGCTTGTTATATACAAAACACTTTATATCCTCTCATTTAATCCTTATTCCCATTTTATAGATGAGTCTCAGAGAAGTTAAGTAAGTTGCCCAAGGTTGCGCAGCTAGTAAGTATAAGAGTTGGCCCTCACACTTAGATTTAGTACAGAGCTTGTGTTCTACCCCCAACCCCCTGCTGGTGGCAGCACTTGTGAACTTGACTTTCCATAACTGCCTGGGGCTCCAGGACCAGCTCTGCCTGGAGCTAAGTGACTTCAGGCAAGTTACTTATAGTCTCTGAGCCCAAGTTTCCTCCTCTGTTAAAATGGGCATGAGAATGGTACCTACTTCATAGGGTGGTTAGGAAGATTAAATGAAATGAGTTAATATTTGTGAAACAGTTAGAGCAAGGCACTGTCCATAGAGAGTGACATTTAGTATTTGTTGAGTTTTAAAAAATAATATGTTTGGGGCAGCACTTGTGGCTCAAAGGAGTAGGGCGCTGGCCCCATATGCCGGAGGTGGCAGGTTCAAACCCAGCCCCAGCCAAAAAAACTGCAAAAAAATAAAATAATAATAATAATAATGCGTTTGTTGCCAGCTTTTCTTCCCTTTTGGTCAGTTTTATTTGAATTATAAAATTAATTGGAAATGTTTATTTTTAATAGTTTTGCTTTCTCTTTCTCATCATTAAGCAATGAACAAAATGGAGCTTTTGGAATGCCTGGAAAAACACACACACAAACCCCACTGTATACATGCGCTCTGTCCAAGATGCAGTTTCATTAACATTTTAACAGAAACACATCTATTCATGAGTTTTTGTAGAGGAGAGAAAAAAAAATCTCTTCCAAAATAAGCCATTCAATGTTGGCCAAGTTCCTTCAGTTGCCTAAAACAGGCAGCATTTTCGTGTTTTCTAAGTACAGTGCGTGTTTTAGAAGTGGACTCTTTGGAAATGGTGACTGTCCTCCCCGCCTCCTTTCTTTTCCTTCTGTACCGATGGAGTGAGGATGTTTGCTCTTCCTGGCTCTGACGAAAACCATGACTCGTTAAGAATTGCCTGCTTTGTGCTGCCCAAAATACTCATATAATGTCAATGAATGTCAAAAACCACATCAGATCCCCAGAAAGCTGAGTGATGCTGGGTCTGCCTTGGTGGCTTCTGGGCTCACTTCACTCTAGGGCCCAAGGCGCCTGATGTCTGGCCCCTGGTGCCACTTGGCTCCCTCTGGGCCCACAGCCAGGATCCCTGCTACACCTTGGCCATGATAAGGTGTTTCCCTCTCACGGCTTTCAGGAAAGGACCAACCATGAGCCACATAAAGTTTTTAATCAGGGAATTGTCAGTTTTTGTGTTTGGAAAGCCTGAATGTGGGTGCTCCTCTAGGGAGGGTTCAGGCTGGCTTGGCCCTAGCCAGCAGGAGATGTTATCAGACCTCTTCCATGATAGTTTCTAGGCCTTAAGAGAGGGTTCCCAAGTGATCCAGAGAAACCAAGGCCTATTGAGGAGAGTCTGTCTTGAACTTTTTATGGTTGGGCAGAGAAGATGCTGAAGAACTGAAGCCCTGAGTCAACAAAAACCACCCTTGAACAAAGAGGTTCCCCTGCCTTCTCCATGGGGCCATGCTTCAGGGAGCAGTGAAAGCCCGTGGACATTGGGTTGAATCCTGGCTCTACTATTTTCTAGTCTGTGTGAACCTGGGCATTTCGTGTGTTTCCTCTGGGCCTTGATTTTCTCATTTGTAAAATGGAGATGATGCCCTCTACCATGTAGGAATCAAATGAGAAAGCGTTCTCCATGGGTCTCTCTGCAAGTCTTGCAAACTAAGGCACTGACTGCCCTTGTTCTGGACTATCTTGTCAAGGCTAACAGCCTTGAATGCTAGATCAGTAGTATCTGTCTCTGGTGCAAAGAACGGGCATATTTACTGCCCATGATAAAAATTTTGGGTTCCCTAAACTCAATGTTTCTTTCCTATAAAACACCCCACTGAAGGTGGTGCCTGCGGCTCAGTGAGTAGGGCGCCAGCCCCATTTACCAAGGGTGGCGGGTTCAAACCCGGCCCTGGCCAAACTGCAATAAAAAAATAGCCAGGTGTTGTGGTGAGCGCCTGTAGTCCCAGCTACTCAGGAGGCTAAGACAAGAGAATTGCCTAAGCCCAAGAGTTGTAGGTTGCTGTGAGCTGTGATGCCACAGCACTCTACTGAGGGCGATACAGTGAGACTCTGTCTCTAAAAAAACAACAACAAAAAAAACCACCCCACCAACTGTGCAGATGTCACCTCTCTTTGCAAACATGATGTTTATGCTATGCCATGAGTAAGACAAGTCCTTTGTCTCTGACCCAGGAGTCAGAAAAAGTCTTATCTTTCATCCCAGCATCCATGAAACAATGACAAGCTAACTTCTTACCTCGTAAATAAGGTAAAATCTCAGATTGTTCACAGTTCTTGACACTTCTGGTGATAAGGAGGGGATGCTGACAAAGATAGTGTCTTCGAGAAGAGGAAAGATGTGGGTCTCACAAGCCAACCTGAAGAAAGTCCATGGAAATCAGAAGCAAATACACTGACCAAGGGTACGGTGAAGTGGGCACCAAGTGGCCCTCTATTTTATTGCCCATTACCTGCCCTATCCCCATATTTTACTGTGTATAATGTGCTCCTGTGTATAACACATAGAAGCTTTTTGGCCCAAACTTCCAGGACAAAAATCTCTAATTTTTTAATTCAAAAAAAAATTGTTTTAGGGCGGTGCCTGTGCCTCAGTGAGTAGGGCGCTGGCCCCATATGCCGAGGGTGGTGGGTTCAAACCCAGCCCCGGCCAAACTGCAACAAAAAAATAGCCGGGCGTTGTGACAGGTGCCTGTAGTCCCAGCTACTTGGGAGGCTGAGGCAAGAGAATCGCATAAGCCCAAGAGTTAGAGGTTGCTGTGAGCCGTGTGATGTCATGGCCCTCTACCCGAGGGTGGTAGTGAGACTCTGTCTCTACAAAAAAAAAAAATAATAAAAAAAATAAAATTTTTAATTAATTAATTTTTTTTGTTGCAGTTTTGGCCTGGGTCAGATTCAAACCTGCCACCCTTGGTATATGGGACTGGTGCCCTACTCCCTGAGTCACAGGCACCACCCAATTCAAAATTTTATTTGTTTATATTTAGGTACTTGTTTTTTATATCATAAAGGAATGTTAGCGTTTATTTTCTAACAGATTATAGTACAGGAAAGAGTTACACTTTTAATGCATGAACATAAATAAAAGAATTAAAAGCATTTGTGTAGCTATGACATTAGTATAATGTCATGTATAAGGCACATCCTTATTTTTCCTCAAAAACTTGGGCAAAACCATCGACCCACAAATAGATTAATAAATTGTGGTATATGGACACCATGGAATATTATGCAGCCTTTAAAAAAGATGGAGACTTTACCTCTTTCATGTTTACATGGACGGAGCTGGAACATATTCTTCTTAGCAAAGTATCTCAAGAATGGAAGAAAAAGTATCCAATGTACTCAGCCCTATTATGAAACCAAGTTATAGCTTTCATATGGAGGCTTCATATGAAACTATAACCCAACTATAGCCCAAGAATATGGGGAAAGGAGATAGGGAGGGGAGGGGAGGAGGGTGGATGGGTGGAGGGAGTGTGATTGGTGGGACTGCACCTGCGATGCATCTTACAAGGGTAGATGTGAAACTTACTAAATGTAGAATACAAATGTCTTAACACAATAACTAAGAAAATGCCGTGAAGGCTATGTTAACCTGTTTGATAAAAATATTTCAAATTGTATATAAAACCAGCACATTGTACCCTGCAATTGCATTAATGTACATAGCTATGATTTAATAAAAAAAAAAAAAAAGAGAGAGAGAAAAAACCTTGGGCAAAAAAAGTGTGCATCATGCACAGCAAAATACGGTATGAGGAGTTGGGACAGCAGTTGCAGGTTGCAACTGGAAAGTAGGTTCAAAGATGGCTGTCAAACAATGTCCTGATTATTATTAACTCTTCACCAGGTGGAGGGGCTTCCTCACCAGTCTAGGGGGCAGCCTCAGCCCCTCCCCGCTAAAACTAACTAGCACTAAGATTTGTCTTGCCTGGGCAGAAGGTGCTGTTGCTGTGTACGGAGATGGCCACTTGTGCCAAGAGAGAAGCTGGTTATTGCTGTGGGGAAAGACCAGAAGGGTCATTAGAACTTAAGTAGGTTCACCTGGAGATGAGAGGCTCGGGTGCATGTGAAGGACCATGAATGACAAGGTCAGCCCCTCCTCCACTCTATGATGCCAGCTTTAGGTCTCTTTAGAGATGACTCCAAAAGGTCTCAGAGGGATTTTTCTTTTCTTTTTTATTTTTTTTTGAGACAGAGTCTTACTATGTTGCCCTTGATAGAGTGCCGTGGCATCATAGCTCACAGCAACCTCCAACTCTTGGGCTTAAGCAATTCTCTTGCCTCAGCCTCCCAAGTAGCTGGGACTATAGGCGCCTGCCACAACGCCCGGCATTTTTTGGTTGCAGTTGTCATTGTTGTTTTAGCTGGCCCAGGCCGAGTTCCAACTCACCGGCTTGGGTGTATGTGGCCGGCGCCCTACTCACTGAGCTCCAGGCGCCAAGCTAGATTTTTTAATTATTATTTGTTTTACAATGGCTCCTAGCTGCTATGTGTATAAGAGAATGTAGAATTTTACCTGCTTAGGGAAATTTCCCTGAAACAGAAAAACTCCCACACGAAACCACAGATGGTTGGTATTAGGTCTCTTACTGATTCAGGTTGGGTTTATAATACCATTAGTGACCCACTGGAGAATGAGAAGCTGACCCAAAGAAATCTGGATAAATTCCTGCCATGTGCCCCAACACTCTGGAAAATCCCCTAGTCCTTTTTTGAAACAACACAAAAACTCAAAGGGGTATTACATTGGCAATAGGGCAGCAGATACTCTAGATTAAGGTGGCCTCTATTAAAAAGTTTTTGTTCTGTCTGTGGGTCAGACCCAGCTTAGGCTATGGGCATAAATCCGGTGGCCACAGCAGAAAGCAATGTGGCTATGGCCGCTGATTCAAATGTCTCTAAAACTGAGATAGATGATGTCAACAATGATGATTTTATGCCCCAAACAAGGCTTTGTGTGGACTGCTTGCTTGAGCCGTAAGTAGCTGCCGTGCTGGTCCAAACCAGAAGTAAGCACATCTTGCTTACTGTCACAGAGGCACTCTTGCCCTCCACAACCCCTGGTCACTCCCTCCCCTGTCACCCTAACCTCAGCTATTTTAAGGAGCAAGATGATTGGGATGAGGCTGAAGTCTTCCTAACCCCAAGGGGCCGAAGTTTGCTCCTGCCCAAGTACACAGAGGAACTTTCCTAGGTCTCTTAGAGACAGGCACCCAAATCACCACTCTACCCATGAGGGGAGGGGAGCCCAGATTCAGCTACAGGGGTTTGAGTAGGGTTCATCTTGGGGAAGGGAAACTAACATAATCCTCTGGGCCATGTCAATGTACCACCATTGTGACTTTTACATCTAAATGACTAGTGGGACCCAATGGTTATACACTTGTACTCCCCTGTCCCATGAGAGCCATAAGAGATGGGCGAAAGTCACCCACAGATACCTCTGGGACCCCACAACCTGTAACGAGTAACAGATGATTTTGCTGACTGAAGCCTCTGGCTGAAGGGAGGCATCTTTCATACAGAGGCCCTTGGGGTTTGGGCTGTACATCTCCGTGACGTGGCTAGCAGGTACACACTCTTTAAAAGCAACTATTAGCTTGAGACTGGCTGTTACTGAAACTGAACACCTAAGCAACAGAGGCCTTGTGACAATGTGGCCTGATAGTCCCCCATGGGGGGGTTGGGGGGGAAGCAACTTAGAGTAGTAATTAACAATGTGGGAAGGGCCTGACAAGCTCCCTTCACCCCATGGAAATAGTATGCTCAAGAGCATGACTGGCCTGGTGCCAGCCGCAGCTCAGCTTCATGTCCCTTTGGGGAAAACTTCATCCCAGGCCCCACCACCTGAAGCTGGCTCAGTGTGGACCTTGATTCGCAAAGATTCCTTAAATGCTTCGATCTGGTTTAGTGATGGTTCAGCTGAGTCCAGACGCAGTTCTGTCCCCTGGGCTGTTAGGGATGTTCAACCTCAGCACCAGCTCTACAGGACTGAAATGAGTGTGGGCATTTTACTCAGAGGGCAGAACTTATGCTGCTCTCATGGCTCTGACCAACACTCTGCTTGATGGAGCCTGTTATATTTTTACTGATTCTTGGGCATAATCAATGGCTTGGCTATTTCATCCACCATTTGGAAAACTACAGATTGGTAGATTAAATACAATGCTCTTTGGGGTTGCAAACTGTGGAAACAATTGAGGCCGCTGATTGAACTGCCTGCTTCATTCCTGTAGGTGTCTGTCATGAGGGTCCCCTCTCAGAGGAGACCGACTGGCAACCCTGCTCTGCCCTGACCGGCACCTTGTTGCCTGGAAAGGCCACTATCCCACCCCTTAGACCTGTGTAAAGTGAGAGACAATGTGTTTCTACTATGGCACGCCAGACTGTGACTCCTACCAAAAGCTGTCCTGGGTGTCTCTGGGCAGGCATGGTCTCTGCTTCCCTACAGCAGATCAATTGCCTTGGAGCTATCTCCTGGCTCTTGTCTGCCTCACTGCCTTTTTTCTTTTTTCTCAGAGTCTGTTTTTGTCACCCTCGGTAGAGCACTGTGGTGTCATAGCTCACAGCAACCTCAAACTCTTGGGTTCAAGTGATTCTCTTGCCTCAGCCTTCCCAGTAGCTGAGACTACAGGCTCCCACCACAGCGCCTGGCTATTTTTAGAGATGGAGTCTCGCTCTGGCTCAGGCTGGTCTTGAACTTGTGAGCTCAGGCAATCCACCTGCCTCAGCCTCCCAGAGTGCTAGGATTACAGGTGTGAGCCACCGTGTCCGGCCTTTGCCTCACTGCTCTTGACACTTTTTCAGGTTATGGTGTTGCTATCCAGTCTGATCAGCCAATTCTAGTCACAACATTGTGACTAGAAACTAACCTGTCACGTTTTCAGCTTTCTGGACAACTTACAGTCTGATAATGGTGTATCTTTGATCACAGAAGATGCTCAAAAATGGGCTGCCCGTCAAGGTGCTTTCAATGCTCCTTGCCATCCACAAGGATGGTATTATTGCGGGTTGAAAGAGCCTTCTCAAAACTTGGGTCAAGGTCATAGAGCTTGTCCAACTGTCTTTCTTACCTTCTCTTAGTCTACACACCTAAATAAGATAATTGGGTCACTGACTGACTGTGGCTGTTCTCAGAGAAAGATCATCTCCTCTTGGCCACTCTCTGGGTAATGACCAGGGTGAAACAGGTAAGGTTTATACACAGACTAATTTTGAAAATTTAAGATTCTGCCCTAACAACTCCTGGGGCTGATGCTTCTTACTTTCCCTGAATGGCAGCCTAGCTGATACAACCTACAGTTGGCAGTCTGACCAAAATTGTATCTTGGGGAATTAAATTGAATTCTGGTTAAATGTTATAAAAATATTCTGTTGTTCTTATACCCGACCCTTCTGGAAGAAAAGTCTGGATGTAAGTAGAGCATGCAAGGCCAGGCACTGTGGCTCATGCCTGTAATCCTAGCACTCTCCAAGGCTCAGGTGGGAGAATCGCTTGAGCTCACGAGTTCCAGACCAGCCTGAGCCAGACCAAGACCCTGTCTCTAATAATAGCCGGGCATTGTGGTGGGTGCCTGTAGTCCCAGCTACTCGGGAAACTGAGGCAAGAGGGTCCCTTAAGCCTAAGGGTTTGAGGTTGCTGTGAGCTACAATATCACAGCACTCTACCAACAGTGACAAAGTGAGACTCTGTCTCAAAAGAAAAAAAAAAAATAAGTAGGGCATGACTGGGAAAAAGCTGAGGTTACAGGTCCTGGAAATGAACAGGTTGCTTTTGTGGTGGCAGAGGAAAAACCTCATGCCAGCTCCTGGGAAGCCGCACCTTAGATCTCAGCAGCCTTCCTTGTAAAGGAGAATGTCACATCTGGTGCAGTCTTGAAAACTGTTGTCAACACCTTAAATGTAGCTGGCTGCTGCATTAGCTATCCCGTACCAAATGGCTCTGACCATAATCTGACTGTCATTTTTCTTAACCTTCCTGAAAAACTGAGAAGTTATGGGAAAGAGGAAGAGATAGTCCCAGTTCATGCATCTCCCATGCCAAACACCTGTCAGCACCCAGAAGTCTGCCCCACCCTACTCCCCTCATTCAGTTGTCTCATGGGGCTGACAGATGCCACCTGACTAGGGATGGGAATAGGACAGGTTGAACTCCCAGCTCTCTGTCTTTCCAAAAACGTACCTTGTTACACAGTAAGGGATACTAACGCGCCATCAGGTCTCTCATTCATGCTCACGGTAATGCTTCAGCTTGGGTGGGATGATGCTCAGGGCAATCAAGTGATTGCCTCAGATCACACAGCCAGTAGTAGCACTGGGTTGTGACTAGGTCTGTCTGACTCAACAGTGCTCTCTTAAGTTCCCCCACTAGCACTCCCTCATTCAACGTGCTGGAATTTTTTCCTGTGTCCCACAGACTCTGGCTTGTGGCATTTCACATCTCTTGGTTCTGCTCAAGGACCTTATCTGTGAAATGGGTCTAAGACCTGCTTTGACAGAGTGGTTGTCAGGAACAAAAGAGTGGAGGAGCGAGAGAACTGGAGGGTGTCCAGCTGTGGGTATTGAGGTGGTCTGAGATGTGGCCCAAGAGAGAAGAAGGGGCTTGCTGGAGGGTCTAAGCAGGAAAGAGCAGAGTGAAAAGGGCCAGGCAGGGTCCAGGCTGGGGTTCCCTCATGAGCTGCCTTCTGTGTCTGAAATCCCTGATCTGGCTTTGGGATAAGCAGCGCTTTTTCCAGGCTTCCCTTTTAAACTGCTTATCTTCTTTAGAGTGGTAGTATCAGACTTTACATGTAATAGAATAGAGCACATGTGCCAGGAACCTCACATACATTCTCTAATGAAATACTGGACGCTCACACTAACCCTTTCATCCCACTCTGTAGATATGGAAAAATGAGGCTTCGGGGACCTCAGTCATTTGTCTAAGTTCTCCTGGGAGGTAAAGGATGTAGCCGGGGTTGGACTGAGATCTCTCTGGCTGCAGGGCCTGGTTGGGGGCTCCTTCAGTTATTTCTACCTTTGGCTGTCACCCCCAGAGAAGCCAAGCACACTGAGGCTGGGGTCTGGCCAGAGGAGACCCAGAATCCTCCCCATGGGGGGACTCTCAGAGTGACTGAAGGCCAGGTGCCCACAGGCTGACCTCTTTCTAGAAGGAGCTTCCAGGTTGGAAGAGCCAGCCCCAGACCCCTCTGTCTCTGATACATGGTGATCTCTTTGTGCCCTAGACATAGCCATTTCATCCTGGGTCCTTCCACCGGCCCCAGGAGCTACTTTTGTTCCCCTTTCTATGATGCAGCCAGATGAATCTTCTTAAAACGCAGCCACGGCCAAGTCACTCCCTTGTGCAAAGCTGTGCATTGGCTGCCCATCCTCTGAGTGCTCCCGTCACCTGCCCCTTCCTCTGGGCTTTCTCCTGGCCTGGCACAGGTCAACCCTGCCTGCTGGGTCCTCCGAGAGCTTGCACAGCACCCAGACACCCCTCATTTTCCAGCAATTGTTTAAGACTGTCTATTTACAGCCCTATCCACTAGCCTGAGAGCTGTTCAAGGGTGCCAACTGTGTTGTGTTGGTTTCTGGGTCCCCCAGTATGAGGTGAGGCCCTTGACACATGGCTTAGTAAATACAGGTAAAAGGTAACCACTGGAGAATTGAATTGTCTTCAGATGATAATAGCACAGTGGCCGGAGCTGCTGCTCTTCACAAAAATCCCCTAGAAACGAAGGTTAAGTTAATAATTGGGGCTGGGGAAACCAAGGAGGTGAGGGAGGGGGCTGAGAAAGGGAGAAAAGAGTTACATCTTCACCTCATACTACAGAGCAGAATAAATTCCAGATGGATGAGACTGTAAAATGTGAAAACAATGAAACCGTAAAATAACTAGCATAAAATGTTCATGGTTTTGATCTCTGGATGGGAAGGGCCTCTTAAAGCACAGCAGTAATGGAGGAAATTATAAAGGAAAAGATGTATATATTTGTAGACTTAAAATTGGAAACTTCTGTACATCAAAACACACCATAAATAGAGTTAAAAATAAAAAGGAATATGTAAAGAGCACTTGCAAATCAAAAAGAAAAAAAAATCTAAAAACCTCAACAGGAAGAAATGGGCAGCAACTATAAAAAGAAAATCAACAAAAGGGAAAATTTAAGTGACTGAGTATATAGGAAACTGTTTAGTCTCATTAGAAAACAAAATATCCACTTAAAACAGGACAGGGAGATGTTATTTCTTCCTTGTCGCCTTGGGCAAATTATTTTTAAAAAAAGTTGTGCTCAGTGTGGCTGAGTAAAGTTTGATGAGCAAAATGTGTAATTCCCTTCATGTGGGTTGGACTATAACAGGAAATCAGTTTCTCAATATGGATCAAAAGCCTTAAAAATGTTTACACCCTTTAACCCAGCAATTCTGCCTCTGGAGATCCGGCCTGCGAACTATTCATTTTTCTCTAACAGTATAAATTCTGAAATAGTCAAAATGCCTGATAATAGGGAATTACAGAAATGATCACTCATCTTTGCCACAACTTATGCAGCCTTTCCAAATGAGCTTTAATTGATTCGAATTGTGAGTGAATGAGGATTGTGTCTGGGGAATGAGAGGAGAAATGGTGGCACGACTGGGTTTGTTTTTTCTTTCCACTTTTCATTTTTCTGGACTATTTACCTTACCATAAACTGTGTTATTTTTATAAATAAAAACATCTTGTTTTAGAATATTTTTAATTATATATAAAAATGATCAGTTGTTGGAACGAGGAGGGGTGTCTGGGTGCTGTGTAAGCTCTCGGAGGACCCAACGGGCAGGGTTGACCTGTGCCAGGCCAGGGGAAAGCCCAGAGGAAGGGGCAGGTGACGGGAGCACTCAGAAGCCAGAATAGTCAAGGAAACACTGGTGACAACAGGCAGATGGCACAAGGGGACAGGGTGGTAGAGCCTGGGTGGTGGGAGGAGCAATTCTCACTGTATACCTTTTTGTCTATGTGTGTATATTGCCTAATACACACATGAAATATTCCTCAGAATCACTGTTTTAACTGAGGAGAAAGGAATTTGACAATTAAGCAATGGAGGGTGTTTTATCATATAGTATAATCACGCTGAGCAGAAGAAAAGCAGGTGATACATAAGTCACGTGATACTTTACGTCTACCTGTTAGGTAATGCAGCAAGCACTGGATTCAGTCCCTGGCATAAAAAAATACTGAATATACGATACAGATGGATATTATGATATTAATCATGTACATATGAATATAAAATATAACCAGTGAGTATATCTGGGTTCTAGAGTTTGGGATGATTTTTGCACCCTTTTACTTTTATACCTTCCCACGTTTTTCAACTTTTCTACACAGATCATATATTATTTATTGTATTATTATATTAAACTTCATTATACATTGTAAGAGCAGATTCTCTGCAATAAATGTTGAATGAAAAGGATCTGGTGTTAAATCTCAATTAAACCTTCTAACTGACAGTGTTCTGTTTCATTGAAATTTGACTGTGTTGAATGACAATAAATGAATCTTTACTTTTGTATCAACTGAGAGTGTGTCTCCACACTTAGTCCCATCTCCTAGTCCCTGTGGCTCCCCGTGAGGTGCTGAGATTAACAGAGATCAATGTGACATAGTAGAAATAGTACACACACACACACTCACACACACACACGTGCTGTGCCCTTGGATGAGTCCAGTCTTCACAGGGTCCAGTCACATCCAAGCCCCACACTGCAGCTTTCTAATGGGGCTTCTTGGGCTACCCACAGTGCAGTAGGCACCAATGGGATTTGGCAGGGCAGTGGGGAGGAGAAGAGCATCCCACAGTCCTGGCAAGCTGGTTGGGTGCACCTCACCTTTCATTAGGCTTTCAGAGAAGGCCTTCTGGCTGCTGTCCCTGGAAGACCTCATCCCGACTGAGAAGGCTCTCTCCATCATTGATGCCCCACGAGCCAAATCTTTATATCCCCTCAGCTCAACAGTGGGTTTGGCAACACAGTGGCTTTTTCTTGGAAGAACAAAAGAGTTACCCTGCTTCCAGGGTAACTGCCTTCCATTCTTTCAGTCATTGGATTCATGTCTGATTTGTTTATGGGGCACTTGGGATACAGAGGGTTCTCTGAGTCGCAGTGCAGACTCCAGTTCACAGGCAGACTAAGAAGTCGCAGAGGGTATGGGGTTGGTGGACAGCAGAGCAAGATCACGGGGGAAGCATCCTACATCCATACTGGGCATGCCCTTCATACACAATTGGCCAGAGGTTAGAAAGAGAATAGTAATAACAATGGTGAAATAACTATTGTTCCCTGAGTACATATTATGTGCCATGTATTACCTTGTTTAATTGTTCCATCATTCCTATGATGAGTCATGTTGTACTTATTTTACAGATGATGAAATTGAGACCCAGAGAGGTAAGGTAAAGTACCTGTCCAGATGCTCGGTAAGTAACTGCAGAGCTGGAATTCAAATTCAGGTTGTTCTCCCTCCCAAACTATGACACATACTAATATCTTGAACTTACCTAGCATGTGGTCTTCTCAATAAGGGCTGTTTCAGGCTCAGCGCCCATAGCTCAGTGGTTAGGGCGCCAGCCACATACACTGGGGGGCTGGCAGGTTCAAACCTGCCTAGGCCTGCCAAAAAAACAACAATGACAACAACAAAAATAGCTGGGAGTGTGGCCGGTGCCTATAGTCCCAGCTACTTGGGAGGCTGAGGCAAAAGAATTGCTTAAGCCAGTGGTTCTCAACCTTCCTAATGCCGAGTTGTATTTTCATTGTTACAAAGGGGTCGCGACCCACAGGTTGAGAACCGCTGGCTTAAGCCCAAGAGTTTGAGGTTGCTATGAGCTGTGACACCACAGCACTCTAGCTTGGGTGACAGAGTGAGACGACACAATGAGACCCTGTCTCAAAAAAAAAAAAACAAAAAGAAAGAAAAGGTTGTTTCAAATACGTGGCTTTACTGAGTACCTGCT
Source organism: Nycticebus coucang (assembly GCF_027406575.1). Lineage (NCBI taxonomy): Eukaryota > Metazoa > Chordata > Mammalia > Primates > Lorisidae > Nycticebus > Nycticebus coucang. The sequence goes on from NC_069785.1 coordinate 69,472,699, forward strand.
ATTAAATGTCAGGCCTGGCTTATGTGCTTCTCAAATGGGATCTCATTCGATTTTCAAGATGGCCTTTGTGGGATGTGTGTAATTATCCCCCTTTTACAAATGAGAAAACTGAGGCTCAGAGACTTGTCTGTGGTCACACTGAGCCAAATAAAGGCCATTTTTAGGAAAGCACTGAATGGGAAGAATTAATCAGGAGCAACCTGGATGCAGGGATCTGTGCCCCAGAAGCAGAAAGGATGGGACAGTGGGGTGGGACTGTTAGGTGAACACTGTCTCCACTTAGAGGATGTGGCAGAGGGTCAAGGGATAACTGTGACTTTGGACAAGCCACCACTCCAGGCTCAATTTCCTCATCTGAAAAATGGAGCCACCAATACTTACCATGCAGGTTGTTATGAGGGTTAAATGAGATAATGCACAGGCCATGCCTAGAGCACCCACTCTCCCTTCCCTCGTGGTCTTTGTCGGTCTGTAAACACTCTTGGGGGCTCTGTAAAGCCAGTCTGGCATCCCACCCTACTCCTGATCCCCAACCTGGTGCCAATGTGTACATAGAGGCGATAGAATGAGAACCAGCTGACTATTTGACCTTGGCTATTTGAACCCTGGCTATTTGACCTCATGCAACTCTCTGGGCCTCAGTCTGGACCACCAGGATGGGTTGGGGGTAGGAGGACGCTGGATTGAACCATCTCTGAGGGCCTCACCATACCCCTGTCCCTGGCTCCCCCCAACCCCAGCCTGTACCACCTTCACTCTGAGCATGGGCACACTGCCCCAGAGACTATCCCAGAAGGCTTCTCGGAGAGACCCCCCAACACACTCTAGGTGACAAACCTGGCCTTCTTTCTCTCACAGCCCGTCAGAGGCCCTCCCACTCTCTCAGCCCCATTCTCAGACTCACATACCCACAGCCTTGCTTTGGAGAAAGAATGGTTTTCATTTCTTTTTCCCCCTTTCAAACACTCTAACTTGTTCTGTCCCTGGGCTGTCTCTCCCACGCGGTTCCACAGTGAGCAAGAAGTTTCGGCCAGCCCTTCTCCATCCTCTCCTGGTGGAGGGTCCCACCATCAGGGCGGCCTGTGTTGCCCTACTGTGAGTGGGGGAAGAGGTGGGCCTCTGGAGGCTCCCACCGGCCCCCTATTATATTGGCTTCTATTAAATTGAAACACATCGCACATCTATTACACAATAAACCACAGCTATTTCATGGATCAAATTAAGTTTTATTTGGGCAAATTACAACCTTTCCTACAGTCGTGCCTTTGTGAGGCCATTCCTTTTTAATAAAAGCAAGCATTTCTGGGGCTGGCCCCCCAGACCAAAGCTCCATGGTGGGTTGGGGGCTCATGCCAGAGCTGGCACGGGGGCTAGGGGTGTGTGTGTGTGTGTGTGTGTAAGATGGGACTTCTTGGGGCCCCTCTTGGGAATGGATTTGGCCTTATTCCTCCCCTGCCTTCTCATCCCAAGGCTGCCATGGAAGTCTGTGGAGAACTTTTCATTAAACAAGAAAAAAGCAGCAGCAGGAAAGCATTTCCCGGAATCCAGGAGGAAGCATGAGTCACTGGCCTGTTAAGTGAGCCCTGCGTGGCCACTGCGGCCCCAGCCCAGGAGGCCTGCAGTGCAGGGCCAGCCATCAGGGCTGCGCCAGGCTGGCCCGCATAGACACGCCTGCTGCCCAGGCTGACACAGGCTTGAAGAATGCAAACAAAGCTGGGTGGAGGGGCCTTGCAAGGGCCAGGGCACTGGGCCAGGCAGGAGGTAGCAGGCCTGCACGAGAGGCCAGCGTAGGGGCTTTGGGCCTCAGATGAGCCCCTCTCTGGTGTCCATGGAGCCCAGGACACCTGACTGGCTTTTGGCATGACCTAGTCTAGCACTGCCAGCTCTGGCCTTCAAATTCCTTGTGGGCTAGGAGTTGCCCTTAGAGCAGAGGTTCTCCAAGTTGGTCCCTGGACCAGTAGCATCAGCAGCACCTGGGGACTTGTCAGAAATGCAGATTCTTGCACCTCTCTCCCACAGACCTACTAAATCAGAAACCTTGGGGATGGGGCCCAGCAATCTGTGTTTTAACAAGACCTGCAGGCAATTCTGATGCACACTGCAGTTTAAGGACCACTGCACTTAATGATTTATGAGTTAACTGCAAACCCATATCTGTTGGAGAATCATTCAACAAAGTGAGATCTCATGTTTACACAGTGCTGTGTGACAGGTACTGAGCCCACTGCTTTACATTTGCTAACTCAGTTACCTCAAGTCAACCCTTTGAGGTCAGGTTCTGTGATCACATTTCCATTTACAGGTGATGAGGGCTGCTGTTTCTTTTGCCACAAGTCACAATTCAGAGACCTCAGAGGTGATGGAAGATGCAAGGCTGGACTCATAGGTTTGGCTCATGCTGGCTAGCTAGCTTGGTGGCTGCCTGGCCTTTCCCTGGGCAACTTTTCTTAAAATGTCCTTCAAAGACTGTCCCGTTACCTAAGAGGTGGCTAGGTGGGGAGAACCGTCACTCCAAAACTGGGGAATGCAGGGAATGAGGCAAGCAGAAAAGACATAAGGGAACGAGACCTGGGAGAGAGCCAGGGTCCCCTGGAGTCTCACTTCTCCAAATGTGGTCCCCAGACCAGCAGCACCAACAATGCCCGGGAGCCTGGGAGAAATGCAGAATTTTGAGCCTTTTTCCAGACTTACTGAATTTGCATGTTAACAAGATCCCTAGGGTTTTGTGTGCACATTCAAGTTCAAGAAGTATGGGGTTGGGCAGGGAGACAGATCCCTGGGCCCCTTCTTACTGCAGGATAAGAGGGGCCTCTAGTTCCCTCATTAGTACAAGCATCCCCTCAGTAAACCTCTGGTCCAGGGACCACATTTGGAGAAGTGAAACTCCACGGGACCCTGGCTCTCTCCCGGCTCTCGTTCCCTCTGGTTTTTTCTCCTTGCCTCATTTCCTGTATTCTCCAGTTCACGGGACAGCCTCTGAAGGACATTTTAAGAAAAGTTGCCCAGGGAACTTGAGAGCACTGGAAGGACCCTCCAGCTCTTAAAACCCCACAGCCAAACTATTATAGACAGTGGATGTTCTCACCTTACTGGGCTGCCTCTTCCTGGGGTGAGGATCTTCACTTCTTTTTTTTTTTTTTCTCTTTTTTGGAATCTTTTTTTTTTAATTGTTGGGGATTCATTGAGGGTACAATAGGCCAGGTTACACTGATTCCAATTGTTAGGTAAAGTCCCTCTTGCAATCATGTCTTGCCCCCATAAAGGATCTTCACTTCTTTTATGCTCTTTTCCTAGAATTGGGCTCTGGGTCCTAACTCAGGCTCTGTCACTTACTGACTGTGATTCTGGAAGCTACCAAACTTCTCTGTGCTTTGAGTTTCCTTTTCTGAAAGATAGGGTAACAATATTTCCTACAGCATAAACATACATTTTTGGGGGGGGGTATAGATGAATTAGCATACACATATATTAATATAATAATAGAGTGCTTAGCACAGTACTTGGCACATAACTCCAATAACAGTAGCTACTTGATTTCAGCCTTCCTTCTCTGGGTGGCCCTTGGGCTGGGGGCATGGTGGAGAGAGAGCAGTGGTAACTTCTGAGGAGTCAGGGAAGATACTAGATTGGAGATGACCTCTGGGATGGAGGCAGTTCTTATAAGGGAAAGAGGGAAATGTGTTTGTATGACACTCATGGTATGCCCAGCTTAGTACCAGGCATTTTCCTCTTTTCCTCAGTTGTAATACAAAAGTGCTATTATTTTCTAATCTTCCACAGGCCTTGGTTTCCCCTGAGTGGTGTCTCTTTCTTCCAGGGAAGTGGCGTCTGCTGAATGGACCTGCCATAGATTGGCTGCTCCTGGCTTTACTCCCCTAGCACAGTTTCCAGGTTCTTCTGTCCCATGATTGGGAGGCAGATATGTTAAAACCCCAGCAAGGGGGATTTCTGATTTCAGTTCTGATGTACAAAGAGCTTAGATGTTGTCACTCTCATCTTCACAAGAAAAAAATTGAATGAGACCGGGCGTGGTGGCTCACAACTGTAATTTTAGCACTCTAGAAGGCCAAGGCAGGTAGAGTGCCTGAGCTCAGGAGTTCAAGATCAGCCTGAGTTAGAGCAAGACCCACATCTCTAAAAAAAATTAAATAAATAAATAAAAATTAAAATAAAAAAATAGCTGAGCATTGTGGCAGGTGCTTATAGTCCCAGCTACTTTGAAGGTTGAGGCAAGAGGATGGCTTGAACCCAAGAGTTTAAGGTTGCTGTGAGCTATGATGCCATGGCACTCTACCAAGGGTGACAGAGAGAGAGACCCTGTCTCCAAAAAATAATTAATTAATTTAAAAATTTTTTAAAATAAAAGAAAAAAGTTGAACAAAATGAAACTCAACAACTTCTCTTATATTCATTATAGAATTAAGGTCACAGAGCAAACTGCCACTCTGAAATATGGGGAGATGGGTGAATACGGAGAATCCCAGCCAGATCAATCCCAGCCAAATATTCTCACCACATTTACATGAGGAAGATCAGCGAAAAAAGCCCTTAGTTTCAGACAGAAAAAGGAGAAAATTAACAATTCTGAAATACCCACAGGATTCTACCCTTCAGGAGCCTTATCTAACCTGAGAGAAGGGCTATTAGACAATTCCAGCATCTCTATCCTTCCTCTATCTCTCTTAAGGGGAGGACAAAAAGGGGGCGAAGAAATGCTTCTGAAGGTTATAGCCCAGGGACACAGGCCAACTAAAATCTAAGACTAAATGATAAGAATATGATAGAATGACTCCCCTCCACAACATCTTATCACCACTACCACAACAGGTCTTCCGTATAATAACAGTGGATTACAACCTTAAGAGCTGCAAGACACAGACTTTTAAAGTAGGAGTTCTTAGGAAAACCCAAAGATAACCACGGTGTGTGTGTGTACAGGGGGGCGCACAATGAAATCGGAGGAAACCAAGCCTCTGGCACCTGTAGTGACAGCAAACCTCAAATGCACACAGCCCAGCTTCTAGCAACATTAACATAACACCTCACTCTAGAAGCCTAACTATTTCAGTTCCTATAACCCAATGTATCATGCCTTGCTTTCAACAAAAAATGAAAAGGCATGCTAAAAATCAAGAAAAAACACAGTCTGAATAGACAAAGTAAGCATTAGGACCAGACTCAGATATCACAAAGATTTTGGAATTAATCCGACAGGGGATTTAAAATTATAATTACTAATATCTTAAGGGCTGTAGTGGGAAAAGTTAGACAACATGCACAATACATGGATAATATAAGAAGAGAAATGGAAATTCTAAAAAATATTCAAGGCTCGGCGCCTGTAGCTCAAGCAGGTAGGGTGCCAGCCACATACACTGGAGCTGGCAGGTTCAAATCCAGCCTGGGGCCTGCCAAACAACAATGACAACTATAACCAAAAAATAGCTGGGCGTTGTGGTGGGCACCTGTAGTCCCAGCTACTTGGGAGGCTGAGGCAAAAGAATCGCTTAAGCCCAAGAGTTTGAGGTTGCTGTGAGCTGTGACACCATGGCACTCTACCCAGGGTGACAGCTTGAGACTCTATTTCAAAAAAATAAATAAAAAATAAAATAAAAAGGAAAGGTGAGAAATCAAAAACAAAAGAAATAAAAATTTGCTTTGATGGTTTGACGGACCAAGGAAAGAATAAGTAAGCATGAAGATATACTAATAGAAACTCCCCAACTAGAATACCAAGAGAAAAACACAATGAAGGTGGGGAAAGGAGGGGAATAGACTATGCAGGAACTGTGGGCCAGTTACTAAAGGTGTAAAATGTGCCTAAGAGGGATACCAGAAGAATAGAGGAAGAAACAGAAAAAATATCTGAAGTACAATGATTGAGAATTTTCCAAAATGAAGGATAGACACCAAACCACAGATCTTGGAAACTCAATGAACACCAAACATGATAAATATCATAAAATTCACACCTAAGCATATTGTGTTCAAATTGCAGGAAACTAAAGACAAGGAGAGAATCTTAAAAGAAACCAGAGGAAAAATATATCTTGCCCACAGAGGAGCAAAGGTAAGAATTACAACAGATTTCTCATCAGTAACAAAGCAAGCAATAAGAGAATAGGATAAAAATTTTAAAGCATTGAAAGAAAAAAAAAGAAAAACAATCAACCTATCATTCTGTATCCACTTTTATCCTTTAAAAGTGAAAGAGAGGTTGGATGCAGTGGCTCACACCTGTAATCCTAGCACTCTGGGCAGCTGAGGCAGGTGAATTGCTTGAAATCAGGGTTTTGAGACCCTGAGCAAAAGCAAGACCTCATCTCTACTAAAAATAAAAAAACTAGCCAGGTGTGATGGTGGGTGCCTATAGTCTTAGCTACTTGGGAGGCTGAGGATCACTTAAACCAGGAGTTCAAGGTTGCTGTGAACTATGATGCCATGGCACTCTAGCCTAGGCAACAGAATGAAACTCTGTCTCAAAAAAAAAAAGAAAGAAAGAAAGAAAAGAAAAAAGAAAAAAAAATTAAAAAGTGAAAGAGAAAAAAGTCTTTCTCAGACAAATGAAAAGGGTATTTGTCACCAGAAGGTTGCCTTCCAAGAAATGTTAAAAGAAGTTCTTTAGTGAGAAGGAAAATCACATAGGTCAGAAACCTGGTTCTACATAAAGAAATGAAGAGTATCAGAGAAGGAATAATAAAGATAAAATAAAATTTTTGTGTTTCATTATTCTTAATTGATTTAATAGATAACTGTTCAAAGTAATAATAGCAAAAATGTATTGGGTGATTGTAGCATATGGATAAGTGAAATGAATATTAGCAATGTTGTAAGAGATGGAAGGAAGGAATTGGGAATACTCAGCTATACGGTACCATGAAATGATACAGTGTTATTAAAAGTGTACTTAGATTAGTTGCAAATATATATTGTGAATTCTAGAACAGCTCACAAATTTAAAAAGGACAATTGACACAATGAGAGAAGGAAAAAATGGAAACATGGTAAAGCTAGAGAAGCCAGAAAGGGGGAAAGATTTAAAAAAGGAAGAAGTACAGTAAATTGAAAACAGTTATATAGCAGATATTAAGCCAACTATATCGATAATCACCTTAAATAAAACGGCATAAAAACAGCAGTTAAAAAATAAGACTGTCAGAGGGATTTAAAAAAAACTATGTTATCTACAGGAAGCCCACTCTTTAACTATAAAGGCACAGATAGATTAAAAGTAAAAGGACAAAGTCTAACATTCATTTAGGATAAAAACTTTTTTTGTGTGTGTGTGTTTTTTTGGCCGGGGCTGGGTTTGAACCCACCACCTCCGGGATGTGGGACTGGTGCCCTACTCCTTGAGCCACAGGCGCCACCCTAAACATGATATCACAGAACACAGAGCTTTTTTTTTTGGCCGGGGCTGGGTTTGAACCCGCCACCTCCGGCATATGGGCCCAGCGCCCTACTCCTGATAAAAACTTTTAATGAAATAGGATTAGAGGAGAATTTCCTCTACTTGTTAAATAACATCTACAAAACCAACAGCTAACATCATGCTTAATAGTGAGAAACTAGATACTCTCTGTTAATGTCAAAGGCAAGGTTAGGATGTCCCCTTTCACCATTCCTATTCAACATGGTACTAGAAGTCCTAGCTAATGCAATAAGACAAAAATAAATAAATAAAGAAAATAAATAAAAGGTATATAGATTGGAGAGAAAGAAAGAGAACTACATTTATGCACACATAACATCATTGCCTAAGAAAAAAATCCGGAAGAGCTCTTCTTAGTAAAGTACCACAAGAATGGAGAAGAATGCAACGTACTCAATTATAATATGAGCCAGTAGAGGATATAACACATACCCTCATAAAAGAAGAACTCAAAACAATTTAAGGTGAGGAGCAGGGGAACAAGGGAGCGGGGAGAGGGGGCTGGTGGGGGGTTATGGTATATGGCACACCTCTTGGGGGCAGAACACAATTTTAAGAGGGTCTTTACCTAACAAACGCAATCAGTGTAACATAATTCTTTGTACCCTCAATGAACCTGAGACAATAAACAATAAATAACATATAAGGAAAATCACTATTAACTAAAACCTAGCAAGGCTATAGAACACAAGATTAATATGTAGAAATCAACTGCTTTCCTACATACTGGCAATGACCAACTAGAATTTGAAATTTAAACTACAATACCATTTAGAAAAAAGAAGAAAGAAAAAGAAAGGATTACTTAAGCATAGATCTGCTGACATATGTACAGGAACTATATGAGGAATCAATAAAATTGATGAAAGATAACAAAGATCTAAAGAAATGGGAAGGCACAGGCGTAAAGATAGCCCAGCTACCCCTCCCCCTTCTCAGCCTCGGCCCGCTGCCTTGACGGAAGTCTGTGCCCGGAAGTCTGTGCCTGGAAGTCTATGGGCCGGAAGTCTGTGCTCGGAAGTCTATTAGCCGGAAGTCTGTGCCCGGATTGCGGTGCTGGGGGTTGTTGGGGCCAGGTCCTTGAGCTGAGCAGAGCCAGCCGTGTTCGTCAACCGTCTGCTTGGGTCTTGTCCCGTGAGGCACTAGACTGAGGAGTGGCAGTGCAGGGGGAAAGCAGCGGCAGGAGGCACACAGTCATGGCGTCCATCTTACCACGGAGTTGTCACGCCCCAGCGCCCGCCCTGAGGTGTGGTCTGGGGCATCCCGCTGGCCTCCCTGGTACCAACACCGTATGGCTGATCAGCCGTGTGAATGTTCCATTTGACTGCAGCGCTCTGGCCCACCCAGTATACCTTTCTAGAGGCCATCCCCTCAGCAGTTGTCACCAGAGACCCAAGTGTTGGCTTCCAGTGGCGGCAGAGCCATGTTTGGTTGTCGCAGGACCTCAGGACCTTCCTGTGCGCCGCTGGTACTCGTCGTCCTCTCTTGGTGACGACCCCAAACCGAAGACCCCTACATCCTTCAAGGACAAGAACAAGAAGCTAGAGGAAGGTGGGCCCATGTACAGCCCACCTGCAGAGGTGCCGGTGAAGTCATTGTGGCGGAGGGTCCTGGACGGGCTGAAGCACTATTACCACGGCTTCCGCCTGCTCTGGATAGACACCAAGATTGCCGCGCGCACACTCTGGAGGATTCTCAAGGGCCACATCCTGACCCGCCGGGAGCGCAGGCAGTTTGTCCGGGTCTGCGCTGACCTCTTTCGCCTGGTCCCACTTCTCGTCTTCGTGGTGGTACCTTTCATGGAGTTACTGCTGCCCATAGCAGTGAAGCTCTTTCCCAACATGTTGCCATCCACCTTTGAGACCCAGTCTACCAAGGAGGAGAGGCTGAAGAAGGAGCTACGGGGAAAGCTGGAGCTGGCCAAGTTTCTCCAGGACACTGTGGAGGAGATGGCCTCAAAGAACAAGGCAGCCAAGGGGAGTGCCACCAAAGACTTCTCCATGTTTTTCCAGAAGATTCGCAAGACGGGGGAAAGACCCAGCACTGAGGAAATCATGCGTTTTTCCAAATTATTTGAGGATGAGCTGACCCTGGATAACCTCAATCGGCAGCAGCTGGTGGCACTGTGCGAGCTGCTGGATATCCAGGCCATTGGCACCAACGCCTTCCTACGCTTTCAGCTCACCATGAGGCTGAGGTCCATAAAGGCTGACGACAGAATGATTGCTGAGGAAGGAGTAGACAGCCTGAACATCAAGGAATTGCAGTCTGCGTGTATGGCTCGCGGCATGCGGGCCCTTGGAGTCACAGAAGACCGTCTGAGGGAACAGCTGAAGCAGTGGCTGGATCTGCACCTGTATCAGGAGATCCCTACATCACTGCTCTTATTGTCCCGAGCCATGTACCTTCCAGACACCCTCTCGCCTGCTGACCAGCTCAAATCCACTTTGAAGACCCTTCCAGAGATCGTGGTGAAGGGAGCCCAGGTGAAAGTGTCCAGTGTTGAGGGTAAGCGGGTGGACAACATGATGAAGTTGGAGGCTACCCTCCAGGAGGAGAAAGCCATCCAGCAGGAGCACAGGGAGAAGCAGCTGCAGAAGCTCTCCCAAGCAGCAAAGGAAGGGAGGAAAACCACCTCTGGGAGGCCAGTGTCTGACCAGCAGCTGGAAGTGCCTGATGTGATCCAACCATCAGAGACCCTGAAGGACACCGCCCCTGGGCTAGAGGTCTTGAAGGAAGAGGAAGAGGAAACTGAGGAAGATATTGACATACTCAGTGATACCTGTTCTAAACTGAAGGAGCAAAAGAAGTCCCTAACCAAAGAGAAGGAGGAGCTGGAGCTTCTGAAGGAAGATGCCCAGGACTATAGTGAGGGCTTACAAGAGACTGAGAAGGAACTTTCAAAGACCCACAAGGAAAAACGTGTGAAAGAATCTAAAGCCAGAATAAGACTGACAAGGAGAGTACAGCGCATGATCCGGAGGATAGGCAGCTTGATCTCTCAGCTGGAGGTGGATCAGAGGGCTGGCAAGCTGGGCCCAGCAGAAGGCCCACCTGCCGAGGAGAAATTCATGAGTGTCACGGAGCTCATTAGTGTCATGAAGCAAATCAAACACATTCCAGAAAAAAAGCTGATCTGCTTGGCCTCAACACTGGATAAAAATAAGGATGGCAGGATCAACATCAACAGCCTCATCAAGGCAACTGAACTGGTGGACAAAGAAGGCATTCGCCTCTCTACTAGTCAGGTGGCTGAGATCGTGGCGATGCTAGAGAGGGAGGAGGAGGTGGTAGAGAAGAAGAAGGCTAAGGGAAAGGTTGAGAAGGAGGCTACAGAAATGAAGAATTAGGGCTAGCCTAGCTCTCAGGCATGTTGGTGGCCCTGCACATAGCCTGTCTTCACTTGCTCCATCAGCTGCTATGGTAATGAACACGACAGTGCTCACTTTGAGATGATTCTTAGTGGCAAACCTAATATTTTGTCTAGAATGAATCAGACATTTCCATAAAAATAAAAAAAGAAATGGAGAGATAGCCCATGTTCATAGATTGGAAAATTCAATATTGTTAAGGTAATATTTCTTCCCCACTAGTTCTGTAGATTCAATTGCAACTCTAATTAAAATCTCAGTGAGTTATTTTGTAGATATTGACGGAAGAGCCAACATAATTACTGAAAAAGAACAAAGTCGGAAGAATCACACTAAACTTTGAAACTTACAATAAAGCTACAGTAATGAAGAAGGTCTAGTATTGATGAAAGAATATACAAATGGATCAATGGAACACAATAGAGGGCCCCAAAATAGGCCCACAGTAGTCACCTGATCTTTGACAAAGGACCAAAGGCAATTCAATGGAGAAAAGATAGTCTTTTTCTGGGTGGCACCTGTGGCTCAAGGAGTAGGGTGCCGGTCCCATATGCCGGAGGTGGTGGGTTCAAACCTAACCCCGGCGAAAAACCACAAAAAAAAAAAGATAGTCTTTTTCAACGAATGGTACTGGAACAACTGGACATCCCATATGCAAAAAATGAATCTAGACCCAAAACTATACCTCTTTCATAAATATTTACTCAAAATAGATCACAGACCTAAACGTATAAAACTATAAAATTCCCAGAAGATAGGAGAAAATCTAGATAGCTTTGGGATGGTAAGTAAGTTTTCAGATACATCAAAAGTATGATCCATGAAACAAAAAATGTGAACTATAGACTTTAGTTAATAATAATATGTCAATATCGGTTCATTAATTGCAACAAATGTACCACACTGATGTAAGATGTTAATATATGGGAAATTGGGTTTGAAAGTATGTTGAAACTCTGTTTTCTCAGCTTGATTTTTCTCTTAAGACAGTTCTTAAAGAATAAAGTCTATTAGTTAAAAAATCAAAATAGCAAGGCAGCTCTACAGAGCTTCATGACCTTAGACCATGACCACAGGCTATACTTGGCAGCTGGGCAACATGTAGGGGATAGGCTTTTGGTGTCTATTTCCCCAGAGATCAAGTCAGTGTTTAGGGAACAGGGCCTCTGGAGCCTGACAGACGTGGTACAGTCCTGACTCCATCACTCACATGCTGTGTGACATTGCGTCAGTCACTTGACCTCTCTGAGCCACAGGTTTCTCACCCATAGAGTAGAGACAATAATAGTAACTGGCTATGGGTCGAGTGTTACAAGCATGAAATAAGGCCTTCCATGGAAAGTGCTTCCAAATATTCCCTGGATAGAGGTAAGGCCTCAATAAACATTCCCTGTTCATGGTGTTAGTAAGAATAATGAGCACAGTATTGAGCCCTTGCTGTACGCCACCCTCTGCTGGTTACTGGAGACTCAGAAGCTCATGCCCTCCAGGGCTCATTGTCTAAGACAGCGGTTCTCAACCTGTCCTGACCCACAGGAACTGTATTTTTTTTTTTTTTTTAAGAGACAGCATCTCACTTTATTGCCCTCAGTGTCACAGCTCACAGCAACCTCCAGCTCTTGGGCTTAGGCGATTCTCTTGCCTCAGCCTCCCAAGTAGCTGGGACTACAGGTGCCTGCCACAACGCCCGGCTATTTTTATGTTGCAATTTAGCCAGGGCTGGGTTCAAACCCACCACCCTGGGTATATGGAGCCGGCGCCCTACCCACTGAGCCACAGGCTCCGCCGATAACTGATATTTATTAACTGATTAATATGTACTAAGCACTATTTCTAGGGGCTTTACAAAGGTTATTTTATCCAAGAAATAACCTATGAGGTAAGTACTATTATTCCCACTTTATAGTTGAGGAAACTGAGGCACAAAGAGATTAAATAATGACTCCATTGCTTTCAGGATTTTACTGAACACAGCTCACTGCCTCTTCCACATTACCCCTGCATTTCTCCCTTGCTGGCAGGCAGAGCAGCAACCGTGTTCCTTTATCCCCCTTACCCTACAGCTGGAGCTTGAGGCGGGACTGGTCTCAGGGAAAACTTCACTGGTTTCAGCCAATCATGAAAGTCTTCTCTTCTTGCTAGAAATTGGTTAAGGTATAGACATGTGATGCCTCCTGGCCTATAAGAAATGGAGGGACGTTGGGAGGATTTTGAAAACATTTTTTTCACACTACTTTTTTGTTTTAAGAGATGGGGTCTTGCTTTGTTGCCCAGGCTGGAATGCAGTGGCTAGACACATGAATGATCCCATTACCAATCAGCACAGGGGTTTTGATCTGCTCCATTTCTGACCTGGGCTGGCTTACCCCCTCATAGGCATCCTGGTGGTCACCTGCTCCTGGAGGTCACCATATTAATACCAAACTTAGTTCAGACACCTGGTCTGTGAACTATATCCCAGAACTCATGGGCACAAGCAATCCTCCTGCCTTAGCCTCCCAAGTAGCCAGGACTACAGGTGCTACTACTGCACTTAGATGGAAATAGTTTTTTGATTGTAAAAGAGAGAGAGGGAGGAAGGGAGAGGCCAGAGGAACAGGCTACAGCTACTTCTCCATCTCTGGACATTGTGGTGTCTGCTTGTGATGTCAGAACTACAGTAGCCACCTTAGTTCCAAGTCTAAGAATAGTCTGACACACTGAAGATGGCAGAGCAGAGGCAGGGAATTAACTGGGTCCTTGAAGATGTGGTTGAGCTGCTGAATTAACCAATCCTGGATGCCCCCTCCTCCCATTACCATGTGAGACCTTGCATACTTATTGTTAAGTCTGTTATATCAGAATTTTATGTTCTTTGCAGCTAAAAGCATTCTTGTTGATATGAGGATGACCCCCAAACCTCTCCACATGTCACTTAAGCCTAAATCTCCACAGCCCTGTTTGTTGTCAACATCATCTGCTGTAGCCGGAACTGATGATTTGCTGTTCCCGGAAAGGGCCCTGGTCTTTGGGGCCTCTGGACAGTTGCATTTGCCCTTTTCTGTTTGAAGTGTCTTGCCATGTGTCTGTTTAACACATCTCCCTCTTTGTTTCCTTAGCTGGATGCTCTGTCACCTTCTTTGTAGAGTCTGAGTGGCTCCCTGACTCTGAGATCCCACAGCACCTGCCTATGTGGCCACCATCACCTTCGTCACCCAAGGTTGTCACTTACTGGTTTATGTTTCTGCCTTATTTCCTGGACTGAGAGCTCCAGATTGAGGGCTGACCTGGTCTTTCTGTGCTCTTGCCACCCAGCACAGGCCTCCTCCTCCACGTAGAGCACACACCCAATACGTGGCGATGGCATGAATAGGGGTGGGAGTCATCTGAGTCCCCAGGAGCCCACAGGGGTTACTGGGTTACATGATCAATGTCCAGTGTTCGGGACATTAATGAGTGCAATCAGTAATGAACTGTTATTATAGGCCAGGCTCTGCAACACATTATCTCACATACTCTTTATGGCATAACTGTTACTCTTTTCTTATAGATGAGGAAACTGAGGTGCACCAGCATGGAGCGACTTGCCCAGAGCTGGGATTTAAAGGCAGGTCTCTTGTTCTGTAAAGTAAAAACAGAAATATACTGAATTTGGGTGTGTGTGACTGTAATATGATGGCAGGAATATTTTCAGTTTACTTTTTCAGTTTTCTCAGTATTTCTAATTTTGTTTCAGAAGCATAATAGGGAAAAATAAAAACATATAGGAGGTGCCAAATAAATGGATCTACATTTTAAGAGAGGAAAAACCTGCATTACAATTGTAATTCTTAATATATAATCAGCATGTTTCTTTTGTAATTGCAGAAGTCAAATGTGACTTGAGTATTACAATTTTAATACAGTTTTTCTCTTTCTTAAAGTGTGTCTACATTTTTTTTTTCAACCTTTGAGTATAATCAAAGGTTGCAGGGTGTCCAACCTGCAGCCCGTGGGCCCCATGCAGATTATTTGAGGCCTGTTTTACATATCTGTGTTGCTGGATATTGTGAAAAGTATACTTGGACCTTTTATTTTGCTCATCAGCTTTTGTCAGAGCTTGTGTATTTACTGGTGTGGCCCAAGACAACTCTTATTCCTTCAATATGTGGCAGAAAAGAAAACATTTGGACACCCCTGGTACAGAATTAGTGTTGGGCTAGGCCATGTGTTCTGACAACTTCGCTTTCCTAGAGGATGCTGTAGTAGAGCAGGAGCCCATATAATTCTTTATTCTCAAGATGCAACCTGAACAGGACAGTATCAACTTTTCCCCATGCCCGTATTCTCTATTCTGTGCTCTGTGATTTGGGGGAAGTTTTCATTTGGTTTTTGTTTCCCTCCTTCCTTCTTCCCCTCTTTCCCTTCCTGCCGTCCTTCATTTTTTTCTTTTTTTGCCAGAAAGTGAGGATAATTGAATAAGCTTTGCTTAAATTTTCCAGCCCTGTTTAAATTTTTTGAACTTAAAAAGGTTAAATCATTAGGTTCTCGGGTGTGGATAGGGAGGCTGAGAAGAAATGAGAAGAAAACTCATTTCCAAAAATATACCCCCTTTCTCTCTTATTTATATACAACTTTGTCCTGACGTCTTCTTGGGCCCAAAGAACAAGCATGCAAACAAAATTGTGTCATAACACCTTGGGGGGAGTGCCAGGACAAAGGTCTGGCACCAAGGCACCAAGAAGCAAGGCCAGCAAACCCCAGGAGGGGGTTCTTTGCATTTCTTGGCTTAGGCTGGGAAGTTCAGGCAAGCAACTGGAGCCAGGAGCCAGCCCCCCACAGCCAGCCTGTGTTGCTGTTCCCCAACCCAGCCACAGGTCCCTGCTCAGGGGGACCCAGTTCCCTCATCTGTGACATGAGGCTGTTGTGAAGATCCACCAGGATGGACATAGAACTAGGGAGTGGGAGGTCCAGGCTGGGGCAGGAGCTCAGGAAGTGTGGGCTGAGCCCAGTCTGTGAAGATGGGCCTGGGGTGGAGAGGAGCTTTGCAGGTCAAACAGCATGTGTTTTGAGCAATCTTTTTAGTTTTTGGCTTGGCAAGTGCATGGCTTCTGTGAATCACTTCTTCTTGCAGCACTGGTGTGTTTTTTTCCCCCCACCTCATCTTGAAGTCATGTAAACCCTTAATGCCAATTTCGTCTTCCGCCCAGGCTGACCTCCAGCAGCCCCGCCTGTGCCATCTTGGGGCAGTGTGACTGGTGACAAGGCTGCAAGGCAATGTCCCCCTCTGAAGAGAAGGTCCTGCCTTGCAATTGCCAAGTTTTAAGCAGCTGGTGTGGGGCAGTGGAAAGAACTTTCGGTTGGTATCATGTTAGAAGCCTCAAGTGCCTCATGGTCCTGTTGCAAAGCTGCCGGTGCCACCTCAGATTTCAGCTCCCATCCTGAGATCTAAAAGTCTAAAAGTCTGCAAATGGCCTCCTCAGCTTTTTGGTCCTAAGCGAAGGGCTGGGACAGCAAGAGGAAGGTTAGCATGGAGTTGAGACCTCTCCCTCCAGGTCTTCCCTTGACATCCCTCCTCGATCTGGCTCCTGTTCCCTGCCAGGGTTTGAGGCGGCAGCAGCTACTGGATAACGCAGACCAGATGCAGCCCTTTCCCCAGACGTGCTCAGCGGCCTTCCTCCTCCGAGGCCTTGGGGATATTTGAAACTCCGTGGAGTTTGGCTTCAGAGGCTGGAATGGAAACCACAGCTCCGTTACTTGAGCACATACAAGCTCCCTGGGACAAGAGCAGCAGACTGGCCTTGGAAAATAAGAGACCAGTTCAAGGTCACTGGCTCTGTGGAGAGCACTTTACCTCCCCACGTAGGATGGTGTCTGGGAGCCCCAGGGTGGGCAAGTCCAGTGTACTCAGCCAGAATGGAGAGAATGGCTCCCTGTCACCCAAGCATAGGAGCAAAGCCCAGGGGCCGTTACAGAGGAGACTTGAGCTTGGCGCCAGTGCTGGATACCCACCAAAGAGCCACTTGCCTTCCCCACAATGGGATCTTAAATTTTGAGCGCTTTACATCTGCCAGACTAATCTTTGAAGAAGAAAAATTCAGTTGAAAGAGAATGATTCCCTCCACCACCCTACAGCAACCTAAGCAACCAAATTTGCACAAATGAGTAGAAAATGATTCTAAAAGTCACTGACAGTTGAGACACCCCAATTTCCATCACTGCCCTAAGCTGGGTTCTTTGGGCCAATAATTTAATATCTCCAGCCTCAAATTTCCTGTTTGCCTAATGGAAATAATGAGCCTTACCTCACAGGGCTATGAGATGTGCAGAAAGGGGCCCAGCAGAGCCTCAGTAGAAGCAAGGCAGTGCTGCCCCCAAATGACACCGATTAAATCCTCATTTCCCATTTATAAATAATCCAAGGCCATCATAACTGCCCATCAGCACTTGTGGTTGGCAAAAATAGCCAAGATAACCCCTGGGATGTCTGTGGTCCAAGCAGCGGCAGCCTGGCAGTCTGCTTGGGGAGTGTGGGCCCTCTGGGCTTCCGCGATGGTTGGGGTGGGACTTTGTTGCAGACCCATTGTGAGACTCTTAAGGGTGGGAGTCAAGGCTGAGCCCATCTGTGCTGTCCCTTCCAGCCTGCGGCTCCTTCTTTTCAACACTCTCCAGGGTGAAGAAGGCTTGGGCAGGGCAGTGGAGCCACAGTGGTTCTGCTCAGCATCCAGTTACCAGTGCTCTGGGCTGGTTTCTTTCTCTCTTTCTTTCCTTTCTTTTTTTTTTTTTCTTTTTTTTTTTGAGACAGAGTCTCATTCTGTTGCCCAGGCTAGCATGCTATGGCATCATCATAGCTTACTACAACCTCAAACTCTTGGATTTGAACAATCCTCTTGCCTCAGCGTCCCAAGTAGCTAAAACTACAGATGTGTACCACAATGCCCAGCTAATTTTTCTACTTTTAGTAGAGCCAGGGTCTCACTCTTGTTCAGGCTGGTTTCGAACTCCTGAGCTCAAGCAATACACTTGCCTTGGCCTCCCAGGGTGCTAGGATTACAGGTGTGAGCCACTGCACTCTGGGCTGGTTTCTTAGCTATCTCTATGGGTCATGGAGCTGAGTTCCTTGGTTACTTAACAACCTCAGTTTCCTCCCATGTAACATGGGAAGAGTGGCCATGTCAGCTCTCTGGCGGTTGTTGTAAGGGCAGGGAGAGTGAACAGTGTGTTTGTTTACGTGATCCTTCCCATTGTGGTGGGGAGAGGTTTCAGGGCACCAAGGACTGGGAATGCATAGTGGGCTGCTGCCCTGGGTGACTAGCTCCTAGGAGAAAGCCACATCTCCCGGCCTGGGTCTGGGAGTGGGTGGAGCCTGTTATGTTTAAGATTTGTGGTTGGAAGAGGTTAGTCTTGGTAATGGACTTGCAATAGTCAGGCCACCTTAGCCAAAGATAACGAAGCCTTTTCTGCCCCTGTCAGATCCTCAGCTGAGTCTGCATCTGTGCCCTTCCTGGGCAAAGTCCATCCTTCCTCTCATCCACCGTTCATTCCTGCCCTCACTTGATCCACAAACACTTTCTTTTTCTTTTTTTTTTTTTTTTGTAGAGACAGAGTCTCACTTTATGGCCCTTGGTAGAGTGCCGTGGCCTCACACAGCTCACAGCAACCTCCAACTCCTGGGCTTAAGCGATTCTCTTGCCTCAGCCTCCCAAGTAGCTGGGACTACAGGTGCCTGCCACAGAGCCCAGCTATTTTTTTGTTGCAGTTTGGCCAGGGCCGGGTTTGAACCCGCCACCCTCGGTATATGGGGCCGGCACCTTACTGACTGAGCCATAGGCGCCGCCCATCCACAAACACTTTCAAGCACCCTCTGTGTGCCCAGCACCAGGGATTCAGTTTTCACTGAGCAAGAGTCCTGTCTGCATGGAGCCCACACTCCATATAGGGGGAGAGAGTCCTTCAGATCAATACAGAATCATAAAATTCAACAAGTGTGGGAAGGAAAAGAATGGGGTGTTACAAGAGTGAATAATGAGGGCCCACTCTTCCCCCTGGCAGGAACTCACTGTGGCTGGCAGTATCATGAGCACATGATGTTCATGCTCTGCATCCTCACCTCATCACTGTGGGTGGTGTTACTGTTCTCTCCATTTGAGTGGGGCTGAAGAGGTGGAGAAACTTGCTCAGGATCCACAGCTGGGAGTGTGAAGCCTGCCTGGGAACCCAGACCCTTTACCTGGAGCCGCACCACCCTGGGGAGTGGGAGACCAAGAGAAGCTGACAGATGAGCTGACACATGAGCCTAGTTGGTTAGAGGAGGAGTAGGAAGGTGCTTCTAGAAATATCTTGGGTGGTGGGGATCACAGGCAGTTCACGCCTGTGATCCTAGCACTCTGGGAGGCCAAGGTGGGTGGATAGCTTGAGCTCAGGAGTTCAAGACCAGCCTGAGCAAGAGCAAAATCCTTCTCTACTAAAAAATGGAAAATGAGGGCCACGCCTGTGGCTCAAAGGAGTAGGGCGCCAGCCCCATATACCAGAGGTGGTGGGTTCAAACCCAGCCCCAGCCAAAATCTGAAAAAAAAAAAAAAAAAAATGGAAAAAGAAAATTATCTGGGTGTGGTGGCAGGTGCCTGTAGTCCCAGCTACTTGGGAGGATCACTTGAGCCTGAGAGTTTGAAGTTGATGTGAGCTATGATGCCACAGTACTCTACCCAGGGTGACAGAGAGAGACTCTATCTTAATACAAAACAACAACAAAAGGAATAGCCTGGTCCTGGGTCTTAGGGGCAGGAAGAGAAGGCGAGCAAGAGGAAATGAATAAAGAGAAAGAAGGAGGATGGAGGAGTGTGGCCCCGAGAGCCTTCTGGGTGTTGAGGTGTCTATGTTCAACCAGAGTGATTGGGAGCCTGGAACCTCGATGAATCGCTCATCCTGACACAGTGACACACTGTCAGGGCCAGGGCAGAGCCCAGATCTCAGCTGTTCCCTGTGATCCCGTGACATAGGAGGGTAGGTTTTCCTCTTCCTTTTTCAGTTTGAGGAAACTGAGACTTTTAGAGGAAGTCACATGTTTATCCTGAAGGTCATAGAGATTGGAATGGCTCCCCTCACCAAAATCCAACCAACTCGAGACAGAAGTTTTAGTCCAGTGAAGATAAATCAGCCCTTAAGGAACATACTTGTGGTCTAGCAGAGAGGACAGATGTTGTGGCAGATCAGGGCCCTGCAGTTCTTTCCCTCCCTGTAACCATATCCTTTGCCAAGTGATTCTGCAATGCCCTCCTTCCCTGGGTAGAATGTTCTGCCAGTCCTTGGTTCTGGGCTCAGCTCTGGGCTTTGCTCAGGCTGATAGGATGTAGCTGACTTGCCACAGCAGGGGCTTGTCAGGGCACTTGCATGTTTCCCCTTGTGTTCTTTCTCTTCTTCCATTGTCGTGAGAACATGCCAAGCTAGCTTGCTGAAGGACAAGTCCCCTTGGTCATCCCAGCTGAGCCATTGTAGACCGACTAGCTGACCTGCATGTAAGAGGGCCCAGCCCATAAGAGCTGAACCCCACACACTCCCCATTCATTCAGCTAAATGAACATTTGAATCTGCAGTTTGGGGTTATCTGTTGTGTAGTGTTACTAAGGTGACGGATGGCAGACACAGACATGCATGCAGTATTTTTGACTACAGACTGCAGGTGATGAGGATTCTGCTGGAGGCTTGCACAAAGCAAGGGAGGAACAATGAATTCTGAGCCAAGAGGATGGGGAATGCATTGTAGGACAGCTGGTTAACACAAGAGCTGACGAAGAGGAGCAAGGGGGCATTCCAGGCGGGTGAAACAGGCACAGGCTCTGAGCCCTGGTTCCGTGGTTCCTAGGCAGCTGGCAAGAACTTTCCTCCTGTTTTGTTCTGTCTTCTCACTGGGGAAGGCAAGGAGAATTGTGTGGTTCCCCACATCCATCCCCTTTTGATGGAGCTCCTATGACAAGTTAATGGAGTTCCTCTGACAAAAATGACAAGCTCAGGGCTTGAACTCTGCAGAGTGGTCAGACTCCTGGGATTTAAGTCCCAGCTCTGCTAATTTCTGTGTCTTGGGCAAGTTACTCAACCTCCATGTGACTCAGTTTCCTTATTAATGATCATGGCTTGTGAGGTCTTGGAGTGGGCAATGATAAGCACAGCCACTACTCTTAGCCCCAACTCTGGGTTCGGAGGCAGAAGAGTGGGCGATGCACCCAACACGAGGCCTTGGCACCGTACTCTGGTTCTGCCTCAGATAGGCTGGGCAACTTAAAGCCTCAGTTTTCCCATCTGTAAAATGGCAATCTGCTTCTCCAGGGCATAATGAGGGCTCAAGATCATTGCTGAGAAAGACATTTGCAGGAGCTCAGATGCTGTGCACATGGCCGTCACCACAGAGACTTCTGCAAGCAGAGCCTCCCACAGCGCAGCATCTCTTCAGACACTCACAGGCCCGGGCTGTCAACAAGGGCAGTCTTGCCTCACTTACAAGGCCCAGCTGGGGCCTCTGCTTTTCAGGGAGCCACCCTCGGCCACCTGTGAATTCCCCCGCTACTCCTCCCAGCCTTTGATATTCCCAGACTATGGAAAGTGGGCTGTGGTAGGCTCAGCCCTGCCCCTGTTACCAGGTCAGCACTGCACGAGCCTGCAGATGTGGACTGAGGTGACCTGGATGGCTAGCAAGCCCAAGTGCCACTGTGAATACTCACCCAGGCAGGGCCCACCGCTCACAGAGACCAGGCTGGTAACCAGTGTGTGAAGTGGCCCAGGAGATGGCAGCTTCCAGGCTGGCAGCTTGTGCCAAAGTGGGAAGTCTGTATCCACCCAATGCAGATGAGGCGTTTTAATACACTCTGCTCAAAGCACCATATTCAAAAGCAGAATTACAAGTTGGAGACATTTTATTTGCCCAGTCACAAATAGCTGCTCCGTGTATGTTAGGGGTGGGATGAAGGGAAGGACTTTTTTTTTTTTTTTGCAAACATAAAATCAGACAACCTGGAAGGGAAAACAAGTGCCCATCTTATTTCTTCTGTGGTAGAGGCTGGGGTGGCGGTGTTCAGGCTCTAACTGGCTGAGCAGGGCTCAGTGCGTGCGAGAGGCACCTACCGTTATGTCTGCTTGGGGTCGCCCCTTTGTGAGAACTGCTCCCCACCATCGTCAGCCACAGGTTTCTAGCAGGATTTGCCTCATTTGATCAAAGCCACCCTCCCTGCCCAGGTGGTGAGTACCTGACTCAGGCTGAGCCAATCAGTGCCTTCTGCAGAGAATTTAGAATTGGAACCAAAAGGCCTCAGCTAGGGCTGGCTGCTTCAGCTCGAGTGCTGCTGAGAGCCATGTTTTTCACTGCTGGCCAGAGGAGATGACAGAGCTGGGGGCTGTGAGAAGAGGTGAAGAGACAGCAGAAAGAAGCCAGATGAGAGAGAGAGAGACAGACACATACCAGCTGGGTCCCGGGTCTGGGATTCCAGGAGATACCCCAGGCCCCTTTCAATAATTTCCATGTCCCTCCCTGCAACATTTTTCATTTTCCTGCTCTAGCTAGTTTAGGTGAGTTTCTGTTACATACAAATGACCTAATCTTGCCTGATGTAGAGAAGCATGTGAGATCTACCTTTATATGGCTGCCCCTCCTTGAGCCGGCTGCTTCATCTGCGTTACTTCATTAAGTTTGTATGATAGCTCTGTGAGGTAGGTATTGTTATCATCTCCCTTTGACAGAGGAGAAAACTGAGGCCCAGAGAGGTTAAGCAGCTGGAGAAGAGTCACACAGCTGACAAGACACTTGCTTGTGGCCTGGCTACTTCTAGAGACTACTGTGGTCCTCCTGTGCACTTACAGGCACTGTGTAGGGTTTGTGCCTGTCAGGCCTTGTACAGAGCCCACGATTCTCTGGGTTACTTGACTCTGTTCTACTAACTAGGTTTATCCATCTTGAGAAGGAGCCAAGCTGGCTAGGCTTTAAGTTTACAGATCTGGACTAGAGGTAGACCCCTTAGGAAGCCCAGCCAAGGCCTGGCCAAGCCTCTAAACCAGGCCGGTTGGCTGAGGAGACTGACATCATGTCCTGCCATAGTTCTGAGGCCTGCTCATGACTCGTGGGCCTTGATGAGCCTTGGACAGAAGCAGTCATACCCCGACCCTGAGCTAGGGTGAGCCCCTCTGGGAGGATTTTCACAGCCTAGGTGGCTAAGACCTCCTTTGCTTTGTTCTCCTTGACATTGACTTTGCCATGGTCACATGTCAGGACTCCAGAGCCATTGGTTAGGTTCTTCTGCTGAAGAGCCATGCAAGACAAAACTGAGACTGGATGAGCCTGGGCCCACACCACTCCAGGGGTGGGAGCCAACACTGGCTGGGCCAAGGGAAGCCATGGGACCCCAGGGGACCTAGTGGCTCGGAAAGACTCGGATATAAAAACAGCCAGGTGCAGTCTATGGAATGAAAAGCCCAAAGACAACCCAGTATACATTTCATTTTGATCTGGATGTAAGAATTCTAAGTAAAATACTAGCAAAAGCAATCTAGCACTATACTAAATTAAAAGGACAGTGGTTCAATGTGAGTTTATTTCAGGAATGTGAGAATGGTCAATATTGGGCACTCCACTAACAGTGCCCCTTAAAGTGACAGATAGGGGAGGGAAACCATGTCATGCTCTCAAAAGAGAGTAGAAAGTGTTCCTCTGCAGATTGGCAGATCTTCCTGAAACATAGAAATATTTACCAATACAAACAGCGAACAGAGGGAGAGCTATATTAACACTATTCTCATTAAAGTCCCAAGCAGACAAGGCCCCAGGGCCCAACACCATTGTTATTACTCCACATTGGCCCAACTAGAGGCCCAAGTAGAGTGCAGGTGAGTGGGGCCCAAGGGTGCAACAGGCCGTAGGGAGGGGCTGGCACCCAGAGGCTTCTGGGGAAAGTCCCTCCTCTGTAGAGTCCCTCCTGCCAAAGGCAAATTTACCCTGAAGCTAAAGATACTTAAGCCTCGGGGTCCTTCATTTATGCTATCCTCTTCCAAAACCCTGGATACTGTGTTATCTCGACTCTCCAGCACCCAGTCAGGCCTGACTGTGAAGTGAGGCAGAGGAATCTGACTTGCCCTGGCAGAGCCCTGCCCACCTCACCGGAGAAAAGCGTAGCCTGGTTTTTGCCTTTGTGACACTAGGCACTGCTGGAAGCCTGAGGAGAGTTAGCTGAGTTGTGACTTTGGGTAACCAGACTGAGACCCCAAGGAGAGGAACACTCCAGGTCCGAGTGCCTGAGTCTCTGGGGCCATGAGAGATAGAGGCAATGGGGAGCTGGCACTGTGTTCCTGACCCTCCACCCACTGTAGCCAGTGGGCCTGGTCTTTCTGGGAGCCACCCTCCCCATGCCTCTCCCTCCAGGAGTCCTTCAGGAACATGTTTAGCTTCTGACATTTCTAGGGCAGACTTGAAGGGGAGTGGCAGGGAGGATAGGCAGTAAACATCATCTCATTTGGGCTGTGCCATAATAAATGAAAACAGCTCATTCCATTTTTATAAAAATATGTATTTATATATATGTATTCATATGAGGAATAATCTAGAAAGATACTCCAAAAATGTTAACAGAAGTGATCTCTGGGTAGTGGAATCCTGGTGGATTTCTTATTTAGATTTTTTTGGGGGTGGGGGTGTCAAATGATCCTTTATTGTAACATTTTCCTTTGTATTTTTTAACTAGCTGGGCATTCCATGACACCACTATTGATGTCATCTATGATGTTATGGGGTGGCAGCCATCAACATTGCAGCCCACAGACTGGGCATCCCCAGGATCTCTTTAATGGTTTCAGAGAGTTCTCTGGCTAAAGATGGGTGCCGCATCTGTCTGGCAATGTTGACAATCTTATCAAAAGTGATATTTCCATTGTGTTTAATGTTTTTCTGTTTCTTTCTGGTTCCTTGGGAGCTTTGATGATGAGGGCAGAGGCAGAAGGTACCACTTCAATCTGGGCCTGTCTGTTCTGGATAGTCAGTTTCACTGTCATCCTCAGACCCTTCCAGTCATCAGTTGGTTGTCTTGGCGATGTCATCACCAACCTTTTTTGGAGACAAATGCAGGGGGCCCATCTTGGGGGCCAGGACAGACATGGCACCGACTTTGCCACCAGGGGTGCACTTTAGGTACGTGACTTTGATCTCATTGGGGTCGAACTTCGGTGGCATGCTGGAGGCGGCTGGTGTTGGATAAACCTGGATTGGGGACGACTGAAGGAAGTTGCACCTTGACCTCCTCCGAGCCAAAAGCCTAAAGCTTCTTTTTTAGATTTTGACTTTTCTGTATTTGACATTTCTAACCTTTCATTAGCTATTATTTATCAGCAGAGAGGCAGCAAAGCATAGTGTCTAAGAGTCAGGCATAACTGGTCAGTGTTCCAGCTGGGTGGCCCTAGGCAGGTCACTTGACCTTTCTAAGTTTCAAGTTATTCATCGCAAAATGAAGTGAAAGTGACCACTAAAAACCTAATGTATTATTAGGATAGAAAAACCTGGTGGAGGCCACTCAGTGATCCATTTAACATCACTAGTAATAGGGTGAACCTGTCTGAGAAACACACAGCACCAAGGTTCCTGCCAAAACATTGAACCTGAATCTAGTCATGATGGCGTCAGACAAGTCAAAGAGAGTGACATTCCCCAAAGCCCCTGTCCTTGGTGTAAAAAAAAAAAAAAAAAATGAAGAAAAACTCTAGGGACCTATTCTAGAGTAAAAGAGATGCAAAGAATGGTCTCAGATTGGATCTTGAATAGGACAGGGAAGTTATTAAGGTTGTTATTGAGATAATTGAGTAAATTTTCACACGGATAGTATAATAATGTGAACAAATACGTACCAGAAAAAGCCAGTCCGTCAAGATGGATCCCAAATGGGTAACTGGACCTAAATTTAAAATAGAGTCAGCCATTTGCTAACTAGGGGTCACACAAGTACTTTAAGTTCTTCAAAAACTGGCACCTTTTAATCTTTGGGACTTTCAGAGTTCACCGGAATCAACCAATTAGGGCTCAGCTTATCAGCCAATCAGAACTAAGCAAGTTTCAGTCTTTCATTTGCATAAATGGAACCGATTGGGAATGATTAGGGGTACTTTTGCTATAAAATTTAAGCCTTCTCTTTGTTCTCCGGAACACGCCTTCACCAGAGGCTGCATCACCCTACTTTGCAAACTGTTTGATGGAATAAAGTCTCTTTCTTCCAAATTCCTTTACTGAGCACTGTTGTTCACATTCTCAGTATCAAAAATAGGATTCAAAGGGACCCCCACAAGTCCTCCCAGCATTATCCTGAACCAACACGTTGGTGCCTACAAGAGTGCCTTGCGCTCAGTTGTCTTAGCAGGATCAGGGAGCGGGTTCTGGAAAATCCTCTTCAATTCAGACCTCTCATGTTTTGTTTGAGGCCCTGAAGACTTTATTCTTTCCCTGTAGGCCCCTCTATGTGGACCCCAGTGGGGATCTTCCTCTCTGCCCCAGGCTGGGGGTTTCCTTCCCAGCTGGTTCCCTCCCTCTGGATCTCAGAACAGACAGACCTTTTTGCCTCTAGGTTTGTGTGTGTGAAGGGAAATCCTTCTTTGTCCTTCCCAGTCCCGTTTTATTTCTTCCATCTAGACCCCAGAGAGAACATTCCCTATTAGGATTTCTGGAGGGCTTTTCCACTTGGCCCCAGTTGACTGGGAGGTTTGAGGCCTTCCAACTGAATTTGTCTATCTGTAAGGTTATGTGAGGATCCTCACACTAAGGGCACTGGAAGGGATGCCTTCATCAGATCAGTACAATGGGTAGCACATGTTTTAATTTTTCTCTGATCAGCCTCCTGTCATTCTAGCTGGCTTTATGAGCAAAAATTATGATCCAGGAAGTTGCAATTGGCTAGATCTCTGGACAAAAAATTATTCAGAATAATCTTAAACTTTTGTGGCCAAAGTTCCTTTTGAAATTCCAAAATTTGCCTATCTGTGCACAAAGAAAATACTGAACCTCCCGGAGACAATGGGAAGCCTTTTCCTAATGGCTCTTTGAAAGTTCTAAATGGAATCAAGATTCTACCATTGCCTCTCTTAGAGAAAATAATCCCAAATTGAGGGAGGAGCTTCATGAAATAGAAAGAGAAATTAGTGCTTGTGAAACTAAACGAAAGCTGCAAAAACTCTTCTAGAAGAATATTTTTCCACTGGCTTCTCTTTCCTGCTGGATTTTTTTTTTTTTGCCACCTGTGCTTTATCACTCCCATCTTCCTCTTCCACCTGATTATTTTGAAAAGGTTTCTTTTTTTCTTTTCTTTTTGAGACAGAGTCTCACTTTGTCGCCCTCGGTAGAGTGCTATGGCGTCATAGCTCACAGCAACCTCAGACTCTTGATTCTCTTGCTGTAGCCTCCGAAGTAGCTGGGACTACAGGCACTCGCCACAACCCCTGGCTGCTTTTTGGTTGTAGTTGTCATTATTGTTTGCCAGGCCCCGGCTGCATTCAAACTGGCCAGCTCCTGTGTATGTGACTGGTGCCCTAGCCACTGAACGACAGGCACCGAGCCTTGAAACGGTTTCTAAATGTTGGGCAGTGCTTGTGGCTCAAGGAGTAGAGCGCCGGTCCCATATGCTGGAGGTGGCAGGTTCAAACCTAGCCCCAGCCAAAAACCACAAAAAAAAAAAAAAAAAAAAAAAGGTTTCTAAATGTTTTCTGGACTCATCTGTGCGTTTTCTTGCAGGATCCTGTGATAAATTCCTGTGATTTTGTACTGGTTCGGCATCCATTTTTGACCTTCCTCCAACACATCCGTACTACTTTTTGAGAAGCTTGAATTCTCTCTGTACTTCAGACATAAATTTGCTATGCTGTTTTCTCTAAAATTTGGTAATTCGGCTTTATGGGACAGACACCTTTCAGCCTGTTCCATTTACAGAGATGCAGTCCTGTCCTTTCGAACTAGTGAGTTACACTTGATTTATGGTTAAAGTTTTAAAA
Source organism: Nycticebus coucang (assembly GCF_027406575.1). Taxonomy (NCBI): domain Eukaryota; kingdom Metazoa; phylum Chordata; class Mammalia; order Primates; family Lorisidae; genus Nycticebus; species Nycticebus coucang. The sequence goes on from NC_069785.1 coordinate 69,500,458, forward strand.
TTAAAAATGCAAGATCTTTGTGTTTGTCTGTATTTTTGTGTGTACCTGCATATATGTCTGTTTATATATTATCTACAATACAAAATTGGCTTATATTCATAAATTAAGCAAGTAAGCCAAAATGCTTTTCAAGTTCATGTGACTTTTGGTTGTAGTTTTGGTGAATGAAACTAAAGTTGTTGATTTCATGGGAATGGCTGTGTCTTTTGAATTATCAGAAAAATATGTATTTGTATAGTTACTTACCTTACAGTAATGTAAAATCAGTTGATAGGAAGTTTAGCTTGGGAAGGTGGCTAGACTGGTCTGATGGCTCATAAAAATTTCCAGGTATAATTGTTAAGAATGAATGGATTAGGTGGAGGTGGACAGGATAAAATTTTGTAAATGAACTATTAATAATGGTTATGTTTTATAATATGCTTACTTGGGAAGGTTTCTGAAATCTTTTTAGTAACTGTATCCTTAGGAGTTTTGCTAAGCTAAAGTAAATGATGGATGTCCATTGAACGTCTTTAGATCATTTCCAGATGAGATGGAGCGCTGAGACGTCTGTTGCTAAGTATGAGTTTAGGCTCATGTATGTGGCTTCTTATTTCAGAGAAACAAAAGTCATTTGGTCTGTTAGTAAAAGTGTCCTTTGATATTAAAGACTTCTGTTCGAAAGACTATGTCTCTGGAAAGTATATTCTCAGATAGTTGCCATGTGATTGATGTAAAGTTAAGACTCCCTCACTTCCTAGATTTTCACTGACAGTTGGGGTTGCTAAGAGTTAACATTGTAACTAATGTACGTGATTCAACTCCAAGACATGAGAAAAACAATTCTGCATACAAGTTATGAATAAAGTGGGATTTGTTGGTAAGGAAATTTGAAAAGAGAACAATTTTGTATGAGAAAGAATTTTGTGTGGTAAGTTTGTCGTAGGGTAAAGAAGTATTTACTGATTTAAGAAAGATAAAGTATAGGACAAAGCAGGAAGTCCAAGCGTTTCATAAATGGTCTCAATAAAGTCACAACAACGTTTAGGAAAAGAAAATTTATAAAAGGGGATTTTCTGTGTGATCAGGTTGGTTACAACAGAAAGGAAATAGTTACATGTTTTCCTAGGCATTGAACTTTGATTAAAACTCATTGATGCCAAACTTAAACTTTTGGTCCATGGTGTTATAACAATAAGGTTTTCTCTCTCTCTCTCTCTCTCTTTTTTTTTGTAGAGACAGAGTCTCACTGTACCACCCTCAGTAGAGCGTCATGACGTCACAGGACTCACAGCAACCTCCAGCTCTTGGGCTTCCGCGATTCTCTTGCCTCAGCCTCCCTAGTAGCTGGGACTACAGGCACCCACCACAACGCCCGCCTATTTTTTTGTTGCAGTTTGGCCGGGGCTGGGTTTGAACCAACCACCCTCGGTATATGGGGCCAGCGCCCTACTCACTGAGCCACAGGCGCTTTCTTTCTTTTTATTTTTCTTCTTTTGAGACAGCATCTAGCTCTGCTGCTTAGGCCAGATTGCAGTGGCATCACCACAGCTCATTGCAATCTGGAACTCCTGGGCTCAAACAATCTTCCTGCCTCAGCCTCCCTACCCTGTTTCCCCAAAAATAAGACAGTGTCTTATTTTAAGGTGTGCTCCCAAAGATGCTCTAGGTCTTATTTTCAGGGGATGTCTTATCTTTCCTGTAAGTAGGTCTTATTTTTGGGAAAACAGGATAGTAGCTGGGACTATGGGCACCCACCACCACACCTGGTTAATTTGTCTATTTTTTGTAGAGATAGGTCTCACTCTTGCTCAAGGTGATCTGAAACTCCTGATCTCAAGCCATCCTCTTGCCTCAGCCTCTCAGAATGCTAGGATTACAGGTATGAGTCAGTGCATCCGGTCCAACAAGATTTTCTTTCTTTCTTTCTTTTTTTTTTTGGCCAGGGCTGGGTTTGAACCCACCACCTTCAGCATATGGGACTGGTGCCCTACTCCTTTGAGCCACATGTGCCGCCCCACAAGATTTTCTTAAAATATTGATTTGCTCTTAGTAAAAGTGCAAGCAAGTTTTATTGTAATTCTGAAATTTCCTTTAACAGCCATCATCCAAACTACAAATAGTTTCTATTTATGCCACATTTTCTTCCTGAGAACTCTCTAGTTTCCTTGTTTTTAGGCTGGAAATTCAAGCCTCCTTTCTGTCCTTGAAAAGGTGTATCTTTTTGTTTTGCTGGGGTGAGGGCGCTCCTTCCACCTTTCTGTGACCTCCTGTAACTTTTTCTTATTCTAACTCTGCTGTGAATGGTCTGATGCTAAAGTTTATCTTGAAGGTTTAGAAAATCAATGTTTTACTCCGGTATAGTTTGATTTTGTACTCTTGGCTTTTTTTTTTCCCAGAATATAAAAGTATAAGTTTATTTGATATTAGAAAAAGGGAAGCGATGAAAGAAACAGAGAAAAGAGCAGAGAGCAGGGAGCGAGAGAAGAGAAGATGGGGGAGGGGGAGAAGGAGCCAGAGAATGGCCCGGCACCCAAAGAAAGAAAGGAAGAACTCCAGCCCCCTTGGCTTTTCTTGATGTTCCATGTAACCAGGACTTACTACATCGTTACTAAGAACCACGTATCCCCCTGCTTAAGGTACTAGTTTTCTTATCTATATCCCTTTATATTATAGTGTACATTCATAACTCTGGACACACTCTTCCTATGCCTGATTAAATTCAGGTACCCTTTTAAAATCAGGTTTAACTTTCGGGTTATCTAAATGATCTTTGTACAAGGAGAAGCAATCAGACTCTAGGACAGCAGTTCTCAACCCGTGGGTCGCAACCCACAGGAACTGTATTAAAGGGTCGCCGGGTTAGGAAGGTTGAGAACCACTGCTCTAGGAGATTTTTTTTTTCTTGCCTTTTATGTAACTGGCCTAGGAAACAAAAATTCTGTGTTTTACCAAGATAATTTCCTGTGCTTCCTGCTGTCTTCGTTAGGTTTTTGAATACTTAGAAAAACTGAGCTTTAAAAGGGTTGAAGTGTTTATATCATGCTACTTTCTGATTACCTTAAGTCTTTTGATAATCACTCTGGTTAAGTGAGTAACTATTATTAAACTGTGAACTATGATTCTGTTTAATCAAGTAGTTTGAATCTTTTGACATTTTTGGTAAGTTTCCCTAGGGTCAAAATCCTAAATTAAGTCTTTTTGATTTTATAGAGATATTAAATAATTAGGCTTATTTGGTAAATGATACGAGAAACATTGCCAAATAACAAGGGGTGTTTAACTTCCTTTGAGTTTTATTTGTATAAATGTGTTATTTAAATGTGTTCCAAAATTATATGAGATTCCTCAAAATTCTGTGATATAGTGTGGTATGTATTAGCCATGATTCTGATTACTATGTTAAATGGTTGTATGCAACAGAAATACTTAAATTTCTTTCTCAATCGTAAATTCTCATCAGATCATTGACTATGACTGTTCTGGGTTTTTGTCATCTACAGTTACCATTTTAAATTCTTCTCTGGATGCATTTGCAATTGGCTAACATCCAAAATTGCTTTCCATGGAACTGCTAATCGAGATTGAGCAAAACAAAATTAATTGCATGAAATTAAGTAATTGATAAGGGTAATGTTTTTATGACTTTTACTTAAAACATTGTTGGTTCATTACATAAATGTTTTGTTTTCCAAAGTCAAGGAAATTTTTTTCCATAAGCTATCTATAGTTTTCAATAATTTGGTAAAGTGTCCCTTTGTGAGAAAAGGTGGAAGCCTTTGCTTTTAATCCCTGCTTGATTCCTCCAAAATGCAGAAACTATTAATGAGTATTCTTATTTTATTTATTTAGGTTCAATAAACATATGCTATCTCTTCATAAGCAGAATACAATTGGAAATATTGGTTGTATTAACAAGGTTTTTGCCGAAATGTCATAGTTAAGAATATGAATAAAATACCTGGCTTCCAGGGTTCCCAGCCTCACAGTGAATGAGTAAAAATTTTTTGGGAGGCTCAAGAATCTTAAGACTTAGTAAAATCTACAGCCTGCTTTGGTTCGGCTTCCTACCCTTAAGAGGTTCTGAAATCTGAGATTTTCTATATGATCAATGTGGAAGGGAAAGTTATTTTTCAAGGAAAACTAAAGTACACCTGTTATTAGATGGAAGCCCTGTGTAATGTTTGCAAGTTCTGTTGTCTACCTGTAGTTTGGAATAGATTATGAATTCTCTTAATTTCTTCTAATATTTTGTTACAACTGAATCTTGATAAAGTGTCTCTGCTTTCTTCTCCCAGTCAAGAGTCAGGATGCTCTGGGGACATTCATGGGATTTCCCTCTCTTACAACTAACCAATTATGTAAATTAGATTTTAGAATTTGGCATAGACTAAACAGAGTGCTAGTCGACCTTCACCTTGGCATACTTTAATGTTCCCTCCTCAGAGGGACAATCTGAGTTCATCCAGGTGGTCAGGGTAGCCAACCAACCTATCCTGTGTCCTAAATCCTTACCTATCCCCTTCAAACTAGGACCTTTCACTGAGTCATCGCTTGTTGCTTGTCCTGTTGGCCCTCATACACCTCCTAGAAAGGGACTTCTTAGAAACCTACAAGGCTCATCTTTTCTTCTTCCCAAAACGAGAAATAATGCTTAACTTATCCTTACAGAAACAGCTTTTACCCAAATTCCCATCTGTTTATGTAGCCTCACCAACATGACCCATCCTACTCTCCAAGACTACCTGAGAGTCTTCAGGCACAATCCAACACCAATGTTGTCATGTCAGCAACTCAGATAGAGATTCAGGTAGATCATAATAAGCTCCTCTCCATCATTAAGTAATATGCCACAAATCCAGAGGCCCTGGCTGGTGTACAACCCATAAGACTTTATATGAAAAAACTTGCTGCCCCTTGCCCCAGCCCTTGCAACATCCTCATCATCCCCAACGGCAAACCCAATGGTACAGGATGGTGATCTGTCCAGAATCCTGGGTTATCAATAACATAGTCATTCCTTGATGCCCAGTGCTCCCCACCTCCCATACCTTACTTCCTAATGTACCTGAAAGCCACTACTTTTCAGCTATTGACTTTGTAGTGCCTTCTTCGGTATACCTGTAGGTCCCGGAAGCCAATACTTCTCCCTTGGCTTCCCAAGTCAGTCAGTTCCATCATACCACTCCATCATTACTTAGTTCGACCAAGCTCTTTTGCCTGCAAACTGCTCCTTGAATTTTCATAAACTCTCAGGGCAGTTGTGCCCCTCCAAGCTACTTTTTTGACCATAGTTACTGTAGCAGAAAATTTGACATTTCCCTTATCTCAGGTCCTGGGAAAATGCAGGTATTTGTTCTTTGGGTCAAGTCATTGCCAATGACTCACAATTTTAAATCCCTAACGTTTAGAGTATCAAGTTCACATCCCAAGGCTAAAAGAGTCTTTCCTATCAGTAGTTGACAACTACTCTGATGATGCCCCTCAGACTATGAAAATGATAGTTGTGGACGCTCTCAATAATGCAATTTTTCCCCATAAGTTGGGGCAGACATGGTTCACTTTAGTGAAAAAAACAAGATTAGGAAGCTTTCTGGGGTCCTGTTTTAGACTAGGTTCTGCCTGAAGTGAATATATGATCAGAAATCTTTCCATCACTGTTAACAGAATTGCCTATTGCACTGCCTCCCTGTTAGCAGGGCATGACAGAGGTCTCTGGACGCCCTTGCTCATGTGGTCCTAGACGACCACATTGCTTTAGACTATCTAAAGTCTAAAGCACTCGTTGGGATTGTGTTTGTGTTGTCGCTAATATTTCCTGCTGCACCGGGTTAAATACTTCCTGTCAGGTTGAATTGGAAACATCTAAGATTCCAAAGCTGGCCAAATCTCTGAAAGCCTCCTGGCTGGACTTAGCTGGGTTAAATTTCTAATTTCCAGACACTTTCAGCTGGCTTCCCTCTGATATAGGATTCCTTCTGTGTTCTACTGAGAAGTCTTAATGACCCTCCTCATATTTGGGTTAAGCATTTTGCTCCTCTCTAAAATTGTCCTGGCCTTTTTTAGAACAATTTGCAAGAGACCTCACTAGGATCACTGACCCAGCACTACCAGACTTTAATTTGGCTTCAGCCAGAAACCAGAATCAACTTAACCCAAAAGACACTGATTCAAATTTAAGGGGTACCTGAGGGCCTCTCAGAAGTAAATGGCTCTAGTTTCTCAGGTGGCCACTGCCTTCCCAACTAGGATGGGCACTGAAATGGGGTGCAACCAGCCAATTTGGTCATGAAAGCTTTCTGCCAATAAGTTTTGATCGTAAGGAGGGAAACATGGACAAATGTGAACCTGAAAGAGCCAATCCTTCAAAATGGATTCCAAATGGCCCTAAATTTAGAACACAGCCAATGTGGCCATTTGCCAACTAGGGGTCATCACATACTCTGAGTTCCCCAACAACTCGCACCTTTTTACCTTTGGCACTTTCCAAGCTCACCTGAACCAACCAATCAGGGCTCAGTGGTGCCAACCAATTAGAACTAAGCAAGGTTCAATTCTTTATTTGAATAAATGGACCTGATTGGGAACCTTGGCAGAGACTTTTGCCATAGAACCTGAATCTTCCCTTTGATCTCTGGAACACACCTTCCTTTTACATTGGAGGCTGCTTCCCTGTTCCCCCCCCTTGCTAATCGTTCCTTGGGATAAAGTCTCTTTTCCCAAATTTCTTTTCAGGAACTTTGGTTCACAATAGTATGATAGGGATAAATTTCCTGGGTGTCATGACTGTACAGGGAATTGTGTAGGAGACCCTGAAGCACTTAGGGGAAAGTACCACAATATCTTCAACTGATTCTCCCCTGGCACAGGGCAGGCTTCAATAATCACAAGTTACCACTTCCCTCAGGCTGAGAGCTGCCTCTGCCCTGCCTTCTCCCCGGAGGGCCTCTTTTCCTTCCAAATCCTTTGTTGAGCCCCCTCTCTCAGAGGAGGTGGCTGCAAGAAAGGACTCTGGGAGAAAAGCAGGAATGGGGCACATTTACTTCCTTGGACTTCACTATCTGCAGACTCAGGTTCCCACCTCCCTCCACACACCTCACTCATTACACAAACTTGCCATTGGCTTTCCTTCTCCTCCAATTTCCTCACACAGTTCCCTTGGCCTAGAACACCATCCTTTCTTTTCCTTTCCATGAATCCAACTTACCCTTCAAAGAAAGCCCCCGTAAATCTTTGAAGACTTACCTGTCACCCAGCCTGGTGAAGAAATTATCTTTTTCTGGCATGACCCTTGTGTTATTATTCCACTTGGCCGTTGCTGAATCACTCTGTCATCTCCATGAGCTTGGGAGCCCCAATTCCCCTGGACCAGGTTGCAATCACTCCTGTATCTGTAGGACCTACCAAGTGCCTGTGCTATAGTGGGCACTGTGCAAATGTGTACTGACTAAAGTTTAGCTGCCAATATGAGTCTGCTGCCATCTGGGGGGACTACTTAAATAGTTGTTGGTATATTCATACAGTAGAATGCTATGCAGCTGTCAAAAGCATGACCTGGATTGGTACAGAATAACCCAAGATGTAATAAGGGAAAGAAGCAAGTGCATTTTTGTAAATGCAGTAAGCTAGTATTTGTGTAAGAAGAAACTACTTGTACTAGCAAAGTAACCTTTAGAGAGGGGCTTGGGGACCTAAGGGAATGGGAAGGGAAGGAGGGATTTTGAGTTCGAGCGCATGTGAACTTCTAATTTTTTTTTTTTTTTTGAGACAGAATCTCACTGTATTGCCCAGGCTAGAGTGCTGTTTATAGCTGAGTCATCTCGTTTAGCCCTCATGCAAATTTTATAAACAAATTAACTTATAGTAATAAAAAAATTAGCACCAACTCTTTGGAGAGGTTGTGGGAACCTCAGGAGTTGGGCGCTGAGATATGTGGGGAGAAGCAGCAATCATCTCCCCTGAGTGGAGGAGGAGCTTGGGCCACCTGCTGTGGCTCTTGCTGGAGGACCCTGACAGCCCCTGGCAGCAACGGGGTCCAGTAGCATCCCGGGCTCAGCATCGCAGGCATCTCCCACCCAGGTTATGTCATGGTCTCTGAGCACTGCCTTACTTCATGCCAGCCACTTCCACACCTTTGCCAGGCTTGAGCCTTTGCTGGAAATTCCCTGGTTCCATTTTCCTGAGGTCTAGTCTCAGTTGGCTTTCAAGGCCGGACACAATCCTTGGCTCTTCCCTGGAGCTGCCCTGATCCCTGTCAGATCCCTTCCTTCTGTCACTTTGCTCCCTCAGCCAGCCTTCAGCCCTCTCCTCTGCAGAGAGAGGACCATGTGCCGCCAGCTGATGGGACACTGGTGTGCCTGAGTTCATGTGTGTGAGTGTGAGAGACTGTGGGTTGTGTGAGTGTGAGTGAGGGTATGTCCCTGTGTCACGTGTAAGTGTGGGTGGGTACAGAGTGTGTGTGAGGGTGCGTGGCGAGAGAGACACTTCTCCTAGCTTGACACTAGGCTGAGAGGTCAAAAGAGGCCTCAGGCAGCTTTTTATTTTTCTTTTGATACTCCCTGTATTTTGAAAAAGGAAGAGATGGCAAAACAATACACAAAACATTTATGCATATGTTTTTTAACTTTTAATTTTAAAATAATTTCAGGAGATGAGATGGCTGACTGAAGCCAGCTTTTCACAGAGGCTCCCGTCCAGAAGGAGAGTTAAAGGACAGAAATTTAGCAAGTAATCGGGTGGATTAGAGTTGCACTAAGAGAGAAGGTTGAAGAACGCACATCAACACTGCTGAGGCGAGCTGAGACCCCAAGGATACAAACAAAAGGTACAAAATCCATCACCAAGCAGATGGGAGTCCCCTCCCCTATGAGAACGGCTCAGAGTGCCCCACAAACAAATGAGCAGAGTTCAAAGGTCTTCCCACTACACTCCACAGGAGAGACCTTCTAAAAACTGGACCTACCTCCCCTACTAGGGTGCCACAGCATTCTCCTGCCAGGCATAAAGCTGTATAAAACTGCATATACCCTCTACCTGCAATTCTGAGCTCCCAGCACTTCCCTCCACTCTCACACTGAGGTCTGCAGGCCTGTCCCCCAGGAGTCCAGATTCTTGGGTGATTTCTCTAGGGGTGTGGACAGGGCCTGGATTGCAGCTGGTCAGTGCTGATTCTGCAGCACGGGAGTGAGGAGAGGATGGTTGGCTGAGAGGGAACCACGCCAGAGGGATGGTGCCCCGAGGTGCAGAGCAGCAGCCATTTTTGGCAACAATAGGGCTCACCCCTGGATATTCCGAAGCCACACCCCCTGTCTCTCTGGGCAACCAGAGGAGGCCAGCATCTTCTCAGGTGGCAACCACCGCGGAACAGATCTGGGACGGAAACGCAGGCCCTGTGGGTAAAGGGTTTGCCTGAGGTGGTACTGGCCTAGGTGGAGCGTGGGGACTAGAAAACACATGCACAGTGCTGGCTAACTCCCAGGGTGGGGCTGACACAGAGGACTGCTTTACTTAGCCTAAAAGGCACCCAGCCTTCGGGGGATCGTCAGCCTATAGACAAAGGAGTGCAGGAGGTTAGAACTGACAGCTAACCGAGCTGCGAATACAAACCTTTGCAGCAGCAAAGACAGGGCCTGAGGCATAGGTTCTGTGAACTCAAACCAGCTTCTCTTCTGCAAGGGAATTTAGCTAGGACAGAAACAAATTCTGCAAAGTTGTTCTGTTCGGTCAGTAACATCAATCGGGGTGCGGCTGGAACTGAGTGAACACACCCCCCCCTCCATCAAGCACCCTAGGTTGTCAAGCCTCACCTCACCTTGCTGGATAGAGGCAGAGAGCAGCAGCTTGGCTGAGCAGATATAGATTTCTTTGTGATTCTAGCAGGTGCAAACCCCTGCAGTATCTGCTCATTGGAGGCAACGGGGTCAAAGCCCTGCGAGGCTATCAGTGACTGGGTATGACAGAGATGCAAGGTGGGGAAGGAGGCATCAATCTTCCCAGACTAATCTATTTGCTGGGTGGGTCCTCCTGACTTCATGGAGCACCTGAGCAAGTCATACTTGAGTTGTCAGCAGAACCCTGTGATCTAGTTGCCAGAGACCTTTTAAACTCTCCTACATGAGACAGCTGCTGACTGAGACAATTGATTTGGACCTTTTGAACTAAGCCAATCACCCGAGGACTATTCAAGGGGTGCTGTGGATGTGTGGTTGCAGGAAGATTTGATTTTCCTTTTCCAATTGTTACCTGTGGGGGGAGGGGTGACTTATTTGCTGGTATTTCTCCACAGCTGAGACTTCAACTCAGAGTAACTGTTTCACTAGGGTCGGACAGAGACCAGCTGAAAACAAGACAGAACCACTTAGCCCCACCACACCAAACAGGTCCCCAGTTTCTCAGGCCGTACCACTGTACAGGTCCTCAACAAAACTCCAGGGGAAAAGTCAAATGGTGTAAAATAATCATGGGGCGGAATCAATGGAAAAACTCTGGTAACGTGGATAACCAAAATAGATCAAACCCCACCCCCCAAGGAAAGATATGGCAGAAGTAACTGAAGATCCCATTCATAAACAGCTGGCCAAGATGTCAGAAATCAAATTCAGAATTTGGATTGCAAACAAGATTAATAGACTGGAGGAAAATTTGGAATTAGAAATTCAAGAAGCAATTCAAAAGTCGGAATTAGAAATTCGAGGAGAAATTCAAAAGTTGTCTCAAGAATTTAACAAATTTAAAGACAAAACCACCAAAGATTTTGACGCACTGAAGCAAGAATTTGCAGCCCTCAAATATCTGAAAAAATACAGTAGAATCCCTCAGTAACAGAGTGGAGCAAGCAGAAGAAAGGATTTCTGACATTGAAGACAAAGCTTTTGAATGCTCCCAAACTCTCAAAGAGGAAGAGAAATGGAGAGCAAAAACGGATCATTATCTCAGAGAACTCTGGAATAATTCGAAGAAGGCTAATATCTGACTCATTGGAATCCCTGAAAGTGATGAAGTGGCCTCTGTGCCTTCCTTCTCCATGAAATTATGAAAGAGAATTTTCCAGACATGCCAAGAGATTCTGAAATTCAGATAGCAGACAGTTTCAGAATCCTGGCATGACTCAACCCAAATAAGACATCCCCCAGGCATATCATAATTAACTTCACTAAAGTTAATATGAAGGAGAAAATTCTGAAAGCAGCCAGATGTAAGAAATCCATTACCTACAAAGCGAAGAATATTAGAATGACTGCAGATCTCTCTGCTGAAACTTTTCAAACCAGAAGAGGGTGGTCATCGACTTTTAATCTCCTAAAGCAAAATAACTTTCAACCCCGGATCCTGTATCCAGCTAAACTGAGTTTCATTTATGATGGAGAAATTAAATACTTTAATGACATTCATATGTTGAAGAAATTTGCCATAACCAAACCAGCTCTTCAGGAGATTCTCAGACCTATCCTCCATAATGACCAGCCCAATCCTCTACCACAAAAGTAAACTCACTCAGAAACTTTTGATCAAACTCCGTAACTTGCACAGTGGTGAAAGGATTAAAAATGTCCACTGGACTTTCGAAAAACTCGATACCCAAAATTTTACCAGACTTATCAGTATTCTCCATTAATGTGAACAGCTGTCCTCTAAAGAGGCACAGGTTAGCTGACTGGATACAAAAACTCAGGCCAGATATTTGTTGCATACAAGAGTCACATCTTACCTGAAAAGATAAATGTAGACTCAGGGTGAAAGGATGGTTGTCCATATTTTAGGCAAACGGTAACCAGAAAAAAGCAGGTGTCGCAATTCTATTTGCAGACACAATAGGCTTTAAACCAACAAAAGTAAGAAAGGATAAGAATGGTCACTTCATATTTCTTAAGGGTAATACTCAATATGATAAGATTTCAATTATGAATATTTATGCACCCAACCAGAACGCGCCTCAATTTATAAGAGAAACTCTAACAGACATGAGCAACTTGATTTCCTCCAGTTCCATAATAGTTGGAGATTTCCACACTCCTTTGGCAGTGTTGGATAGATCCTCCAATAAGAAGCTGAGCAAAGAAATTTTAGATTTAAACCTAACCATCCAATAGTTGGATTTGGCAGACATCTATAGAACATTCATCCCAACAAAACTGAATACACATACTTATCAGCCCACAGAACATACTCCAAAATTGATCACATCTTAGGTCACAAGTCTAACCTCAGTAAATTTAAAGGAATAGAAATTATTCCTTGCATCTTCTCAGACCACCATGGAATAAAAGTTGAACTCAGTAACAACAGGAATCTGTATACTCATACAAAAACATGGAAGCTAAATAACCTTATGCTGAATGATAGCTGGGTTATAGATGAGATTAAGAAGGAAATTGCCAAATTTTTGGAACAAAACGACAATGAAGACACAAATTATCCAGAACCTCTGGGATACCACAAAGACAGTCCTAAGAGGGAAATTTATAGCACTGCACACCTTCCTCAGGAGAATGGAAAGAGAGGAAGTTAACAACTTAATGGGACATCTCATGCAACTGGAAAAGGAAGAACATTCCAACCCCAAACCCAGTAGAAGAAAAGAAATAACCAAAAGTAGAGTAGAATTAAATGAAATTGAAAACAAAAGAATTATACAACAGATCAATAAATCAAAAAGTTGGTTTTTTGAAAAGGTCAATAAAATAGATAAACCTTTGGCTAACCTAACCAGGAAGAAAAGAGTAAAATGTCTAATTTCATCAATGAGAAATGACAAAGACAAATAACAGCAGACTCCTCAGAAATTCAAAAAATCCTTAATGAATATTACAAGAAACTTTATGCTCAGAAATATGAAAATCTGAAGGAAATTGACCAATACTTGGAAGCATGTCACCATTCAAGACTTAGCCAGAATCAAGTGGAAATGTTGAACAGGCCTATATCAAGTTCTGAAATAGCATCAACCATACAAAATCTCCCTAAAAAGAAAAGCCCAGGACCAGATGGCGTCACATCAGAATTCTACCAAACCTTTAAAGCGTAATTAGTACCTATATTACTAAACCTCTTCCAAAATGTAGAAAAAGAAGGAATACTACCCAACACGTTCTATGAAGCAAACATCACCCTGATTCCCAAACCAGGAAAAGACCCAACTAGAAAAGAAAATTATAGACCAATGTCACTAATGGATATAGATGCAAAAATATTCAACAAGATTCCAGCAAACAGAATCCAGCAACACATCAAACAAATTATACATCATGACCAAGTCGGTTTTATCCCAGGGTCTCAAGGCTGGTTCAGTATACGTAAATCTATAAGTATAATTCAGCACATAAAAAAATTAAACAACAAAGATCATATGATTCTCTCAATTGATGCAGAAAAAGCTTTTGATAATATCCAGCATCCCTTCATGATCAGAACACTTAAGAAAATTGGTATAGAAGGGACATTTCTTAAACCGATAGAGGCCATCTACAGCAAACCCACAGCTAATATCGTATTGAATGGAGTTAAATTGAAATCATTTCCACTCAGATCAGGAACCAGACAAGGCTGCCCACTGTTTCCACTGCTCTTTAACATTGTAATGGAAGTTTTAGCCATCTCAATTAGGGAAGAAAAGGTGATCAAGGGTATCCACATAGGGTCAGAAGAGATCAAACTTTCGCTCTTCGCAGATGATATGATTGCATATCTGGAAAACACTAGGGATTCTACTACAAAACTCTTAGAAGTGATCAAGGAATACAGCAGTGTCTCAGGTTACAAAATCAACATTCATAAATCAGTAGCCTTTATATATACCAACAGTAGTCAAGCTGAAAAAACAATTAAGGACTCTATTCCATTCACAGTAGCGCCAAAGAAGGTGAAATATTTGGGAGTTTATCTAACAAAGGACATGAAAAATCTCTATAAAGAGAACTATGAAACTCTAAGAAAAGAAATAGCTGAAAATGTTAACAAATAGAAAAATATACCATGCTCATGGCTGTGAAGAATCAACATTGTTAAAATGTCCATATTACCCAAAGCAATATACAGTTTTAATGCAATCCCTATTAAAGCTCCACTGTCATACTTTAAAGATCTTGAAAAAATAATACTTCGTTTTATATGTAATCAGAAAAAACCTCAAACAGCCAAGACATTACTCAGAAATAAAAACAAAGCAGGAGAAATCACGCTACCGGACCTCAGACTATACTATAAATCGATAGTGATCAAAATAGCATGGTACTGGCACAAAAACAGAGAGGTAGATGTATGGAACAGAATAGAGAACCAAGAGATGAACCCAGCTACTTACCATTATTTGATCATTGACAAGCCAATTAAAAACATTCAGTGGGGAAAAGATTCCCTATTTAACAAATGGTGGTGGGTGAACTGGCTGGCAACCTGTAGAAGACAGAAACTAGACCCACACCTTTCACCATTAACTAAGATAGACTCTGACTGGATTAAAGATTTAAACTTAAGGCATGAAACTATAAAAATACTAGAAAGAGGGCAAGGAAAACCCTTGAAGAAATCGGTCTGGGTGAGTGTTTTATGAGGAGGACCCCCCGGGCAATTGAAGCAGCTTCAAAAATACACTACTGGGACCTGATCAAACTAAAAAACTTCTGCACAGCCAAGAACACAGTAAGTAAAGCAAGTAGACAGCCCGCAGAATGGGCGAAGATATTTGTAGGTTATGTCTCCAGCAAAGGTTTAATAACCAGAATCCACAGAGAACTCAAAGGTATAAGCAAGAAAAGAACAAGTGATCCCATCGCAGGCTGGGCAAGGGACTTGAAGAGAAACTTCTCTGAAGAAGACAGGCGCATGGCCTACAGATATATGAAAAAATGCTCATCATCCTTAATCATCAGAGAAATGCAAATCAAAACTACTTTGAGATATCATCTAACTCCAGTAAGATTAGCCCATATCACAAGATCCCAAGACCAGAGATGTTGGCGTGGATATGGAGAAAAGGGAACACTTCTACACTGCTGGCGGTAATGCAAATTAATACATTCCTTTTGGAAAGGTGTTTGAAGAGCTAAAAATAGATTTGCCATTCAATCCTATAATTCCTTTACTAGGTATATACCCAGAAGACCAAAAATCACATTATAACAAAGATATTTGTACCAGAATGTTTATTGCAGCCCAATTCATAATTGCTAAGTCATGGAAAAAGCCCAAGTGCCCATTGATCCACGAATGGATCAATAAACTGTGGTATATGTATACCATGGAATATTATGCAGCCTTGAAGAAAGATGGAGACTTTACCTCTTTCATGTTTACATGGATGGAGCTGGAACATATTCTTAGTAAAGTATCTCAAGAATGGAAGAAAAAGTATCCAATGTACTCAGCCCTACTATGAAACTAATTTATGGCTTTCATATGAAAGCTATAACCCAGTTATAACCTAAGAATATGGGAAAGGGGGAGAGGGAGGGGAGGGAGGGGGGAAGATGGGCAGAGGGAGGGTGATCGGTGGGATTACGCCTGTGGTGCATCTTACAAGGGTACATGTGAAACTTAGTAAATGTAGAATATAAATGTCTTAACACAATAACTAAAAAAATGCTGGAAGGCTATGTTAACCAGTTTGATGAAAATGTGTCAAACGGTCTATAAAACCAGTGTATGGTGCCCCATGATCGCATTAATGTACAGAGCTATGATTTAATAAAAAGATAATAACAATTTCAGACCTACAGAGAAGTTACTGGAATGGTAGAGAACTCCCATATAGTTTTCACTCAGATTAGCTTCTTACTACCTTTGTTGTATCATGTCTCAACCTCTCTCTTGCTTTCTCATTATTTTATAGATAAGAAGGTGCCAAAAAAGTATACACATTTTAAGAAAGCAAAAGGCTGTATTAAAATTGTAAAACTCAAGTCATGTTTGACTTCTGCAATTACAAGAGTATGTAAAATATACAAGATAATAGACATTATTGGAAAACACTGAGTATTACAACCTTAGTACTGTTTTTCTCTTGCTTAGAATGTGTGTACTTTTTTTGGCTCCCTATGCATTATATATGTGCACACATATACACATGCATAATATATACACATATTTCTTTTCTGTGTAAGTTTAGAATAAGTTGAAGATGACCCTTTACCTCTAAATGCTGCAGTGGGCATTTCCTAAGAACTAGGACTTTTAAAAAACATAACAATAGTACATTTATCAAAGTTGAGAGATTTAACAATGATGCATTCACTGTGCATTAGTATTGTAGTACTATTTCATCTAAGGGTCAATAAACATTTTCTATAAATAGGCAGATGTTTTCAGTTTTATAGGCCATACGGTCTCAATTGCAATTAATCACAATTCTGCTCTCCTGATTCAAAAGTTGCCACAGACAGGCCAGGCATGGTGGCTCATTCCTGTAATCCTAGCCCTATGGGAGGCTGAGGCGGACTGCTTGAACTCAGGAGTTCTAGACCAGCCTGAGCAAGAGTGTGACCTATCTCTACTAAAAACAGAAACACTAGCTGAGTATTGTGGTGGGTGCCTGTAGTCCCAGCTACTTGGAGGGCTGAGGCAAGAGGATCACTTGAACCCAAGAGTTTGAGGTTACTTTGAGCTATGATGCCATGACACTCTACCCAGGGTGATAGAGTGAGACTCTGTCTCAAAAAAAAAAAAAAAATGTTGCCATAGACAATGCAAAACTGAATGGGCATGGATGTGTTTCCATAAAACTTTATTTACAAAAATTGGCTGTAGGCCAGATTTGTCCTGAGGGCCCTAACTTGCCAACTCCTGATGGTTCATATTCAAATTTGGCCAACTGTCTGAATACAGTAATATTTTTTTCCTGACCTTGGTATAGATTTTAAATGTTTATCTTGAACAAAGTAATGCTCTTAACCCTCCAAAATAGAACAGAAAATAACTGTGTTATTCACCAGGTGATCACTGGGTTTATAAACGAATGAATTCATATTGCAGCCTGGCAGGAGGTATGATCCATGACGTGTTGTGGGTTTCTTTGTCTGGTCCTAAATACAGCTCTGTGAGGTTCTGAGTAACTTCATTTGAGGTTGCTATATTGGAGGTCCTTCATGGGGATGATGCTTACAGTGATGACTCTGCTGGCCTCCCAGTGGTATTAGACATGCCTTCAAGGCAGGAACCAGGTCTTGCTCCTCACAGAGCCTGGCCATGGGGCTAGAGGATAGATAGCCATGGGTTTGCCTTGATGCTGATCTGGGGCAAATCATCTCTGTTCTGGGAGTTGCCATTTCCTGTTGCTTGGGAGGCTCACTCAAGCTCAGAATGGGAAGCAGCTGGCTCAGCCATGGGGCATAGCAGCAAGGGTTTAAATCAAAATGTCTTGTAGAACCAGTCCAGGAGCCAACGGAATCAAGCGCCACTGGAGTGTTTGCTCCAAAGGCTACAGAGGCCGAGTGGACCCAGCTACAAGAGTAGAAGATGAGAGGAGCATCCAGAGAATTCTGGCCTCACTGGCTTTTCTCAGGCCCAGTGTCTCCCTGCTGCCCAAGTCCTTTGCTTGTCCCTAGGGACCAAAGGGCTGCCTGTCCTAAGCCTGTCCTTTCACCACCCAAGGAAGAGTAGGAATGTTGTACTACCCAGGACTTCTGTGTTAAAGAAAAACATTATTCTGACACTTGCTACAACTGTAAGAAAGACTTTACTTAGGATTATTGTGATAGGTGTCAAGACTGTCGCAATAGTGAGAAACAAGGCTCAACTGCAATGCAGCACCCACAGCTGAGAATTACAGCCAGTGAGCAGAGCTGGAGGGGGTCAGTGGACAGAAATGAGTAAGGAGAGACATCCCCCCCAAAGGTTGGGGGACTCTTGTTAAACCAATTTTAGATTTCTTGCCAAAGCTGGGCCAGGCAGGCTGAAGACAGGGCTCAAGGATGAGTCCAAAAAGAGAGCTCAGGGGAGCCCGTTTAAAGTTTGATCAAGAGGAGTTTTTGTCCTATGCTGTGGAATCTTGAAAAATTCCCCTTTTTATGGTGAGGAAATAGAAGCCGAGAGAAGCAGTCTCCTCTTGAGGTCTGCTTTAGTTCATCTTACTCCAGGATATCCATGTCCAAGGTTCTGGCCACATCTGCCCCCTGCCCAGAAGCTATGGTTAAAACATCTGCTCTCCAGCCCCAACTTTGCTGCTGAGTCACTGCTGTGTGACTCTGGTTAAGTGCAGTCCATCTCTGGGAGTCCAGTGTGGCCATTGCCATGGGGGAGTCCTCTGGTTAAGCCAGGGGAACTCAGAGGAGATGGGTGGTCCAGGCCTGGGATGGGCAAGTCACTAATTAACTGAGAGCTCCTTTGGAATGTTAAGTACCCATCCCTGGAATGCAGGTCCTGTGGCTGCAAATCCCCTTGCCATCAAACAAGGCCTGTGTGGAGATAACATCAGAGTGTACGGGCCCTGGGGGCCCTGTCTTGGGAAGCCCACCACAGGCAACTCACTTCTCTGGCCTCTTCCCCAAGGTCTCTATTTAGAGCTTGCTACAGCCTAGAGCTTCCTCAGATTGAGGCTTGACAGATGTGGTAGGGGGCTTCTAAGGTGACTCCAGTGATTCCCACCCCCATATACATGCCTTCACATGGCGCCCTCTCCTTCAGTGGTGTGGACACTACTGATGGGCTTCTGACAAATAGAACATAGAGAAAGTGATGGGATGCCACCTCTGATATTAGGTTACAAAAAGGCCTTCATCCGGGCATCCTCTTGCTCTCTGTGAAGCCAGCTGCTATGGTTCAAGCTGCCCAATGGAGAAGCCCAGGTGGCAAGGACCTGAGGGAAGTCTCCAGTCAACAGTCAACAAGGCCAGCCAGGCCAGGAAGGAACTGAGACCCGCAGTCCAGCAATCCACAAGGAACTGAGTCCCACCAACAACCACACAAATGAACTTGGAAGAGGAACTGCGCCCAGGAGAGCTGTCAGATGACTACAGTCATGGCTGCAGATTGACAACAGTGGGAGAGGCCATGCGGCACAGGACCCAGCTAGACTCTGCCTGGGTTCCTGACCCAGGAACTGTGACATCATAAATACTCATTGCTCTAAGTTACTAAATTTGGGGGGCGATTTGTTATGTGGCAACAGGTAACGAGAATAGCACATAGCAATCAAGTGCTTACAGTGTGCCTGGCCCATCCCTTCTCTCCCCTGCCACCCATGGGAGGGAGTAGACACAGTGAAGCCAGAGTTGAAGCCTACATCTAGGCTCTTTAACCCTAGTGCCCTTGGAAAACTTGGGTCATCTCCCTCAGTGTTTTTTTTTTTTTTTTTTTTGCAGTTTCTGGCCAGGGATGGGTTTGAACCCACCACCTCTGGCATATGGGGCCAGTGCCCTACCCCTTTGAGCCACAGGTGCCACCCCCTCCCTCAGTTTTGACAAAGCCTTGTCACCTGTCCCATATCCTTGAGCTTCAAAGTCAGGAAGATATTATGACTGCATTGGCCAGATGAAGTAACAGAGGCCCAGAGGGGAGATCGACTTGTTCAAAGTCATGCAGAGTGTTACCTGTAAAGCCATGAACCCTGGCCCTAGGGTCCTGACTTAAGAGCTCAGGTTGCTTCTCCCATCCAGTCCTGCTTAGACAGAATCTCATGGGATGGGGATCAAAGGAAAGCAGACATTAGTGATCCTGGAGTCTATTGCCTGGTTTCCTTATGACCCGGAACCGGGTAGGTACTCTTAGGGAGAGTATGTTTGTCATCTAAGGGCTGTTCTTTGGGGCCTAAGACCTTAAGTCAGGACACAGATCCAAAGAAGCCTATGTGGTCTTAGGTATAAGAGCAAGAGCCCATGGCTTCTTGGTGGTCAATCCTGAGGCCCCTCGCCCTTGGGACACAAACTGACTCTTCTCAGTCATCCCACATGGAGGAGTTGAGTCCCTGCCATGATAAGATGGGGAGAGGGTCTTCTCTGTGCAGTGAACCTCTGGATCTCTGCCTCCTGTTGGGGCCTGGGACTACTAGATTTGGGGAGCTTGGACTCAGGCAGAAAATGGGCAACATAAGGAACCTCACAGAGCACTCACTGGGCATTAACACAAACATATCCAGATGTGCACCGAGACTCTTCTCAGACTACAGAGATCCTGTGTAAGGGCAAGACTGCACATCTTCTGCTAGAGCCTCAGCCAAGGACAGACCATGCAAGGGGATCTATTATGATTCTACTTTCTACATTCCGGTCACCAAAATGCTTTAGAGTGAGAGCATTTTCCTCCAAAGAAGGGAAAGGCCAAGGCCTAATCCCAGCAGTCAGGTGGAGGGATCATGGGCTGTGTGAGACAGGAAGGGCCATAAAGACTATCTGGCTCACCCTCCAACTCTCAAGCCCAACCTCATGAGTTTACCTGGAACACAGTTGAGCCCTCTGTTGGAGGAGGGGCCCTGATTTTCTCCAGTCACAGAGCCTGGGAGTGCCAGGTGTAGAATGAGAACAAAGGTTTCTGACTCTTCACCCAGTTACCCACGCCCCTAAGCTAGTGGTTCTCAAACTTTAGCTTGTGTCTGAATCATATGAAGGGTTTGCTAAAACCTTGACAGCTGGGCCTTATCCCTGGAGTTTCTCATTTTGAGGCGGGATCTAAGTGGGGCCTGAGAATTTGCATTTCTGAAAAGTTCCAGGTGGTGCTGATGCTGGCGGTTAGGGAACACACTTTGAGAACCAGTGCTCTAGACCAGGGGTCCTCAAACTCTTTAAACAGGGGGCCAGTTCACTGTCCCTCAGACTGTTGGAGGGCCAGACTACAGTTAAAAAAAAACAAAAACTATGAACAAATTCCTATGCACACTGCACATATCTTATTTTGAAGTAAAAAAACAAAACAGGAACAGATACAATCACACCGCCTCATGTGGCCCGTGGGCCGCAGTTGGAGGACCCCTGCGACAGTCTGTCTCCCAAACCATTCTCCTGATGACTGCCCAATGCACGGACCGAGGGCAAATTGCAGGGTCCCTGAGAGCCTGTCTAGGTACCTTCTCTGAGCGAGTGGAGTGTGATAGAAGGAGCCGTGGAGGGCAGCATGCTGTCTTGTCCGGCTCTGCAGCTATGAACTAGGCATAAACTCCACAGATGTATATAACACACCCCAATTTTACAAGAAAACATACTTAGAGCAATTAATTTTTTGTCATAACTATATGGAAAGTATTTTATTTTGTTCAAGTAAATCAAGTAGTATATGCAGGGCTATTTTTGTTAAGAAAACTACTAACAGGATGTCAGTGGGAAGTGAAATAGACAATTCTGTTGCCACAAGGGGCTTGTTTTATCCTTCACTATAGTCATCCCTATGTATCCATGGGTTGAAAATATTTTGGGGGAAAAAAAGGATGGTTGTGTGTATACTGAACATACATAGACTTTTTCCCTTGTCATCATTCCCTAAACAATATAGTATAACAACTCTTCACATAGCACTTAACATCATGTTTGGTATTATGTGTAATCTAGAGATGATTTAAGGTATATAGGACGATGTGCATTGGTTATATGCTAACACTATGGCATTTGTATCAGAGACTCGAGCATCATGAGTTTTAATATCCTTGGAGGTCCTGAAACCAATCCCCTGTAGATACTAAGGGGTGACTGTATTTTACCCAAAGCTTCTATCCTTAAAATGATGCTTTGGACACTGGGTAATTGGCGGATCTATCAATGTAGGGACAGAGTCATATGTGGATGTGTATTTGCATTCAGATACAATTACAGCTACAGATAGAAATACAGACAGAGATACAGGCCCAGACACCGACATAGACACAGATGCAGACACAGATATGAGGCCACAAGTTCCGTCTGCCGTGCTGGTCTGTGCAGTACTTCCTCCTCTAGGACTTCCTGTTGCTCCTAGGGGAGGGCGCGGTACTGTCCCTCTTCCCCAACAAGAACTTACAACTTTCTACGTAGAACATAAAGAGAAGCTATCTGACCCAAGGCCCATGGGGGATTTCACTAGTGGGCTCAGGACAGGAAGAGACGGGCTTTAAGGAGATCAGAGCCAGCATCGTGGAGGAATATAGCCACGCAGAATGACTCCAAATTAAGTCCATGGAACACAGTTGAGATCGTTATCACTTTCGACCGCCCAGTGCCTATAGAAAACAAAAAGTCTGAGGACTTGGATAGGGTCTTCCATCATTCAGCTGGGCCCTCCGTCTCTATCCTTCAAACCACGTGCAAGTTCAGCCATGCCAGACTTCTCCGTACCCAGTGCCCTCAGCCCAGCTTGCCTTTCCCCATCTGCTTTCTCACTGAAGTCCTACCCAACCTCCAGAGAGCCTCATTTTCACAGCCCAGGACTTTTAATTTTGGGGTGCCGAGATCCCATGTGGCCTTGTCTTATGCTTAATTACCGTGGCAGAAGCTGCTGTTTATCTTCCAATCTCTAGTCTTTCTTTCTTCTATGGCAGCAGTCAGCAGCCTAAAACCCATAAGCCGAATCTGGCCTACAGCTGTTTTTATGCTGCCTACAAGCACAAAAGTATTTTTATTACATTTTTAAATTATTGAAACAAGTAAATTTAGTATAACACTTTGTGAATCATGGAAAGCATATCATATTCAAATTTCAGTGTCCATGAATATTGGAAATGCAGACAAATTCATTTAGTATTGTCCACAACTGCTTTCCACTCTACTTTTGTGGTAGAGTAGGCAATCTACAGAGAATGTACAGCCACAAATCCTGAAATATTTACTGTCTGACCCTTTGCAGGAAAAGTTTGCCAACTCCTATTCTATAGTATTAAAGTTTTTGTTTGTTTATTTGTTTTTATTTATTTTTTTCTGTTGGGCACATAGGCTGCCTTGTTAAATGCTCTACTGTTCAACTTCCCTTTTACCTCAATGTGACTATGTGACTAAGTTGTGCCAATGAATTGCAAGCAGAAGTGATGCTCCCTAAGGAGAGGGGACATGTCCCCTCCACCTCCTTCCCTCTGCCCAGAATGTGGATGTGGCGAGCAGCCAAACTGGATACTCCAAGATGGCAGAGCAACATGACGCAAGGAGCCTGGGTGCCCAGATAACCTCTCAGAGCAGGCTCATCTTCCCGTCTTGGACACTCTACCCCTGGATGGTCATATGAGAAAGCAGTAAACTCCATTCTGATGTGACTCTAAGATATCTCACACAGCAGACAACAAACTCCTTGAGAGGAGATAGGACACCAGGACACCTCTTATTCACCAGAGCTCCCCAAGCAGGGCCCAGGACATTTGAGATTTGGTTCTGCCCCTTATTAGTAGGTGACCTGGGGCAAATGGCCTCCTTTGCCTGTTTCCTCTTCCATAAAATGAGACTTAGAAGTATCTTATAGGATTTTCATCAAGTTTATTGAAATTCTGTGTATAAAACACCAGCTCTGTGCCAGCTCCATAATAGGAGCAAATGAAGTATGACTATTGTCAGCTGTTAGTTTTCAGAAATCTAATCCTGTCCTTTCCCACCCTGCTTTAAACCACTGTCCCCTGTTTTCCTTAAGATAAGTTTAAACTCCCTACTACAACCTATAAAATGCTTTATGCTCCAGCCCTGCCCACCTCCCCTGTCTCACGGATCACCCTCTGAAGAAGACGGCCAGATGCTGTTGTCTGGTGTCCTATCTCACGGGGGTTGACCTAAGATCGAAGTGAAAGGAGAGAAAGGTGCTAAGTCCAAATGACCTCTTGAAAATGTCTTAAATCAGGGCGACACCTGTGGCTCAAGCAGTAGGGCACCAGACAATATACTGAGGGTGGTGGGTTCAAACCCAGCCCTGGCCAAAACACAAACAAACAACAACAACAACAAAACCCCTGTAAACAAAGAAAGAAAGAAAGAAAATGTCTTAAATCACTCATAGGTACAGTCCAAAACAGTTTCCTCTGATGTGGGAACAGGTGGTTGTTATCTTCAGTTAAGCACAGATAAAGTAGCTGGCTTGTGTTCAGAAACCTCATGAGACCAAAAACGTGTATCTTTAATCGGTAGAGCCACACTCAGGATGCAAAGTACACGTGATGCTTCTCCAGTGCGCCTTCAGTCCTTGCACTGGCCCTGTCTTCTCACCTCCAAGCCTTTGCACTGCTGGATATACCCTACCTGTCTCTCCCCGCCTCCTGTCCCAACTTGGCCATCCTCTTTCAGGAAGCCTTCCTGAACAACCTCACCCCACCCCCATCCATCCACAGCACCCTGAAACTCCTCTGCCTCTCCATCACCACCCCCAAACCCTCCCCCTTCTCAGAGTCCTTCGTTCTCTTTTGTTTACTGTTGATCCCCAGCGGCTTGCACAGAATTTGGCCTACACGAGGTGCCCAATAAATGTTTGTGGCATGAATGGGTCCCATCTGGGAGCGGTGGAGACGGTCCGGGCTGCCTTTGCTGCTGTCCACGGGCACGGGGAGGGCTGGACGGGGAGAGGGGGCGCTGCGGGGCCTGCCCCTCCCGCGGTCCTCCAAACCCTCTCCCTGCCCAGCAGGGCGCCACTGGCCTGTCCCACACCCTCTCTGCCGCCTGCCCAGTGACCTAATTATTGTTTTTTCTTCCAGCCCCGCGGAGGGGAAAACAGAAATTCCTGGTGGATGACACAGGCCCGGCGGCCGCCTGAGAGCAGAGCACGGGACCGGCTGGGCCGGCTTCGCCCGCCCCGCCATTAGGGCCGCGGGAACCCGTCATCAGGTTAAGTACAGAGCGGGCGGCGGGGCTGGGGGCCCGGGAAATTGCCGGTTCCCGCCGCCCCGCGGGGCTCGCGGGCGCCCCCGGGGCGGCGGGCCGGGGTCCGCGGGAGCCGAGGGTCGCGGGCGGCCCCGGCCCGGCTCGCCTGTCATTAGGCCCGGCCGGCCCCCGCCGGGGAGCGCGCGGCCGCGGCGCGGAGGCCGCTCGCGGGGCCGTGGGGGCGGCGGCGGCGCCAGGCGCGGCGGGGAGGAGGCTGCCGGCCGCTCTGCCCAGGGTGCGGCCCCGCGGCGGGCGCGGGGCCAGGCGGGCGGCCGGCGGCCTCGCGGGGAGCCCGCGGCGAGGGCGCGGGGCCTTCGGCGCCCCTTTCCCGTCCCCTGGCCCTGTCCCGGCTCTTAGAAAGAAAGCCTGGCCCGGGGCCAGACGGCCGTGGGGTGGGGCGCCCCAACCCCGAGCGGATTGCTTCATCCGCCTGGCCAGCCCCGGGCCCTGGGAGCTGGAGGGAGCCTCAGTTCCTCGTCCAAAAACTGGGCTGACCCCTGGCAAGGGCTGTGTGTGAAGTGAGATGTGCAAAGGTCAGCCCTCTCCTCCGTGCCTACCAGATATCAGACGCTCCGATTTCATAAGCTTATAGCAGGGAAAAGGCACTCAGTCACTCATGCCTTCTGCCTCAAATTATTGATTGAGCGCCTACTATGTGTCAGCCACCGTGCTGGACTTGAGGATAGAGCCGGTAAGACAGATAAAATCGTGCTTTCTTTTGGCAGAGACAAGCAATAAACAAATGAAAAAGCACAGCAGGTAAGATGGTGCTTGAGATGTGACAAGTGCTAAGGAGGCAGGAAAAGGCATTGTGGGAGTTGGAGGCGTGTTCTACTTTAGACTCAGTGGTCCTAAAAGGAAGCCCTTCCCGGGACAGTTCCCTTTTAGCTGAGGCTTGAGTAAAGTATGGACTGAGCAAGTCCATAGTCTCAGAGAAGGCTTTGGGGATAAAGCAAACAGCAGGTGCAGAGGCCCTGGCTTCTCCTCTCCACCCCTTGCTGGTAGAATTATCTTAGGCTCCTGGGTTCCCAAAGTACAAGATCACTCCTTTCCTTCAATAAGGGAGGAGGCATGAAGCACAGATCTGTAGTCAGACAGGCCTGGTTTTAAATTTTGGCCTTGCTACTCGCTAGCTGTGTGACCTCACACAAGTTACTTAACCTCTCTGAGTGGTAGAGTTCTTTCATCTGTCAAATGGGGAGAATAATGGTACATTCCTTACAGGCTTGTGTGAGGATTCAGTGAGGTAATACTGAAGTGTTGCAAGTCCAGACTCACGTGCTCAAATGAATGATCTGTAGTATCCCTAGGAAGACCTCAGTTTCTCCATCTGAAAATTGGGTCTCTCTCTGACTTGGAGTGCAAAGTGAATTTACCTTCTCTCCATCCTGGTTTTGGTGAGGAGAATAGTGGTAGAACCAGGAGCAACTTGGACAAGCTCTGGGAGACAGGTCTCAGTTGGGTCTGCTGTTGGACACCCTCTGGAACTCAGAGCTCTGTTTATAGGAGGAAAAGAGAAGGAGCAGAATAGACAGCTCCTCCACCAGCCAGATTGTTTGCGTCTCAGCCAGGCAATCAGTGGGTTCAGAGAACAAGGCTCCAGCAAGCTCAGGGCAAAGCCATGACATTGGTGAAGTTGATACTTCACATTCTCACCCACTGCCTGCTTCCCTTGCTAAACTTGCCCTGCTTTGAGAAAGGACAGGAGGAGGTAGTCACTTTACTTCACACTTAATGGAGGATTTCAGTCCTTGGATACACTCTCTTATTTGACACATGGTGAATCTGAAGCCCAGAGAGGGCAGGATTTTGCCAAAGGCTGCACAGCAATCCTGAAATATAAGAATTCATGCCAGTAGACACTTGATCTAGAGCTGTTTCTATTCTGTACTTCATGGCTTAGTTCCACCCACTTTATAGATGGAAGAAACAGAGGCCCAGAACTGTGACATGAATCAGCAAAGGCTTCCCAGGTCAACATTAGCAGTGAGGAACGAGGAATGTATTCTATATAGGAGTAGGGGGAAGTGGGAACCTTCTAAGATCCCTCAAATCATCTCACCTATTTTGAAGATGATCTATGAGCCCCCACAAGGGAAAAGTTTATTTGGGGAGTCCTGTAGCCATGAGGTCCTCTTCTTCACCCAGAAATCTTAAATGGTTCCTATCCTAAAAGGCCAGCCCAGTTGGGGCCCAAATGCACATTAGTACCGTTGTTTGGCCCCTGCAAGAGCTGGAGGTGATGGCTGAGCACCTGGAGGCCCTCATGCTCAGGCTGGATATTGCCCCGCCTGGCCCCACGGCTCTAGACCAATGCCTAGCAGGAGCTTTGTCTCAGGACTTGGACATCAATAGACCTGCCTGGCACCAAAGCCTCCCCTGACCTGCAAAAGTCCCCAGGCCCTGCAACTTTTGCTACCAGCCACTTTGCTCTGAAGGGTCACTTTGAGTTTGTTCAATTGTTTATTCATTCTTTCATTCAATAAATATCTCTGGAGAGCCTACCAGGTGCCAGGCAATGCCCCGCATTGGGGGCAGAGCAGCAAGCAAGATGGTGAGGACCTGCTTTCTGCAGCTCACTTTTTGGAGTGTGGGAACAAGCAGTAAACCAATATACATAAAATACAAGGTCAGATGTTCACTGGACCACATGTAGTTTTGCTAAAAAGTAGAGGAAAAAAGAGAAAAAAGGTCAGATGGGGTAACAAAGTGAGGGGACAGTACACAATGGGGGCGCTGTTTTAGACTGGGTGATTGAGCAGAGGCCACAACAAAATGGGGGTGGTGCCTTGCCAATGTCTGGGGCAGAAGTTCAGAAAGAGGGATCTACAGGTGTCAAGGTCATGAGCGGGAACATGCTTGGCACTTTCAAGGATATCAAGAAAGGCAATGTGGCTAGAATGATGGGGAGAGATGTGTCTCGCAGGGCTGAGACGGGAGCCAAACTATGCAGGGGCCTTCAAGGCACCCGGCTAACCACTCTGTCAGTCTGTCTGGGGTGAACCCCATTGTTTCAGCCCCTTCTTTCTCGAGCCTAGGATCCACCTCTTCTTTTGACCACTTCTCTTGCTTCCTGTAGAAATATCATAGACCAGCCCTGCTTTCAACCCACGTAATCTTGGTGTGAACCACCTGGCACTGATCTTCCCTCCCTTCTCAGTTGCCTTCAGGTGTCAGTTTCAAGGTCACCTCCTCAGAAAGATTTGCCTTGGCTGACCTCTCCTCTGGCACTGGGATTCTCTCTCACAGCCCCTTCTGTTTCTTCACCACCGTTATTGCTGTCTTGAATCTTCTATTCATTGGTGTGATTCTTTGGCTACAGTCTGCCTCTTCACACAAGATTGGAAGCTCCTTGAAGGCAGGAGCTGTGTCTGTTTTCTTCATCATTGGTCCCTGGTGCACAGGTATATTATAGACTAGATGTCTGAGGGATGAATGTGTGAATGACCAACAACCATTCTGGCAGGGGTGTAGATACCAAGGGGAGGGAGTCCCTGGGAGGGAAGGAAGGGTTGGGGTGCATAGTGTTGGGGAGGACCCCTTCTGCTGAGCTGTTGTGGGTGCTGAGGTTTCAGTGGGAGCTGGCTGGGATGGAGCTTATAGGAGAAGGCGGAAGCTTCTGGAAGAGTGAAGCTTGGACACCTGGGAACTCTGGGCCCTTTATAAGCTGGAAGCCTGGATGCTGGTGAGAGGCACAGCCGAAACCCCATGGAGCTAGTGGGGGGAAAGCAGCTCCTGCATCCACAGATGTGGGGGACCTGGGTGCCCACTCTCCCCTCTCTCTGGGACTCCTAACCCAGCCAGAGAGCTGCTCCTCCTCCCTGGAGACAGGGACAGCCCAGGCCTCTCCTGCCAGGCACAGTGGCCCTCCCAGTGGGGCTTTCCCTTAGGGGTTTCTGTTTCCAGGAGGCCAAGAGGGGATCAGGCCCTGCCCCATGTTACACAGTGGGGGAGGCAGAGCTGGGACTCACTCTAAGCCAGGACCTCAGGCTCCCACCATCCACCTCGTGGGAGAACCTTGTTTAGGCTGGTTGCCATGGAGCTGCCCCAGCCCTGGATCCCACGCTCTGTTGTTAAACTAGGAGCCCAGTGTCTCCACACAATCCCAGGGAGCAGGACTGCTGCCCTCAAGGGCATCTTCCCTGGCAGTGCCTGTAGCTCACACCCAATCACCTATACCATGTTCAGGACCCTGGGAAGCCTGGCTTCAGAAATGCCTATTCTCTGGGTCTCTGCAAAGGTGTCTTCTGACTCCCCCAAGAGATGTATCTTCCCCAGGGCAGGGCCTATGCTGCCATCAGACTGAAGCCTTCTTGTTCATGGGCCCTTCAGTCTCAGCCCTCTAGCCCTGTGGCACCAAATCTCACTCCAGGGCCCCCAAGCTCCCCAAGGCTGGCTAGATACCCCCCTCATATACCTCCTGCTCCAGGCCAGGCCCCTGTGTTAGGTCTGGGTCAGGTCCAGGGTGGGTGGTAGGTCTTCCTGGGAGCTCCTTGTTGTCATGGACCACACCGAATTTGTTCCCCTGTACCCTGCACCTGTCACAGAGCCTGGCATAGAATGGGCTCTTGTGACGTGAAGGAGGAGGATGCATAGAAGCTGACTGGGGGTGCCATTTGAGGGGATCTAGGAAGAGGCTCTAGGCCCCCAGCCCCATCCCCCACACCTCCCCAGGAGCCACCATCTGGAATTCCATTGAGAGAGACAAATTCTTTGACATTCACTTCATGGGAATAATTCAGAGGATTAGTTTATTGCACTCTTGGGCCCAGAGGCTTCAGGGACTTTTGAGAGTCAGACTGAAGATATGGACAGGGAGGGGTCTGCCAGCCTGTCCCTCAGCCTCGGGCAGGGAAGGCCTGAGACCCCAGAGCAGTACTAACCTCTGGAGATAGGCTTGGGCTGCAGGGGCCCTTGGGGCCTGTGGGAATATCTGGGAGGGAGCCTCCAACAGACGCTTTATCAGGCCCTGTCGCCAGTGTTATCTGTGGCTTCTCAGCAAAGAAGGAGCCACAGTCACTCAGACCACTTCAGTCCTGGAACAAAGCAGCCGAGTCAGCTGGCGTCCCCCTGGCTCCACTGTGAAACCCGTGGGCTCGGCAGCCCGTGGCCCAGTCCGGCGACGGCCCGTCTGCTGGCACTCCCCTGCCAAGTGCCCCATGCCGCTGGGACCACCTCCCTTGAGCCTGTCTTCAGAAGGGGGATGGGGCATGGGGTCACCCCCGTCCTTCCAGGGCCCCACTGAAATGTCAGCCACAAAGGATGGGACACAGAGGGGCCTGTCTGGGAACAAGGGCCAAGTGTTGGCGTGGGATGAGGGCTGGGGCAGGGCTGGTCAAATGTTTACTTGGAATGATTTGAGTGGGCACCCTCAGGCCACGGGGGCAGTTGGCGCCTGGCACCGGGCCCTTCTACCCACCACCACAGGACACTGAATGCAAAAGCACCCAGAGGGGGCTTCCAGCCAAGGCCTAGGCACGGTCACTCCCTGCCAGTCCCCAGATCTACTGTTAGGCAGGAGCGGGGGCTGGCGGGGGTCTTGCTCCTCTCACTGAGGAAGCACCTGTTTCTCTGCCTCCTCACGAATAGTTGGGCAGCTTGTCCACTATGAAAGGGCACCTTACCACTGAAGCAAGTGGGCCTGCAATCTTGCAACTGGGCAAGGGACAGATTTAGCCCAGAAGCTGATTTTTGGTAGCTGTCTGCTAGGAGGGGGTCCCTGTGTATACTGGCACTGGGGACATTAAGATGACAACATGGTTCTTTCCGTAGGAGCTCATAGTCTGTTAGGGGTAGGGCCTGCCAGATATAATGATGGACGCCCAGTTGAATTTGCTTCAGATAAATGACAAATGTATGTTTTTCATATGTAAGTATGTGCTATGCAATATTTCAATGTCTGAATGTCAGGGTGTCATGAGGGATAGATGAGGTCTGAGGCACCCACTCACCCCAGCCGCTCCCCAGCACCCAGGGCCCTGGGGCCATGGAGAGGATGTGGGAGTCAGGGCAAGCAGAACTGCAGAGGAGCCCGCCAGGTCACGGGGGCAGGAAGCAGGGTGCCCAGAAAGGCAGGGTGCACGGTGAGTCTGGCTGCGGCGGGCTCCCTCTGGCGGCCGTGTGGGGAACAGGCCGGGGGCGCCTCAGAGGAGACCACCTGTGAGGCGTCGCTAGCCCAAATGGGCAGGCAGCGAGGGGCTGGAGAGAAATGGCTGGCTCTGGACATCACAAGGTTTTATGATGGGAAACAGCAAACAAACAAAAGTAGTGAGACTAGTACAAGGAACCGCCCATGTCCTTATCGCCCACTTCAGCGATCATCAGCTCTTGGCCAATTTTGTTTCATATAAACCTTTCACTCCTCTGAGCAACTGGATTATTTTGAAGCAAATCCCAGACATCGTATTATTTCATCCATAAAAGTGTCAGTATATATCGCTAAAAGATAAGGCCTTGATATATCTTGAAGCTGGAGCCACCAGGAATTTGCCCAGAGACCTCAAGCAGCTATTGGGGAGGGGGGGGGCAACCCTACAAAGGCCACTGCTGTGCCGTCAGTTCCCAGACCCATGGTGCTGTCCCCTCCAGCATTCTAGTCCTCTCCCCGCCCACCCACCCCCCCACCCACCCCCCGCCCCATGAGGCTTCTGAGGCCTGGGCTTTTTCTCTCACTCCTCCCCCTAATCTGTGCATTCTCCTGGCAGGGTGGTCCTAGGGCTGTGGCCTCTGGACTCAAACCCTAACCTTAATCCTCTGGATTCTGGGGTGGCAGCTTCTGCCTTCTACCTGGTGCCCACAGCAGTCAAGGGACCAGCCTCTCCTCTTTCTGGTCCCTTGTTAAGGGGATGGTCCAAGTTCTAGGTCTTCAAAGAGAACTCTCCCTGGGACCTCAGGGAATAGGTGGTGTGTGTGTGTGTGTGTGTGTGTGTGTGTGTGTGTGTGTGTGTGTGTGTGTGTGTGTGTGTGTGTGTGTGTGTGTGTGTGTGTGTGTGTGTGTGTGTGTGTGTGTGTGTGTGTGTGTGTGTGTGTGTGTGTGTGTGTGTGTGTGTGTGTGTGTAAAGCATGCAGGAAGTCACAGAATGAGAGACCAGGATGTGGATTCTAACCTAAAAACCCTAGTAAGTGCAGAGGAGGGTCTTTGCTCTCCAGGAAGCAGCCTGGCTCTGCCTCTGGGAGAGGTTGAGAAGGTCACTTCCCCTCTCTGGGCCTGAGAGGGGAACCAGTTCACCATGCAGAGCTTCACCTTTCTCTCCTTCCTCAGACTCTGCCTCCCCAAAGCCCCAGTGTCGGAATGCATGGAGGGGCAAACTGGGCTTGGAGAGGGGCAGCCAGGACACACTAACTTCTGACCCAGTCGGGTGCACACACATACACGGCCCTGTGAGGCAGGCAGAGCATCCCCACTTTACAGAAGTTAAGTTTGCAGATAGCACAGCCAGGATTTGAGGGGCCAAACCCTCAGTGTTGGTCCCCAAGTGCCTGCCAGCTTTTGAGGCCCCACCCCTGGGCAGGGCCCTCTTCAGCAATCCAGATTCCAGCTCTTCCTCCCCCCTACCATCCCCCACGTCAGAGTCTTCTCACTGGGCACCGGGAGGCCTGTGCGTGGGGTGCTGCCAATGTCAGGCACACAGCACTTCTCTCTCATTTAATCCTCACAGCAGCTGAGGGAGGTGCCATCTTTATAGATGTGGACACTCAGAGGTGCAGTGACCTGTCCAGGGTGACACAGCTGTCCTCCACGATGGTGGAGATCAGTCCTCCAACTGCAGGTGCTCCTTCCACTATGTTGAAAGACCTGACTTAGAACAGTAGTGTGTCCAGTGACCTGCAACCATTTGCTTATCCTGGCTTCAGGCAACCTTTTGAGCAAGTAACTCCTTTATCTTGTTTCACCTCTCGGATCACACTTGGTCTTTCTAGTGACTGTGAGGCATGTCTGAGGACAGTTTGGCTTTTACAGGTGAAATGTCGCATGAAACCAGCTAAGGTGGGGGATGGGCGAGACCCGGTTTTGAAACTTCCCGAATTTTCCACAGGCTTGTATTACCCTGGCACCAACCCCTACCCCAGCAGCCCATCCATGCTTGTGTTCTCTCAGCGCCCCCTACAGCCTGGCAATGGCATTAAATCACCCTGATGGGTCATTGAAAAAGTTTTGCCTGAGGAGTTTTCTTTCTGTTTTTAACCCAATACCTCCCTTGCTTGCCAAATCTGAGCCTTCCCCTCAGAAGTTTGGACTCACTTTGTCCCTCCTTGCTCAACATATTTAGTTAAGACATATTTATCTTCTGTAACTTTGTTTTTAAGAAACTAGGATATAATAAAGGCTCAACAAACTGGGGAGGTTGTCAAGCTGGAGAACCACAGAACAAGCCTGGATAGTGTAGCCTGGAAGCTATTTGGGGTGAGGTCTGTTTTGCCTCTTAGATTAAGGGTTTCCCAAGGAAGGGACCATGTCTCCCCCAAAGTCTCTACTTCATGTTGTGATGAGGCCCTTTAGAGCAATGACATGGGCAGTGAGTGGGGACAGGTGGCTTCTGGCCTCTGCCCACCACCAGGCTGATGGGTGGCACTCTGCCTGCAAGGATGGGAGCCCTTTGTTTCCAGAGGCTTGAGGAGGGCATAGGAAGAAGAGGAAAGGCCTGGTGGGGTACCAGCCTTGGGCTTTTTCTGCACACCCAGGCCTATCCCAGAGCCCAGAAGAACTTGAACTCCAACAGCAGTATGATTGAGTCTTTTTAAGGTGGGCACATTTGACTTGAAGACTGCTGCTCCTTCTTGGAGGCAAGAGCCTGGGCCCAGGGCGTTATGAGGAGGGCGATGCTCAGGAGAGGGAAGCAGGAAAGGCTTGCCCATGTCAGAGGCCCTGTGATCTCCAGGTCTTCAGTGTGAATGTCCTGATGCCCACTGGTCACCCCTATTCTGAGGTCCTGCAGGTCTCCCAGACTCCCATCTCAAACATCTCTGCCCACATCAAATTTCTCCTTCTGGGTTTGCATTCACTCATCAGGCGTTAAATGGTCACACTCAGTTGATCCTTTATCAAGTGCCAGATTGTTTGTTTGTTTGTTTGCTTGGGGGGAGTTTCTTGAGGTATAATTTATGTACTATATATAAAATTCACCCCTTTTAACATACATATATGAGATTTGACAAATGAATAACAGATGTATAAGTACCACCATAATTAAGATATAGAATATTTCCAACAACCCAGAAAATTCCTTCCTGTTCTTTTGTAGTCAACCCTCCTCCCACCGCCCACCTCTGACAACCACTGATCTATTTCCCACCTCACTTGGCCCTTTCCAGAATGCCAGGTGCATGGAATCAGATGGTATTCTTTGGAATTCGTTTATGTCGTTGCGTGTATATGTAGTTTCTTCATTTGAATTGCTGAGTTGTATTATGCTATATAGATACACCGATTTGTCTACTCACAAGATGATGAACATTTGAGTTGTCTTTAGTTTTTGGCAATTAGGAATAATGCCACTGTAAACATTGTAAGTTTTTGTGCAAACATAAACTTTCATTTCTCTGGGGCAGCTACCTGGGTCTCATGTAAATGGACATTTAACTTTATAGGAATGTGGCAAATTGTTATTCAGAATGGCTGTACCATTTCCAAAGTGATGATAACCTTTAAAATGTAAACTCGAGTATTTTAAACACGAGGAAGATGGAGGGAGGGGAGTGGGGCCTTGGTGTGTGTCACACTTTATGGGGGCAAGACATGATTGCAAGAGGGACTTAACCTAACAATTGCAATCAGTGTAACCTGGCTTATTGTACCCTCAATGAATCCCCAACAATAAAAAAAAAAAAAAAAAAAGAAAGAAAAACACGAGGAAAAATCCTACTTCTAACTGGATGCACCGCTTTTTGGGCAAAGGCAACTTTTCATTTGTCTGTAGTATGATGCCTAGGAGTGGAATTGCTGGGTTGTACATTAATTGTATTATAAAAAACTGCCGAATTGTTTTCCAAAGTGTACCATTTTCTTTTTTTATATATATATTTTGCTTTTATGTTTATTATTTTTGTATTCCAGGTCATCAAAAATTCTTCTGAAATATCATTTCAACATAACATGAATTGTTTTTTTCCCCCTTATTAGACAGTTATATGTGTCCATTATGAAATAATCATTGCTTACATTTATCTAGTCTTAGAATAAGCTGGGGGCTTTGCTAGCACTTTACATACATTATCACATTTAATTCTCACAGCAACTCTCCGAGCTAAATATTGATACTCATTTTATGGATATGGATAGTGAGGCCCAGAAACTGCTAAGTCCCTAAGAATTTAAAATGCCCCCAAACTTCCCACCTATCAGGTACAAAGTAGAGGTATATGGCATATTTCCTGGGTAAAGGACTCAACTACAACACAGACTTTGGACTTTACCCTACAAATGCAAATAATGAAGCCTAATCTTACATATCCTCATATTAACCCATTTTTTTCTCTTTAAAAAGAGAAAAAAATAAAATAGCCCGACTGCCTGTGGTGTGCTGCTCAGCAGGTGCTTGCCAGCCCATGAGTGGCAGGCTGTGCCCCAGGATTGCCCAGCTGCAAAAGGAAAATTAAAAACAAACAAATAAAAATAAAAAATAAAATAATAAAATGCCCCCAAGAATTTAAAGGCACCATGGCTCATGCCTATAATCCCAATACTTTGGGAGGGACAGGCAAGAGGATGTCTTGACGCCAGGAGTTTGAGACCAGCCTGGTTAATATAATGAGACCCATTCTCTAAAAAAAATTTTTTTAATTCACTGCAAAGTGTACCATTTTCATTCCTACTAATAATGTATGAGTTCTGATTGTTCCACATTCTTACCTGGTGTCAGTTTTTTTTTGTAGACAGAGTTTCACTTTATGGCCCTCGGTAGAGTGCCGTGGCCTCACACAGCTCACAGCAACCTCCAACTCCTGGGCTTCGGCGATTCTCCTGCCTCAGTCTCCCGAGCAGCTGGGACCACAGGCGCCCGCCACAACGCCCGGCTATTTTTTTTTTTTTTTTTGCAGCTGGTGTCAGTTTTTTAAAAAATGTTTTATTCTGAAATTTTCTAATACCTACAAAAAATAGAAAGAATACTGTATCACCTGGGTCTAGCAATTACCACTTCAGGACTTGTCCTATTTCATACCTGCCCCTCACAATGACCAAATTATTTCTGAAGCAAATCCTAGGTGTCATATCAACTCATTCATATTCAACATTATGTCTAAAAGATAAGAATTATTTTTAAAAAACCATGATATTCTTATTACCTATAAAATACGTGCTGTTATCATGCTAAATATCTTCAGATTTCCAAACAGTGCTCACATCTCCCTGATTGTCTCATGAAAGTCATACTTTTTTGTTTACAACTTGTTCGTTTGAATCAGGATGCAGGTACAGTCCATTCATTATGATTAGTTTACATGTCTTTTAAGTTACTTTGTTTGCACGTCATTTGGAATAGTTCTTCTCTTTGTGGTATCAGAGTAAATTAAAATGGAGACCAGACCTTAAGAATCCCTGACTGGACAAACGCAGTTCAGTTTCACAAGTGATCGAAACCTTGCTTGATTTGCAAACATTAGAAAAACTTAACGAGCTATTTCTTGTAAGTGCATATGTTCAAAACAACAACAAAGGACAGAACTTAAGACTAACAATCAGAAGTAACTGGCAAAATAATTTAACTAAGGACTTTCCCATGGGACAGACCAAAGAAAGCAAGTACATAACTGTAACTGATTATTATTTTTGCTTTACTTTTGTGTCCATCCTAGAAAAGCCTCCCCTGGTGTTCCCTTGCTGGAGCTCCTGAACTGCTTCTGGTTTGGAGCTGCCCAACTCATGAATTGTTATTTGTGCCAATACACTTTAAAATTTTTATTGTGCCTTCACATACTTTTTAGCAACGATTCTATCACTAACTCAATGCATAGATGTATTTGCTTCATTTTGCTTTAGGCTTTTAGAAATTTATTTTTATTTAAAATTTTAAAGGAATTATTTAGCAATTTTAAATTTTACTTTGATTCCAAAGTCTATCACACAAAATAAAGTATATTCAGAAAGGTCTAACGTTTGTGTCCCCTTCACTCAATGCCTCACTTCATAACTATTCATTGTTAAAAGTTATGCTTTCTACTTACATTAATTTAATTTATATCACATACATAATGCATATATATATATACTATATTCCTCCTGTTTTTTTTTTTTCTTTTAGACAAGGTCTTGCTCTTGTCACTAGTTCAAATGATCCTCCCTCAGCCTCTCAAGTAGCTGGGGTTATAGGCTTGAGCCACTGCCCCTGACTCCTCTCCTGGTGAGCAATAGCACACGGTCAGCACACCATCCTCCCCTTTCCTATATTCACTGGATACCTACCACCGCAATCTCTCTCCCAGCAACTGCCAAGATCCTCCTTGGTCTCTTCTACAGCCCCACTGTTCTCCTGTGTGCTGACAGTCCTCTGATGATGGCTGGTTTCCTTGTTCCCAATCTCTTGATTACACACAGAATTCTTTTGGTATTTTTTGCTAGTGTCTTTCTAGGGTAGATTCCCAGCAATGGGATTCCTGAGTCAAAGGTTCTGAATGCACACACAACTTTACTAGCTATTGCCAAATTCCCCTGCAAAGGGGCTGTACCATTTTGCATTCCCGTCAGCTCTGAGTGCCTGTTTCCCCATCACTTCCCCAGCAGAGCTGGCTGCTGAGCTTTTGGATTTTTGCTAATTTGATAGATAGGAAATGATCATCTGTTAATATTTTTAGTATATTTGTCCATTTCTTTTTTTAAGAGACAGGATTGGAGTACAGTGGCACATTCATAGCTTACTATAACCTCAAGCTCCTGGGCTCAGTGATCTTCCTGACTCAACTTCCTACGTAGCTGGAACTACAGGTGCTTACCACTATGCCTGGCTAATTTTGTTTTTTTTTTTTTTTTTTAGAGATGAGATATTGCTGTGTTCCCCAGGCTAGTCTTAAATGCCAGCCTCAAGTGATCCTCCCACCTCGGCCTCTCAAAGGGATTGCAGGCATGAGCCACCGTGCCCAGCCAGTTTTTTTCTTTCTCTTCTTTCAGAAGCCTTTTCTAAATTAGAGATATTAATGACTTGTTGTGATATAGGTTGTAGGTGTTTCCCATGTTTTTTCATTTGTTTAATTTTTTTGTTTATTCATTTATTTCTTTATTCTTCCTGGGGATACAGCCATGAACAGGGTGGCCCTCAGGGCCTCCACTGATAGACACAGCTACATCAGAACCTTGGACGTATCCTGGATGCTTCTCCCCAACCCTTCCCTGGGGTGCTGAACGCCCTGTCCCCACCCATCTTCTGCCACCCAGTGACTGCCCTGTCCCTGTCCGACCCTGCTCAGGCCTCGGCATCACCCAGTCTGAGCTGGGGGGGCGGAAGGGGCGCTGGAGACAAGCCTGGTTGTCTCTGTGTACCCCACACATGCCAGGAGACTGATGAGGGAAGAAAGGGTGAGTGATGGATGATGAGTGACTCTTCTGTGGATCAAACAGTCTCTTCAGTCGGGATGCCAAGTCAGAGGGGAGCACTTTCAAGATCACGGTTTCTTCACCCCTTGCACTCTCTTCAGACCTAACTGGGGACAGACTTCCTAATCCCAAATCACTGGCAGATGACATACGATGCTTGCTTCTTTTCATGGTTTAAAAGAATGCTTGCTTCTTGGAAAAAACATGGCAAATAAAGAGCAGCACAAAGAAGAATAGAGAAATCACCCACTAACCTATTACACAGAGGAAAGCACTGTGGACGTTTGGGGCATATTTTCATTCAACTTTTGTACGTATCTTATTTTATACACACATACATATACATACCTCCCCCCTTAACATTATAACATACATATTTCCCTATAGCATTCAATGTCTGAACCTCTTCACAATTTTAAATGATAACATAATATGCCACCAAGTCA
Source organism: Nycticebus coucang (assembly GCF_027406575.1). Taxonomy (NCBI): domain Eukaryota; kingdom Metazoa; phylum Chordata; class Mammalia; order Primates; family Lorisidae; genus Nycticebus; species Nycticebus coucang. Next base: position 69,539,127 of record NC_069785.1, read on the forward strand.
ATGTATCCTAGCCCCATCACCTAACCTCCCTATGCCTCAGTTTGTCTTCTGTAAAATGGGGATAATAATAGTGCCCCCTGGATAAATTCCTTATAAGCGTTAATGGTGGTTATGGTGTCAGTGTGGAAAGCACTCAGTGTTACATGTTGTCGTTATTGTCACTACTATTATTTCCTAATTGTGGACATTTAAATACTGATTTTATTCGATTGCACATGATACTGTAATGAAACTCTCTGCTCAGGGGAGTGGTTTGGGGGCATCAGAAAGCCTGCTCCTCCATGCTCCCCACTCCAAAATTAAGCACACAGTGAGGGTGATAGATGAATGGGCCAGGAGGCCCCGTGGCTGACAGTTAGGGTAGCAGGTGTTTGCCACAGGCCACCTAGGGAAGGGAGGGATGGGGAATTTGGGAAGGCTCAGAAGCCTGGGGCATTTGGGAAGGCTCAGAAGCCTGGAGTTCTGATGTTGTTATTAGGATGTCAATTTTTGTCCTTGTGTGACCCATGGGGTAATGAGGCCTGGGAAAGGAAAGTAGTTAGTCTGGTGACACGGGTGGAAGCCAGATCTGAGCCTCTCGACTCTCCACCCAGGCCTGTGTGCTGTCTTGCCCTCCCCTCCAAAATCTGTGCCTGGGAAGAGGGGAAGAGGATGAGGAAGAAGAGGAGGAGGAATTGGGGGCTTTCAAAGCCTGCGTGCCTGTAAGCCCTTGCCCTGTCAAGGACCAGCTGTCCTGCAAAGCCACCTACTGTGCCCTGTGAAGTGGAGAACCAGCCCCCAGTTTGCCTCCCCATTCCTCTCCCTCAGGCCTCCCGAAGGCAGACCCTGGGGCTGGCAGCTGGCTGGTCTCCTGAGCACCACCCTCATCTCCCATCCCTTCAAGTCAGCTCTTGCAGATAAAAGGTAGAAAACCAAAGGCCCATTTCAAGTTATCACTCTGAGGAGTGACCGCGGCCCCAGTGCTTCTATACATGAGTTTGGGCAGCATGGGGTTTAGGGCCTAAGAGGCCAGGCCAACCTGAGGCACAAACAGTGACAGAGGCACAAAATTTAAGGGCTCCTAAACATTTTCCTAAATCTTCCCCACTGCCTGTTACCATTGGTGGTCAACCATTAGAGGTGTAGGCTCTCAAAGGCTTTTTAAGTGCCAAAGAAAATATAATTAATACTTCTTAGACACAACTACAAGAGGGACTCTACCTAAAAAATTCAAATATTGTGACCTGGTTGTTTGTATCCTCACAAAAACATGAAATAAAAAAAAAATACTTCTTTGAGCACCTCTACCCTTCATGATCTGAATTTGAAAGCACTGCAATAGAAGCCTCATTGCCACACTACTCCAAACACTTCCGTGTAACTCTCTTCCACATACAGCACTGGGGAGCCCCTTCCCCCTTGTGTTCGCAGAATAGTCCAAGGAATAGAAGGTGTCAGCCCACAGCAGGAAAAGCTCTGCACGCCAGGCCTTGGGAAGTAACTACTAACAGGACCTGGCATTCTTTTTTTTTTTAGACAGAGTCCTACTATGTCACCCTCAGTAGAGTGCCAGGGTGTCATAGCTCTTGGGCTCAAGCGATTCTCTTGCCTACTCAGCCTCCCAAGTAGCTGGGACTATAGGCACCCACCACAACACCCAGCTATTTTTAGAGGTGAGGTCTTTCTCTGGCTCAGGCTGGTCTTGAACCTGTGAGGTCAGGCAATCTACTCACCTTGGCCTCCCAAGAGCTAGGTTTAGGGCAGCACTTGTGGCTCAAAGGAGTAGGGCACTGGCCCCATATGCCAGAGGTGGTGGGTTCAAACCCAGCCCTGGCAAAAAAAAAAAAAAAGAGAGAGAGAGAACGAGCTAGGATTACAGGTGTGAACCACCATACCTGGCCGGGACCTGGCATTTCTAAAGGGCCACTATAAGTTAAATCTCAGGCTCAGAAAGAATAAATGGGAAGGGATCCCGGAGATTGCTAGACCATTTCTCTAATGGGGCAGAAAGAAGTGTAGAGAGACCTCACAGTGGGGAAAGGACTTGCCTCTCCCAGTTGGTGGCAAAGGTGGGACTTGAACATGGGTCTCCTGATTTGGGCCCCAACTCTCTGGGGCCATGTTGCCTCTTTTCATCAAAGAGCAGTGAAGGTATGCTCAATGCCAGCTGGGGTGCGGCAGTGAAGAGCTCACAGTCCCTGACTTTGAGGAACTCCCAGAGACTCATAAAGACAGGAGAACAGGGACTCATCTGAATCAGAGGGGGTGAAGGATTGGCAGAGGTATCATAATCCAAAGAACTGTGGAGAACAGGGTGGTGAGAGAGACACCAGGCGGTTTCCAGAGGGGGTTGGCACAGAAGGTTGAGGGATAAATGGGACCCCCTTGCCAGGAGAGTTAGGGAAACATATTCCAGCCAGGGGGAAGAGCAAAGTCCTAGGAAAGGAGGCTGCTCCCAGGTGGCAGTGGATCCCCTGGGGGCTGTAACCAGGATCCCCAGGATCCAGTGTAGACCTTCCTACTTCAGGGCCCACAGCTGCAACCCTAATGGGGCATAAACTACAAAAAGATTGGTGGAATGTTATGTATTTTAACCTAAAAGAGAGACCCTTTAATGGTGGAAATGCAGGCATTGTGACAGAAGATGAGAAAACCTTTCTGGGGTAGCTGGGGGGTAAACACATGTGTGTGCTTGTGTGTTTGCATGGGGCCCCTCTTCCTCAATCTTAATTCTGTTGCCTTTCAAAGGGTAGTTTAAGAACCATCAGCTCATGTCCAACTGTTGAGGTTGCTTCTGCCTCCCTCTCCCACCTGGGCCACATCATCACCTTCTCCGAGCCTCAGTTACCTCAGAAATAAAACAAGGCAACTTATCTTGTTTGTTAAAGACCCCTTCTGCTTGGGAGGGCTCTCCAGCCCAGTCCCTCCCTTTGCTGGGCTATCGGACGCGCCCTCTGGTGGCCAACATTGGCTGCACACCCCTGGACGGGGCACAGCTCCTAGCCTGGCTTCCCAGGGTGTGTGTGCATGTGTGTATGTGCTCATGTGTTGGAGTGGTTACACGGGGGTGTGTGATAAATTCACGACACATAGAATATAGAGCCCCTGATGAAAACACAGAGAGGTGGGGGCCATTTAAAACAAAGCAAAATCTGGCAAAAGCTTTGTAAAGGGCCTGTCTGGGGCGCGCAGGGTTACACAACACCTCCCATCTTGCAAGTATGCTTGAAGAGCATCACTGCTCTGGTCAAGATCTCATCCTCTCGCCCCTCTGCTGAACAGAGTAAACATCAAACACCTGGCTATGGAGGTTAGGCTTCTCCAGACACCGACCCCTGCGTGGTAATCCCTGTGGCCTTTCTCACTCTTCTCTCCTGTTCCACCCCAGGTGAACAACTCTCTCCTTTCCCACCTCCTAGCTTCCATTTACGTGGTTCTCTCCCCCAGAATATCCCATCCTCTCCTTTAGTCCCCACAACACCTTTTAAGACATGCTCTCATGCTTGACATGAGAGTCAAGAGGCTCAGAAATGCTACCTCTTCCAGGAAGCCTTCCTGGATTTTTTCACTGGGGTTTGCACTCTCTTTTCTCTGAACCTCCAGACAACTCTGTCTACATCTGTCTCCTGGGAGTCAGAGAGTTTAGAGTTCACCCAGGTAACTTGGGTCACAGATGTCCTGTTTTGTACCTCCCTCCTTGAGAACCTACTTCATGTCTGCTTTATGTCTGGATCCTTCCAAACACTGAGGCCTCCCGATAGCATCTGGGCTGTCTTCTGCAGAGCCCTAATCCCCACTCCTCCCCTCTGTCTCCTCCAGAGGGGCTGCAGTCATGGGCTAGCCTCCTATTGGCCCTTGCCCTGCAGCAAGCAAATGGTTGCCCCCTTCCAACACAACTGTATTGGAAGCTGGTCTCTGGGTGCCCAGTGATGAAGGGTCAGACCCAGGTCACTGCCTGGCTCTTTCCTTTGAGGACAGAAGCAATAACTATGGTAATAACCACAGGCCCAACCCCTGGTGATTTGTAAACTTCTGCTACAGTCAGCTCATGCTCTATAATTGGAAATTCTCACTCAACCCATTTTTAGATGGGAAAGAGCTCAGAAAGGCTAAGCAGCTTGCTCGAGATCACACAGCTCTGAGTACAAATCCTCAAACGGTCCTTACTTTCCAGCTATCCCACATCTTATGCAGTTTCTGGAATCCTCTCTTGTCACTGTGCCTTGCCCATGGTATATGCTTGATGAATCTTGGATGATAAAATGCAGACATGAATGAATGTATAACTATCTCTCTCTGTTTGGCTTCCAGACAACCCCAGGCACACAGACCCTTCCCTGCATGTGGGAAGAGTGGCAGAATTGGACTTGTCTGAGATGGGGATGGCTCTAGGGGCTGAAGGGGAGGTGACACCTGCATCCCAGGAGGGATGAATTCTCTGATTCTGGGTGTTAGGAGGTAATGTGTCCTGGGCATGACAAACACCAGCACCCACTAGTGACTGTCTCACAACTTCGGGAGCCAGCAGCAGGTCCCATAGCCAGGACTGGCCTGCAGGATCAGGACCTGGAATTAATCCAAATTATCTGAGAAGCAGGTGCCAAGTCAGGAGATTTACCAGGGAACACATCTGTGAGGGGAAATTGGGAGACAGCCAGGGGAGGCTGCCAGGGCCACGAGACCAGACTGCAGGTCTATCACTGACTGGAAGGAGCCTGGGGAAGCACAGCTGCTGAAGCCCTGGGCCAATCATGCCCCTCTAAGTCAGATATCTGACAGGGGTGTTCTCACAGCCACCACAGGCCTTCTTCCCCGGAGGGCCTCCTCCTATTAGCTTGGCCTGGAAGACTGCAGCTGGCAGCCACAGTTGGAGGGAAGGAGGCTTGGGGCTTCCACAATCCCGAAGGAGAAGTTGATTGATCCAGCCTGGGTCCAGTTCTGGGACAGTCAACTATGGCCAGAGGGTGGCATATTTGCCCCGCTGCCCCCTCAGCCTGATGTCTGAAGTGAAGGTATCCACAGAGCTGGCGAGTAGAGGAAGATGTCCAGCGTCTTGAGGCCTGAGTACTGGTGGGAGGTGGGGCACCGGGAGAGGTAGGTGGTACTCTCTTGCTGAACATGTCCTCTCGTTGTGGCACTGTGGCTCCATGAGGCCTAGAGCTGGACTCCAGTCTACCTCAGGGCTGTGGTGTGCACACTGCCCGGCACTGGGGAGTGTTGCGGCAGGCCTGCCCTGCTATTGCCCACCCTAAAAGGCTGACCTCACTGGCCAGGACAGATCCTACACCCACCCAGAACCACCCCAGGACAGGAAATTTAGGATCTGTCTTCTCTGTTAGTCTGGAAGCCATGGGAAGGCGGGAACCACTGAGGTCTTGGATTTGGATCTGGCTCTCCCTCTAACTTGAGCAAGTCTCTTAGCTCCTTGGCCTCAGTTTCTTCATCTGTCAAGAAGAGATCATCACGCCCAGCTGACAGGGAAGGGGCCATGTGGTGTGAAGGTTTGGGGTTCAACTTTTGAGTTAATTAGAATCCAGCTTTTCCAGTTACTTGCTATGTGACTGTGGGCCTGTTGCCCAATCTCCTGAAGCCTCAATTTCCCCCTCTATAAAATGGGAATGGGCCTTTTTCTTTCATTGAAATGTGAGGATTCAATAAGAGAATGTATGAACAGCTCCGAGCTGGTGTCTAGTACATCATCGTGCTATACGCAGTGAGCCACAGGGTACACCCACTCACCTCCATCCTTCGTGTCTGCCCTGGCCCTACCCCTCGCACCTCCCTGGCTAATGGGTCAGGCTCTACCCTAGAGACTCAAGCATGCACAGAGGGAGCATGGGAATGCAGCTCAGACCTCCTGCCTAAGTAGCCTCCATCTCATTTTCTCTGCATTTGCTGAGCACTTCCTGAATGGCAGGTGCAGTGCTGGGCGCCTGGGAGGACAGGTTCCCAGATCCCTGACCCGAGGGGCTACTCAAGTCAGCTCTGCTTAGGATGTGCTGTGTGAACCAGGTGTGCCCTGCTCCCTGCAGCCTTGGGGGGAGCCTGGCTGAGATGTCTGGACACCTGTATTTCAATCCAGTCTTTGCCACTCACTTCGGATGTGATCCCCCTAAACTAATGATTCCATGAACTGGGGAGGAAGGAGACTCAAGGGGGAGTGAGGGGGGAGGAGGGGTTCCCATGGAGCGATCTCGGCCTGGGTTGTGACCAAGGAGGTGGGAAGAGCCTGGAGCTTGAGCTTCCTGGTGCCGCCACTGGGCTTCAGCAGAAGTGGGAATGGAGGTGGGAGAGGAAAAAGAAAAGGAAGTTGTCCAGTGGGCATGTCCAGGCTGCTAGGCCTTATGTGGCCTTGCACAGCTGCCAGGAGGTGCAGGCTGCATCCAGCAGCCGGTGCCTAAGATTTTCCCACATGCTCCAGTGGGTGGACTCAGGAGTGAGCTTCTGATGTGCTGAAAAGGGGGGCAAAGATAGAGGGAAGACCCAGAGAGGCTTGAGGTGGAGCCCAGAGGGAGCCCATGACTGGTGGGGTGAAGGCACCAAGGCTAGCAAGGCAGATGACACCAAGGACCAGGTCCTCCTTGTGCTCCCCGCAAGACTCCCACCCCGACCAAAGACTGAGGTGTGAGCCTAAGATTAGTTGTCCTCCATTCAAGTGAAATGTGGGCTCAAGAGAGAAATACAATTCTTTTAGGTAAGGACAGCTCTATTTCTCATACACCTCCATTTGTGGTCTGTGATTCTCACCTGTCACCTAAGGATAAAGGGAACATCATACAGGTTCACATGGGTGAGAAGAGGTGGCTTTCAAAGGCAAGTGAGCATACATTAATCTTTACATATGCAATACTAGAAGCTAAAGCCAACAAAACTTCAACAGATTGTCAGGGAAGACAGCTGCGATTCAAAAATCTTCATCAGTACTCACTTTGGCAGCACATATACTAAAATTGGAATGATACAGAGAAGATTAGCATGGCCCCTGCGCAAGGATGACACGCAAATTCATAAAGTGTTGGCTTGGTGCTCATAGCACGGTGGTTACGGTGCCGGCCATATGCATTGAGGCTGGTGGTTCAAACCCAGCCTGGGCCAGCTAAAACACCAATGAAAACTGCAACAAAAAGTTGCCGGGCGTTGTGGTGGGCGCCTGTAGTCCCAGCTACTTGGGAAGCTGAAGCAAGAGAATTGCTTAAGCCCAAGAGTTTGAGGTTGCTGTGAGCTGTGATAGCACAGCACTCTACCAGGGGTGACATAGTGAGACTCTGTCTCAAAAAAAAAAAAAGAAAGAAAGAGAAGAATCTTCATCATACCATTAATTCTTTCAGGGAATATGTGGAGCATGTGAGGATCGAACAAAATACTCAAGGAAATGTTCAAACCAAATTAAAAGTCAGAAGAGTGATCTCAAGATTGGGGATAAAAAGTGTACAGGAAACAGAAGGAATGTGTATATGAAGTTAAATCTATGTTTTGTTGTTGTTGTTGTTTTTGTTTGTTTGTTTGTTTGTTATTGCAGTTTTTGGCCAGGGCCAGGTTTGAACCCGGGCCCTATTCCTTGAGCCACAGGCGCCGCCCATGTAATTAAATCTGAATGAATGGCAGCAGTGTGATTAAGAGTTTGTAGTTCAGTGAAGAGTCATGAAATGAAAACAGCAATCTGGGGAAACTGGTTAAGAGCCAGAAATGAAATAACCATCATCTGTACCGTCCAGTATGGTAGCCACTAGCTACATGTAGCTATTTAAATTTAAAATTAAATAAAAGCGAATTTAGTCCCTCTGTTGTACAGGCCACTTTTCAACTGTTCAATGGCCACACATGGCTAGTGGCCACAGTAGTAAAGCAGATATAGAACAATTCAAAGATTTTGCATAAAGTTCTTTTGGACAGTGAGGATCTAAATTATTTCAGCAAATCCAAGGAGCAGAAAGGATATTTTGGAGTGTAGAAAGTAAAGTCACTCTACAGGTTTTCTAAAAGGAGAACAGGTAAAACCGGCATCAAAATTAAAAAGCAGAGTAGAACTTCTAAATAAGCAATGGTGATGGACGTGGTGACAGGAGTGGAAATAAAGATTAAAGAGGATTTTGACCGAGCCATCAAAGAAAAAGGAGAAAGAGGAAGAAAAATACAATAAATAGTAAATATGTGATCAGACGGGGGAAAGAAAACTAAGTTCATTAGCAATCATGATCACTGTCAGTCATCTTGATGAACTCCTCCCTCAAAAGTCAAAGAGGCCATTTCCAGTGATATGGTAGAGTAGATATGAAGAGAAGTATTGCCTGGGACAGAACACCTACAAATGCTGGGTAAAAAAAAAAAAAAAAAAAAACAACTTTAAAGACATAGTGTAGATGACAGAAAATAAAAGAAATATCAGTCTCCAGAAGCATCAGGAAATTGAATGCAGGCTCGGCGCCTGTAGCACAGTGGTTACGGCGCCAGCCACATAAACTGAGGCTGGCGGGTTCGAACCCAGCCTGGGCCACCTAAAAAACAACAATGGCAACTACAGCAACAAAAATAATAGCCAGGTGTTGTGGTGGGCACCTGTAGTCCCGGCTACTTGGGAGGCTGAGGCAAGAGAATTGCTTCAGCCCAAGAGTTTGAGGTTGCTGTGAGCTGTGACCGCACAGCACTCTACCAAGGGTGACATAGTGAGACTCTGTCTCAAAAAGAAAAAAGAAAGAAAAGACATTGAACGCACAAGGATAAATGTGTCTTGGAGTAAGTCTTTGCCCAAAAAGTAGGCTTATTCCATATGCCCCAAAGTCTGGGTTTTAACAGGCTACATGGCTCTTTTTTTTTTTTTTAATAGTACCATAGTAATTTATTTCATTTCTACATCTCATTAAAGTTTTTGGAGATTTTTTTTAAATCTGCACTTTTCACAGTAAAATGACACTTGTCCTTAAAAAAGCATTTCTTATAGTTTTTTGTGGTTAACCATGTTATGCACAGATTGTAAGTTAAATGTATCTAAACCCACAGTTTCATGGATTTCGTTTTTGTTTTTTTAATATTTACCATTATTTTATTATTTTTTAAGTTCAATATACGAATATCCATTGTATACACAGCTCGTTTTGTGGAAGATAATTCCTGATGTCCAAGCAAAGTGAGATAGGGATTAAAAGACTCTTGCTTAAAGCTGGGATCCCAAAGGGCTACATTCTCAGCGAAGTAGGAAAAAACTGTCCACAGAGACTCGTCTGCCTCTGTCTTGAGCAGAAGAAAGAAGAATCCAGGACAAACCCAGTTCCAAGTGAGTGTGGCACCAGAGTTCACGCTGCTTCCTCCCTCCCTCCCAGGAAAAACTAAAAATGTAGTTTAAAGTGTTCCCCACATGCTTGATAAAGCAATTGTGAATTCTCCCCAGAGGAACACACTTTAAATCTAGGCTTCTAAGAATTCTTACAGATAAACTGCCAAGGAACAGGAGGTCACATACATACAAGAATCATTGAACGGAAGAGAAAATTAGCTACATAAACTGAGAGTCAGCAGCAACAACATTGCTGAATCAGACAGATCACAACCAAAGATACTCGAATTATCTGTAGTATATATAATATAAAATTATCATCTGTGGTTTGCTTAAAGAAATTAAAAATGGGATTGCATGCCTGGCACAAGAATGCGAGACTGTCCAAAGTGATCTGTTGGATTTGAAAAAGGCCAAATAGAATTTCTACAAATGATTAAGATAATTAAAACCCAGTGGATGAAGGGCGTATTCTGGGAAAGATAGAGCAAACACATTCTACTTTATGCCTACTCACTGGGATTCTGAACTACAGACAGGCTTCTTGGACCAGCTAGCTGAGGACTTGAAAGGTAAATAGTAACCAATAGATTGGAGAAGGAGAAAACAATCTGAGAATGACTGGACTGGGACTGAGTTTCCTGTTTTGTTCCCTTCAGTATTGCCTTGCCTGGGACTTAAAGACTGACCCAAACCTGGAAGACTGCACCAGGAACAGGCAGAAAGAGCTCCAGGAGGCCAGAAAAAGGTCTTTTTCTGGTTTGAGGAGCAAGAAGGGGGCTCTTCAGTATGAGAAGTGGGACATTTCCCACTCAAGCCTCCAGGCAATATGACAGTGGCAGTGGTAATGACACCGTCCGCCAAGTCGATGCCTAAAGTTCTTTTTTTTGTATGTGAAGTATGACTTTTTCAGTTTTTTAATAATTTAAATTTAAATTATTTTAATTGTGTACATATTTATGGGGCACATTGTGATAGTTCAAGACATATATTTGGTATATAATGGTCAAATCAGGATAATTAGCAGATCCATTGCCTTGAACACTTATCATTTAAAAACATTTAAAGAATGAATCAGACTAATATTGTCATACATAATTTCTTCCAGAAAATGTAAAGCAAGATGACATTTATCCATTCATTGTATGAGGTCAACTTTTTTGTTTGCCGGGGGGGGGGGGGCAGTTTTTGGCCAGGGCCGGGTTTGAACCCGCCACCTCCAGTGTATGGGGCCGGCACCCCACTCCTTTGAGCCACAGTTGCCACCTGTATGAGATCAACTTTAACTTGACACCCAAACCAGACAAAGATAGTATAAGAAAACCACAGATGAACATCCCTCATGAATATACACACCAAAATATTCAACAAAATATTAACAAATCGAAACTAGCACTACAATAAAGGAGGCTTATCTCAGGAATTCAAAACATTGAAAATCAAGCAATATAATCTACTACATTGAGAGAGTGCCAGAAGAAAAACCACATAATCATGCCAGTTGATGTAGAAAAACCACTTGAATGAATTCACTATCCATACAGACATCCATAAAACACTCTCGTAACCTCCATTACAAACTCTCACAAACCAGGATTAAGAGAATTCCTTAACCTGATAAAGGGCATAAACAAAAAAATACAACTACATCATACCTAACAGTTGACAACTGAATGCTTTCTCTCTAAGATATGGAATAAGACAAAGATGTTCATTCTCCCCACTCCTATTCAAGCTTGTGCTGGAAGTCAGTGCATTAAGACAAGACAAAGAAGTAAAAGGCACGCCGTTTGGAAAGGGAAAAATAAAACTAACTTGGCGCCTGTAGCACAGTGGTTACAGCACCAGCCACATACACCGAGGCTAGCGGATTCAAATCCAGCCCTGGCCAGCTAAACAACAATGACAACTGTAACAACAATAACAACAAAAATACCCAAGCATTGTGGCAGGTGCCTGTAGTCCCAGCTACTTCAGAGGCTGAGGCAAGAGAATTGCTTACGCCCAAGAGTTTGAGGTTGCTGTGCGCTATGATGCCACAGCACTCTACTGAGGGCAACATAGCGAGACTCTGTGACATAAAAAAAAAAAAAAAGAAAGAAAGAAAGAAAAAGAAAACTATCACTATTTGCAGATGGCTTGATTCTATATAAGAGATCCCAAGACATTTACAAAACAAATCTAGAGTTTATAAGAGTTTAACAAGGCTGCAGGATATAAGGTCAGCACATAAAAAGCAACTATATTTCTATATACTGGCGATGCAAAATGGAAACTGAAGTTTAAAGATAATATTAGGGACGGCGCCTGTGGCTCAGTGGGTAGGGTGCTGGCCTCTTATACCAAGCGTGGTGGGTTTGAACCTGGCCTCAGTCAAACTGCAACAAATAAATAGCCAGGCATTGTGGCAGGCGCCTGTAGTCCTGGCTACTTGGGAAGCTGAGGCAAAAGAATCGCCTAAGCCCAGGGCAGCACCTGTGGCTGAAAGGAGTAGGGCACCGGCCCCATATGCTGGAGGTGGTGGGTTCAAACCCAGCCCCTGCCAAAAACTGCAAAAAGAAAAAAAGAAACAAGAGAATCGCCTAAGCCCAAGACCTAGAGGTTGCTGTGAGCTGTGACGCCACGGCATCTACCAAGGGCATAAAGTGAGACTCTGTCTCTAAAAAAATAAAATAAAATAAAATAAAGATAATATTAGAAATAGCTCCAAAAAATGAAATAATTAGGTATCAACCTTACAAAACACTTGCAGGATCTGTGCTGAGAGATACAAAATCCTGAGGGAAGAAATCAAAGAAGACCCAAGTAAGTAGAGGGACAGGCTGGTTTCTTAGCCTGGAAGACTCAATATAGTCAAGATACCAATTCTCCCAAATAAATCTATAAATTTAATACAATTCAAATGAAAATGCTGGCAGGAATTTTTGTAGACAAAGACAAGTTAATTTTAATGTTTCTATGGAATTAGGCTAAACAAAATAATTTTGAGAAAGAAAAACTTGGAGGACTCAAGTACCCCATTGATGAGATTTAACTATTGAACTAAAATTGACCACACTACAGGGCATAAATCAAATACTAATACATTTTCAATACTTTGTATTATCCAGAAAACATTCCCTCGGTATAAGGTAGTTAATTTAGAAATAAATAATGAAAAACGACTTTAAAATTTAAGTATTTGGAAATGAATATGTTCACTTGTAGACAACTTATGGGCAAAGAAAAAACAGAATGGAAATTAGAAGTATTTAGAATTGAAGATTAATGAAAAGGCTGGTTATGAAAATGTATGGAATGCAGCTAAAATAATTTAACATTTGTAGTGTGTGTGTGCGTGTGTGTGTTTTAAGAGATAATGGTGTCACATCTCCCTCTGTTGACCAAGCCAATCACAGCTCACTGTAACCTCAAACTCCTGGGCTCGAGGGATCCTCTCACCTCAGTCTCCCAAGTAGCTAGGACTACAGTGAGTGCTACCACACTCAGCTATTTTTTTTTTTTTAGATTGATATATGGGTAAAAATGTTTAAGTTACATTGTTTCCACTTCTAAGATAAAGTTCAAGTTGTAGTTGAGCCCTACAGCACAGCCCAGGGGCGTGCTGAACACTCTCACTCACATTGTACACATCAGGTGCGATCCCGCCAATTGCTCCTTACTCCCTTCTCCCTTCTCCTCCTCTCCCCTAACCCAGCTAATTAAAAAAAAAAATGTTTCTTTGTAGAGATGTTGCTATGTTGCCAGGCTTGTCTCCAACACCTGGCCTCAAGTGATCCTCCTGCCTCAGCCTCTCAAAGGGAGGCATCAGCCACCATCCCCAGCCAAAGTTACAGGCGTCAGCTAGCATGCCCAGCCAAGCATTCACAGTCTTAAGTACTTATATTAGAAAGCAAGAAAGGCTGAACACAAATGAGTTAACGAACAGCAGAATAAAAAGAGAAAAAAAATAGAAGGAAAGAGCAACACAAAAATTAATGAGAATAGAAACCAATGAAAGGGGCCAAGCAAGCCCAGAGTAGGAGTCTCTTTTTGTTTATTTGCTGTTTTGTAATGGAGTCTTACTATGTTGCACAGGCTGGTCTTGAATTCTTGGGCTCAAGTGATCCTCCTATTTCAGTTTCTGGAGTAGCTGGGATTACAGTCACACACCACCATACCTGGTTTTGCTTATTTTGATAACTAATAAAATGGACAAACTTTGTTCCAGTTTCCTAGAGGCTAATGGCAACCACCTAAATCCAAATATCTCTTGGCTCAGTGTCGGTAGCTCAGTGAGTAGGGTGCCAGCCACATGTACTGAGGCTGGTGGGTTCAATCCCGGCCTGGGCCTGCTAAATAACAAGGACAACGGCAACAAAAAAATAGATGGGCGTTGTGTCAGGTGCCTGTAGTTCCAGCTACTTGGGAGGCTGAGGCAAGAGAATTGCTTAGGCCCAAAAGTTTGAGGTTGCTGTGAGCTGTGACGCCACAGCACTCTATGCAGGGCAACATAGTGAGACCTTATGTCCAAAAAGATAAATAAATAAATAAATAAAATAAATCCAAATATGTCTGTATACCTTCCAAAAAGCATATAGGTCCATAAGGTGAACAAGTAAAATAATCTATAGCATAACATACATCAGTATACATTAGAGTAGGGAAATCAATTTAAACATGCACAAGAGTAGAGAAAGAAATACAGCAGAACCTCCATAGTTGACCACCTCCCTACATGGACTACTTCTTTAAATTGACCCAATTTTCATAAGCCAGACATGCACCACATGTATCAGGGCAGTGGTTTCCTTATGTTGACCACCTGCATGTGTTGACCAGTTTGTCACAGTCCCTGGAGTGGTCCGCTTACGGAGGTTCTTCCGTACTTGAAACCAGTAAGCCAGCTCCAGGGCTACACTGCAACACAGTCAGATGGAGGAGGCAAGGAAGGGAGATTGCGGCAAGGGTCTAATGGTGGTGGAGCTTAGGAAAAGTCGCTCCCAAAATGTTAGCATCTCACCCTGATTGGGGAAGTCCTAACGAATCAGAGCAGACTATTGGGGGATTGAAGAGAGGGAGTTGATTGAACAGAGGAAGTTGAGAGTGTGTAGGACCAGAGGTGATAATATTATGAGGAACCGTTTTTGTGGGGAAGAGAGACAATTTGAAGAGAAGTGGGGAATCTGTTGGATACTTGAAGGTGAAGGGAAATAAGGAAGCAAGTAGTGGAAACTAAGGGTCTTACAGAAACAAAAGAAGTTTTTTATCAAAACAACTTCATCACCACCGCAGTGGCTCCTACCTGTAGTCTTGACACTCTGGGAGGCTGAGGTGGAAGGATTGCTTGAGGCCAGAAGTTTGAAACCAGCCTAAGCAAGAGCAAGACCCCATCTCTACAAAGCATAGAAAAATTAACTGGATGTGGTGGTGTGCACCTGTAGTCCCAGCTATGAGGGAGGCTGAGGCAGGAAGATTGAGCCCAGGAGTCTGAAGTTGCTGTGAGTTATAATGATGTCATTGCACTCTAGCCCAGGTGACAGAGGAAGAACTGACTCAAAATAAACAAACAAACAATCCAAAAAGCAAAACAAAAAACCCCCTTCACTTTACCATACCACAGAAGAGGGCACTCTTGAATTAAGACTTTCATGAGCCTCCCAAATCCTTTACCCTTGTCCACACAGAATGAGCTATGATTCCTGTTCCAAAAGAATATGTGATATTAAAAATAAACATAAAATGGTAAGCAACATCTACACAAATCTACTAAAAACAGAAAATGAGGATCAAAATCATTCAGTGGGTAAAGTTGTGTTTCCAAAACCAATGATGAAGCAGGGCAAACTGTAACAGACTACTCCAACCTAATTGATTATTCTTTAAAATATTATTTTTTTAAATTTCAGATTAATATGAGAGTACAAATGATTAGATTACAATGTTTGCATTTGTTAGGTAAAGTCCATGTTGTAGTTGTGTATAATGAAATATTCTTTTTTTATTAGATCATAACTGTGTACATTACTGCATTTATGGGGTAGAATGTGCTGATTTTATATACCATTTGGAATGTTTACATCAAACTGGTCAACATAGCCTTCACCTCACTTATTTAATTGTTGTGTTTAGACATTTATACTCTACAATTAATATAGTTGACATGTCCCCTTGCAATGTGCACAGTAGGTGAGGTCCCACTGATTACCCTTCCCCCACCTGTTCACCCCTCTCCCCTCCCCTCCCCCTCCTCTTCTCTTTTTATTTCTGTGCTATAATTGTGTTTTAACTTTTGTATGAAAGTGTGGGTAATTATATACAGATTTCATAATAGTATTGAGTACATTGGGTATTTTTTTCCCATTCTTGAGATACTTTACTAAGAAGAATATGATCCAACTCCATCCATGTAAACATAAAAGAGGTAAAGTCTCCATCTTTTTTATGGCTTCATAATATTCCACGGTATAGGGATTTTTTTCTTTTTATTTTTCGAGATAGAGTCTCACTATGTTGCCCTTGGTAGAGTGCCGTAGCACCACAGCTCACAGCAACCTCTAGGCTCAAGCAATACTCTTGCCTCAGCCTCCCAAGTAGCTGGGACTACAGGCACCTGCTACAAGGCCTGGCTATTTTTGTTGTTATTGCACTTGTCGTTGTTGTTTAGCAGGCCTGGGCCAGGTTCGAACCCTCCTGCCTCAGTGTATGTGGCTGGGGCCCTAACCACTGAGCTATGGGTGCCGAGCCTAATTAAATATTCTTAAACAAGCACTTGCAGCTATGAAAAAATTAAAACCCAATTCACATGAAGAATGGAAAAGCTCAGAAAATAAATGTAAAAAAAAAAAAACAATAGAAAGATACAAAACAAGAGCTTATCAAGTTCAGGAAAGAAATCGAAGAAAAAGAGAAAATCATTTCAGAAATGAAGAATAAATTACAAGATGCCCAAGGGAGAATAGATCTGCCTGAAAATAGGAGCGCAACAAAAACAGCTAACAAAACAAAAATGAAATAAAAAAGAGAGCTCTTAAAAGGTCCAAGACACACCTAACAGATACAACGCACACATCCTGGGTGAAGGGCACACTGACAACTTTGAAAATACACAAAAGCAAACTATATAACCAAAATGTGTATACCCCTGTAATAAGAAAATACCCCCTTAAATTAAGAAAAAAGAAATAAAGCACCCCCTTTGTCCCTTTCACTCCAAATGTTACATGTTCCATCTGCTAATAAAACAATTATCTGTCAAAACAATTTTAAAAAGATCCGAAGGAAACAATAGATAAAGAAGACAGAGAATCCACACCTCTATCACCAGAATCCCTAAAAAGGAGGGAAAAATCTCCAACAATTAAATAGAACTAAAACTTACACCTATGATATAAAAACACTTTTGGAAATAGAATAAGACTTGAATCTACGTGTTCAATAAACGTACTTTGTTCTTGGGAAAATAGGCCTGGGACAATCTGTTCCTTGGCCTGGAAATTTACCCAGGACTTTCAGACTACTGGGCTCTAGAACTGGACGGAGGGATGGCCGGGTAGGGAGTGGGGGTAAGCAGAACAAAAGGAAGTCGACTTCCCGAAACCTCCTGTGGCTGGCTACGTGCTGGTGCTATATCCTTCAAACTCTCCCAACAACCCGGTTTATGAGGGCTCAGATCTCAAACTTGTGTTTTGGTTTCCGATGGTGTCCCCTCTCTCCACCTGTGCTGGGTGGAGGGTTTCTCCTCCACAACCAAACATGCTGGCCCTTGGCAGTGTTAAATCGAGGTCCTCAGGTGCTTCAAATAGAAACTCAGTTCCGATGATGATGGAATTAAAATCATTTTTTTAAAATTAATTTTGGTGAGGGTGAAACATCTGACACTATTTTGAATATCTTGCAAATTCACTTTAAAAGTTCACATCGGCGCCTGTGGCTCAGTGAGTAAGGTGCCGGCCCCATATACCGAGGGTGACGGGTTCGGACCCAGTCCCGGCCAAACTGCAACAGAAAAATAGCCGAGCGTTGTGGCGGGCGCCTGTAGTCCCAGCTGCTCGGGAGGCTGAGACAAGAGAATCGTATAAGCCCAAGAGTTAGAGGTTGCTGTGAGCCGTGTGATGCCAGGCACTCTACCCGAGGGCAGTACGGTGAGACTCTGTCTCTACAAAAAAAAAAAAAGTTCACATCGAATATAGAATTATTTCTGTTTGAAAATAGGAATATAAATTTTGGTAGAAGACAGCAGCAAAACAATTTTCATACCCAATTAGGAAATCCATGGCGCAGAAATGAACTTGGTATTGGTAGTGGTGCACATATGATTGAACATTGGGATAAAACAAGCTGTAATGGTGTGTTAATTGGAGGAGAAATGGTAGTTGTCTATATATTTATACAACATATGTATATATTCACGCTTATGTAAAGAGTAATTACAGGGCAATATTTATGTGGGAAAGGTGATGTTAAATATAAAACATATTTCAGGGCTGGGACTAGGCACCTGTCTCTGCTACAAATTTTAAAGGTATGCAAAACACAGACTCAGTAATCAAGATAAAAATAACATTTAAAATAATATTTACAAAATCAAAATTAATGCAAACATCTATGGTGAACAGAATATCAAAATTTTAAATAAAGGCCAAGTCAGTATTATTGATTTTCCTTTTTGCCTCAGGCTCTAGCAGTCTGACCTAGCCCTGCAGAGCACTATGCTTCCTCTTTCTGCTGTCAGTTGAATTTTTTAAAAATCTGAGTCTTTGAAATATTACTTTGTAAATCATCTTAAGTGTTTGCCATGGCATTGAACATTTCGTAAATGAGTCATCTAACTTTTGTTCAATAGCAGTTGAAAACCTTCAAGCAGAGTGTTCAACAAGAGTGGCAAAATTAATTTTAACTTTTGAAGGTTTTATCAAATTTTAGGTATTAAAAATAGACTATTTAACAAATGTTACTTACGGCACACTGGAAAGTAATTACAGTTATGTTTTACAAGCAAAAGCAGCTTGAGTGGTAAACAAGGTTTAAATTAAGAGAGTTTATAATTTTTCTTTTCTTTTTTTTTTAGGTTCACTAAATTTCTTTCAAAAATCATAAAACGTTTCTTACAAAAGAGCATAACATTCTGCACACTGCTCTGAACAGATGCCAGGGACATGTGGACTATTGTTACTTGTCCTCCCTGTCCCACCCCCCCTTCCAAGATAGGGATGATTTTCTCCAGAATTTCTCCAATTGTTTCAATATCAGCACTGATGCTCAAATGCGATCCGGGCCACTGCTGTCTGGGACTGGAACCCTGGCATCATAGTCAGTATGGAGAGCCTTAATATTCTTGCCCCCTTTTCCAATCACTGCCCCAGCATTCTTGCTCTGAAGCAGAATGCGTAATTCAACCATCTCGTCGTCTTCCTTATCTTCTGCAGGATGCTTACCAAATTCACCATTGCTTTCAGCGTTGGGGAAGGTTTCCTCTGGCTGTTTGGTTTCCATTTTCTTATTTAAATGGGCACAGCAATCAGTTATTATATATCTTCGTAGAGCAGAACTGAAATGTTCTGGGTAGGACCAACAACTGACACCCTGATGCTGCAGTAGCCGCGAAGCCGCAGTCCCTTCCAGATTTTATAATTTTTCATTTGAATGCCTTTATTTAAGGAAAGAATATTTTGATGGTGTTTCTATTTTTAATTGGGGAAATTTTCTATTTTTGCAGCTAAAGGGAAGACAGAAGCCTTATGGTTTTGCAGCATCTACAATTGGAAAAATGTTAAACAGAATGACAAAGCCAACTTATGTGACGAATTTTAACTTCTCATAGTATTTATTTTAAAAAGGTATTATACACGACTATAAAAAAATTGTAAAAAATATTTGTGCTGAAATAGTTAACTCATTTCTGCCTAAAGAATAAAATTGAGAATGCTCTCCATTTAGCAGAATTTTTCCTGAGCTTATCAGGTGCCTCTGTAGAGAGACTATATTCTCATTAAAAGTTGTTATGATTTACAGAGAAGAGCCCATGTTAATTTCTGTTTTATTGACCATAAAAAGTAACTCAAAGATGATTACAGGCAATTCTTTGGGCGGGGGGTGGGGGATAAAAAAGGGAACATTAAATTTTTTTTTTTTTTTGAGACAGAGTCTCACTATATTGCCTTCGGTAGAGTGCTATGGTGTCACAGCTCACAGCAACCTCAAACTCTTGGGGTCAAGGGATTCTCTTGCCTCAGCCTCCCAAGTAGCTGGGACTACAGGCCCCCGCCGCAATGCCTGGCTATTTTTTTGGTTGCAGTTGTCATTACTGTTTTAGCAGGCCGGCAAAACAAACCTGCCAGCTTCGGACCATGTAGCCGGTGCCCTACTCACTGAGCTACGGGCACCGAGCCTAAAACAACTTTTTAAAGAAAAATACCAGTGACACAGTCTTAGAAACATATGGCTAAAACATTGATTAAGCTTTTATTAGTTCCAGTAGTTTTTTTGTGTGTGTGTGTGAATTGCTCAGGATTAATGCCATGTGAAAACAGAGATCCTTTTACTTCTTTTCCAAACTGGGTGCCTATCATTTCATTTTTTTTTTTTGTCCAATTGTCCAGTTTAACACTTCCAATAAAGTGTGAAATAGAAATAAAAAAAAATTGATTAAAGTAAATTATACTTTCTATATTACTTTCAATGCTCAGATAATAAATACAAAAAGGTTTTTTTTTTTAAAATTTAATGTACACAGATACTTATTTTAGTTTCGGATTTCCAGAAAAATTGCGACAATAGTACAAACAGCTTTAATGTACTCTACACCTAACTTCTCCTATAATTAATATCTTACATTAGTAGGTACATTTGTTACAGTTAATAAAGCAATAATGATACACTCCTATTAACTGAAGTCCATACTTCATCCATATTTCCTTAGTTTTTACTTAGCCATGTTTTTCTCTTCCAGGATTCCATCTGGGCTGCCCTCCTGCATTAGTTCCCATCTCTCCTTAGGCATCTCTGGACTGTGACAAATTCTCAGCCTTTCTTTGTTTTTAATGAACTGGACAGTTTTGAGGAATACTGGTCATGTCTATTATAGGATGCTCCTCCCTTGGGTGTTTTTGTTTTTCTCATGGTTAGACGGGGGTTATGAGTTTTGGTGAGGAAGCTGACAGAGATAAAGTGTTATTTCATCACACAGTATTAAGTGCACATATCTGATCCCTGTTGGTGTTGGCTGGGACCACTGGCTGAGGTTGTGTTCATAAGGTTTTGCTGCTGTAAAGTATTCCCCCTTCCCAGGCTGTAGTCTTCGGAAGGAAGTCAGTGTGTGCAGTCCGAACTTAAGGAGTAGGGCACCACACTCCCCTTCTTGGAGAGTAGATCGCTACGTCAATTATTTGGAATTGTTCTGCGCTGGAGATTTGTCTCTCCTCCCTCATGTATTTCTTTATTCAATCATTAATTTAGAGCAGTATAGACCCATGGACATTGACTTTTTACTTTGGGTTATAATTCAATACTTCTTTATCATGTTGCTTAATTTGTGCCAGCTTTGGCCATTGGGGGTTCTTTGAGTGGCTCCTGCAATCCGTCGACATATTTCCTCACGGTGGGTTTTTCGTTTGGTTTGTTTTTTAGCAGTTCTTTACTTTTTTGACTTACAACATTTCCCATATTGTATATTTCCTGCTCCAATCCTAGATTTAGCCATTTCTCCAAGGGGCCCTGAACCATTTAACTGGAGAATGAGGTAGAAACCTAGATCTGAGCTCTAGGTGTGCTGGTGAGGAGTTGTTGCTTCTAGGCTCCCACAGCTGACAGAGAGAGAAACGTGTAGCCTAACCTGTATCCTAACCCATCGAGGAGTACTGGTCATGTCTATTGTAGGATGAAAGGAAAGGAAAATGTGTGTCCTAACCCATTTATATACATACCTCTATAAATATTTCCCTTTTTCTTTCTTTCTTTTTTTTTGAGACAGAGTCTCACGCTGTCACCCTGGGTAGAGTGCTGTGGCGTCACAGCTCACAGCAACCTCAAACTCTTGGGCTTAAGTGATTCTCTTGCCTCAGCCTCCCAAGTAGCTGGCGCCCATCTCAATGCCCAGATATTTTTTGGTTGTAGTTGTTGTTGTTTGGCAGGCCCAGGCTGGATTCAAACCTGCCAGCTCCAATGTATGTGTAGGCCGGTGCCCTACCTGCTGAGCTACAGGCGCCTAGCCACTAAAAATATTTCTATAAGAAACAGTCTGGGCTGGGTGCAGTGTCTCCTGCCTGTAATCCCGCTGCTCCTGGAGGCTGAGCCAGGTTAATTACCTGTGCTCAGAAGTTCCAGACCAGCCTTAGCAAGAGTGAGACCCCATTTCTACTAAAAATAGAAAAACTAGCCAGGAATTGTGGCCGGTGCCTGTAGTCCCAGCTACTCCAGAAGGCTGAGGCAAGATGATCACTTGAGCCCAAGAGTTTGAGGTTGCTGTGAGCTATGACACCAGAGTGAGACTCTGTCTCCGCCCTCCAAAGAAAGAAACTATCCATATCTATATTAAGTTAAACATTAGTCCATACTGATGTCTCTAGCTCTAATTCATTACCACATGGATCATTCTAGCACCCCTCCCATTTGCCTATTGGTAACCTCCCACTCCAACAGTGAGAAATATGGCTCCCAAGGTCTACTGTCCGTTTACTTTATTGTTCAATTTCGGTATTCCTCTAGTGGTTTTTGAGTTGTTATTCTGTAGCCCCACTGATTATGAGAAACCTCTTTATCAAAAACATGTAGCCTAACATGTATCCTAACCCATTGAGGAGTACTGGTCATATACATAGTACCTTAGTATCAACTAAGGTATGATGCTATGCGCAGGTCCTTTTCTCCTTAGGCTTATAGACTATGCTTATTCCCCAAATTGCCTAGGTCAGTACCTCTTTCCCCACACCCTCCAGTAAGACTCTTTCATACAGCTGTAATACACTCAGGTTTTTTTTTTTTTTTTTTTTTTTGTCACAATCTGCATTCCATCCTGGGATACTCCCAGACTCAACTGTTGTTTTCAAATTTTATAAAATTTTGTATACATTGACATTCCCTCTTTGTTCTGTAAAGTTTCATGGATTTTGACAAATGCATAGTGTCATTATCCATCATAACAGTATTATTCAGAATAGTTTTACTACCCTAAATAATCCATCCCCTGTGCCTCATGTATTCAACATCTCTCCCACAAACCTCTGGCAACTTGTCTTTTTTAGTATTGCCTCTTCCAGAATGGCATAGAAATGGAATCGTACAGTGTTTACTCTGCCTTTGCTCTGTTCCCTCCATTAAATCCCAAGGGGAGGGGTGACCAGCCGGCATCACCAGCCTGGCCTGTGGGGCAGGCCTCCCTCTTAGGCCTACTGGTGTTTCTGGGCAAATCTCGAACCATTGAAGATGTAAGGCCTTGGCTTTAGTTAAACCAGTAACTCATTCACAGACCTCTACAGGTCAATAGGATTTTTCCATGATTGGTAAGATCTTAACCTATGTAGGGCAAGAAAGATAGGACTCTGTAGCAATTGCTACTTCTCCTTGGCACTTCTCATTCTAACACTGGCTGAGACCATTTTACCAAAAACACCTGTGATTTTGCTTCGGGATTATTTTTCAGCACTATCCTGAAGATAGGACGAAAGGGCTAGGAGTTAATGCTCTGTGAGCACTGTCAATCAATAAAAAATGGGAGATGGAAGATAAATGTTGTTCCCTCCTTCTTTCTCCTTGGGCAGGGCAACTCTAAGGACTGTTCCACGCAAGCAAGTTCTGTCTGAGTGCCTTCTGCCCCCTTCCAGCCTAAGAGAGACCTGAAGCCCATTCTCCCAATGCCTCACGGCTCAGGAATAGGTAAAATGAGACCAGCCTCAGAGGAAGTTGTACTCACATGGGGCCTTGGACTTCACCTGAAGCAGAGGGGGTCACTTGCACCTAGCAGGGGCTGAGGCTGGGCCAGCTGAAGTTGTCCCTGTAGGCACTAGAATTCTGCGAAAACTTAGGTCTGATCCTACACATGGGTGCGAAGTTTGTGTTCCATTCCACAATAGTGTTTTGAAATAGGAGAATAGTGTGTAGGCTGGGAGCAGTGGCTCACACCTGTAATCCTAGCACTCTGGAAGGCCGAGGTGGGTGCGTTACTTGAGCTCAGGGGTTCTAGACCAGCCTGAGCAACAGCAAGACACCGACTCTACTAAAAATAGAAAAACTAGCTTGTAGGTGCATGCCTGTAGTCTCAACTACTCAGGAAGCCTAGGCAAAAGAATTGTTTAAGCCCAAGAGTTTGAGGTTGCTGTGACACTACAGCACTGTACTCAGGACAACAGAGTGAGACTCTGTCTCAAAAAAAACAAAAAAAGATAGTGTGGAGAGCAGGGGTCCTCAAACTGCGGCCCGCGGGCCACATGAGGTGGTGTGATTCTGTTTGTTCCCATTTTGTTTTTTTACTTCAAAATAAGATACGTACAGCGTGCATAGGTATTTGTTCATAGTTGTTTTTTTTTTTTTTTAAACTATAGTGCAGCCCTCCAACAGTCTGAGGGACAGTGAATTGGCCCCCTGTTTAAAAAGTTTGAGGACGCTTGGTGTAGAGGGTTCAGCATACTGGTTGGAAGCTGAATGGTAGAAAGGATAGCTGCTGTGTTTTATTATTACTAACAAATGCATTCCAAGGGGTACCGCAGGTTTAAAAATAAATGGTGCAATATGAAGTTAAGATGGATTTGCAGTCTGTAAAACCCCCCAAACCGAGACAAACCAGGATTAGGGGAAGCGGGGGGAGCCCAGAAATGAGAGCAAATGGGTCCCAAGGAATACTATGATGGGCCCACCCCAGGGCCATTTTCTGGGGGAGCTAGTTAAAGAGTAAGTAAATTGAATGACTAATGAGCGTGAGCTGGGGCCACCTGCCACCTCCCAGGCCACCCCTCTCTCCAGTGGGGGTCCTGGGCACTGCCAGCAACTGGGAGGGGCCTGGCTTCAGACTGGGCATCCTTACCCCTTTTGCAACACTGGTCCCAGCTGGGAAGGAGAATGTGACCCCACTGGATACTGCTGGGCTATCAAGGGAGGCTTTGAGGGGACAGCAGCAGATGGCAGCTGTGTGCTTGGCTGTGCCGTGATGCCACAAACACGGAGTAGCCTTAGTCGCTGAGCGCCCATCCATAGGCACTGCACTGACACACATGCACACATGTGCTCCCGGGCTCATGCCTGTGAACACACACTTCTGTGCACTCACACTAAGACATCCATGTTTCAATTCCCAGAACCTGTGTGTATGCCACCTTCCTAGGCAAAGGAATTTTGTATCTGTGATTAAGTTAAGCACCTAGAGATGGAGAGATTATCCTGGATAATCCACGTGGAGCCAGTGTAATAGAGAGGGTCCTTAGAAAGGAAAAAGGGAGGAGGAGAGAGTTGATGTCGGCTTTGAAGATGGACTAAGAGGCCGTGAGCCAATGAAAGCGGGTGGTCCTTAGAAGCTGGAAAAGGCAAAGAAACATTTTCCTCTGGAGTCTCCAGAAGGACTTCACTGCTGCCAACCCAGTGTGGACATCTGACCTCCAGAACTGTGAAATAACAAATTAGTTGAGGGTTTAAGCCACTAAGATCCTTTGTTTTTTGTTTTTTGTTTGTTTGTTTTTTGAGACAGAGTCTTACTCTGTCACCAGGGCTAGAGTGCCCTGGCATCAGCCTAGCTCACAGCAACCTTAAATGCCTGGGTCCAAATGATCCTCCTGCCTCAGCCTCCTGAGCAGCTGGGACTACAAGACCCAGCCAATTTTTCTATTTTGCTCTTTCTCAGGCTGGTCTCAAACTCTTGAACTCAAGGAATCCTCCCACCTCAGCCTTCCAGAGTGGTAGGATTATAGGTGTGAGCCACCATGCCATTCACTAAGAATTTTTAATCAATTGAAAGTTTTAATGAACGTTCATGTATTCAGCATCCAGATCAAGAAATGTTGCCAGCTCTCGGCATATCAGTCATTCACACACCAACTTCCTGATTTTGTCTCATTCATATACCACTCCGTGCCCCCCTTCAAGATTTTTCTAATAATTATTTACTTACTTTAGAAAATACTTATACCTTTCCTTAGCTGCTTATTTGAAAGGAAAATTTTTATCACTTTATTGAAAGTTGAAAACTTATTATAAGCCATTATTTATGGCAGGTATTCTATTGGAAGGCATGTATAAAAATATTTATAACTACAACGACAACAAATGCTTCCTAGGTCCCAGCTACCAACCTACAAAAGGCTTGAGTTCAAGAGCTTCTCTTTTTTATTAAAAAGGGGAATTAGCAGGGGGAAGTTTGAGAGGCGTTAAGGACTAACAAGCATGAAATACAGAATTTCACTTTCTTTAAATCTTTTTTTTTTTTTTTTTTGAGACAGTCTAACTATGTAGTCCTCGGTAGAGTGCTGTGGCGTCACAGCTCACAGCAACCTCAAACTCTTGGGCTTAAGTGATTCTCTTGCCTCAGCCTCCTAAGTAGCTGGGACTACAGGCACCCGCCACAATGCCCAGCTATATTTTGTTGCAGTTGTCATTGTTGTTTAGCTGGCCTGGGCTGGGTTCTAACCCGCCAGCCTCAGTGTGTGTGGTTGACGCCATAACCACTGTGCTACAGGCACTGAGCTGTTTAAATCTTTTTTTAAATGTATTTCAAAGTATTAAGGGAGTACAAATATTTTAGGTTACATAGATCACTTTTGTAATGTCGGAGTCATGGCTATAGGTGTGCCCATCACCCAAATAGTGTTCACTGTACCCAAAACTGGACTTTCGCTACTCCCCTCCTTCTCTTCTGGCTGCTTGATTTCCACTGAGTTTTAGTTTCCTCTGTGCACATGTACGTTCATGGTTAGTTCAAATTTAATAATGAGTACATTTGGTGTTTGTTTTTCCAATGTTGAGATACTTCATTTAGAGGAATGGTCTTTAGTTCCATTCAGATTGTTGCAAAAGGCCTTAACTCATCCTTTTTGTGGCTGAGTAGTACTCCACAGTTTACCACATTTTAATAATCCGCTCATGAATTGATGGGCATTTGGGTTAATTCTATATCTCTGCTATTGTGACTGGTGCTGCAGTAAATACTTGAGTGCAGGTGTCTTTTTGATAGAAAGACTTCTTTTCCTTTGGGTAGATACAGGGTTTCATTTTCATCCAATCATAAGGATTGAAAGATGAATTATAAAGAAATAACTTCAGATAATGCTATCTAATGCCAAGTCTATACCCCCCTACAGTTTTGTACCAGGACATCAGCATTTATCCCACTCCTCATGAAAGAGTGGGGGTTTCAGTTCTTAGGATAACCTGCAACTCTTCAGCTGTGCAAGCCCAGGTGAGTGATTTAACCTCTCCGAGCCATAGTTTCTTCAAAGGCAACAAAAGAAAATACAGTAAATTCTTGTTATTCGCGCTGGTTATGTTCTTTTATAAAGTCACCGAGAACACTGAATTAGCAAATTCTGAGCCTTTGCTCCAGAGGTAATACAGGGTGAGCTTTCTGTGAGCCCTTGGGCACATTTTCATCAATCGATCAACACAACCTTGTTTCATAAGTGTTTCTGTTTAAAGACACTTTATTTAATTTATATCATTGATTCATTAGCAATGAACCTGCACCCAGCGCTGTAACCTGCATCTAACACACTTTCTATTTTGTCTGTGAGGGACATCACAGCCTTCTTGCATTTAGGGCACGAGACAGCACCTTGCACTATGCACGAGAACAGTGCTAAGTAGTGAAATCACCAACAAAATCACAAAAAAATGTTAAAAGTATGACACTTGATAGACCACGAAGGGGCGCCTGTTAGCAGTATGAGAGCTGAAAACAAAAAGGCACAGCGGTGCCTTGTTCAACTTCAGCCAAGATCTTGTGTATGAAGTGACTCGAATTTTTCTCCACTTTCTATATGTCCGTGAATGCCCTGAAGGACCCTGAGTGGTGATTGGGAGGTTAAAAAAATGTGTGAGTAGATGAATTTGCAAGGATGGAATCAGTGAAGAATGAGAGTTTCAAGTTTACTAAATTCAAGAACAGTGTTTTTCAACCTTTTTTTATCTCCCGGAACACTTAAACTTCCGTGACACACTTAAATTATGTTGATCCAAAAAAAGAATGAAAAAAGGATATACTTACTGTGCTTTGAACTTCTTTTGAAAATAATTTAATTAGTGATCTTTAAAAATTTTTGCCGATACCAGTGGAAAATAACTACTCTAGCCCAAGCCTCAGGGTTGTCCCGTGGGTTCAAGGTGATAGCAGAGCCCTTTAGCCTGGCTCGCCCCACAGAGGTCCTCTGTCAATAGTAGGCATTACTGCTGCTGCTTTGATCCTTGAGGTTTGAGTAACTGTAGGCAAGTCAGACTGTTAGAGTATGGAGGCACTTGCTTTCAAATTGACACTCTGAGGTCAGGTGACAGGATGTACGAGCCAGGGCCCAGTGCCATGCTGACACTCAGAGCCCTTGTTGCATCTGAGTTGAATTTCCTGCAGCACCCTTGGTTCAATTCTAAGGAGCCTGGGGACGTGCCCACTCCTTTGCCAAGGGTGGTAGGGTTGCCAAGGTGGAGAGATGGAGGTGGGCTGAGCCCTGAGCGTGAGCACCTGCTTAAGCCTGCGCACCAGGCTTCTCTCCCCTCAGCCTAGTCTCTGCTCTGGCTCTCAGCTTGAAGGGCTGTCTGGAAAACAGGTTGACGCCGGGCAGTGGAAAGGAGCTGAGCACAGGAGTCAGGTTTATGTTTGGGGTTGAAAGGAGCCACGGGAATCTGCGGAGCAGGACGGTGACCAGGAAAGAGCAGGTTCACAGAGGCAGCTCTGGTGGAGTGTGAGGAGGACTGGGGCTAAACACAAGGCCAGAAGGAGCCTGCTGGGTGGGGAAGGCCGAGAGGACAACTGTCGGGGTCTCAGGTCGCCCATGTCTTGGGAAGCTTCCTGATTCTCCTGTGTGGTAGCTGCAGTTTACTGGTCCTCTCCCTGGGCTTCAGCTGCAAAGCCACCAAGCACGGGGGGCTCCCCCACGCACCCAACCCCCATTCCTCTGTCATTACATCTTTCATCAAGAATAATGGTTGCCAAAGACTGGTGCTGGGTAAAGTTTCATCAGTGTTCGTGTGGGAGATGAACAAGACAGACACAAGTGGGCCGGTGCTTTCCTCCTGGGTCTCCCTACCCGGGCAGGGTGCTACCCTGCAGACATGTGTGGCTGTGTGACACCCTCAGGGGCACACACTTGTGCACACCTATGTCAACACTGTCGGGTGGACGCATAGTGCCTCACACTCACAAGCATGCAGTGCCTTGCACACACAGGCTCCAGAGAACACAGCACAGCACAGGGCTAGGTGCAGGGGCTGGGCAGTCAGGGCCAAGTTCGCAGCCCAGCTCTGCAATATACTAGGCAAGTTACTTACCCTTCCCAAGCCTCAGCTTTCTCATCTTTTGTTGGGCATTGGATGAGCTCACGGGTGCATAGTACTTAGCATGGGGCCTGGTACACACCAGTCCTCCCTTAGGGTTCACTATTCCCATTTCTCATTATTGACAGAGCAGATAACTGTCATACAGCATCACTTAGGGGCCTCCTCTCCTCCAGCTCTCCCCTCTCTCTCTCCTAACCCTTTCCACGGGGGCGAGTGCCTTTAGGATGGCTGAGCAGCGTTGATGTTGACTACTTACTTATAAGGTGTGCCCAGTGGACTGTTCACTTTCTCACTTTGACAACACCACAGCTGTCATTTCAGGGATTCAGCAGCAGGAAGGCTTCCCCAGGGAGGGACCGCAGGGGTTGGTGGAGGGAGCAGGCATCTAGTACCCATAGAGACAGAGCTGGGACTGCCACAGGTCAGCCAAAGGGCTTGGGGGTCTGACTGAGCCTTTCTGGGCTCTGTGGGCCTTGGGTGGGATCTCTTGCTATGAGGGTAAAAGGGAGGCCCTGGAGGCAGGACAGCCTTGATGGCTTGCGGCATGTACCCCTATAGCACCTGATCCTGATTTTAAAATATTTATATTGTGGTAGAACCTCTTTAGGTTGACCACCCAAGCGACTGCAACAAACTGGTCAACATACAGAGGTGGTCAACATAAGAAACTAGGCCTGTAGTACAGACACGGACATGGGGTTCATGTCTGATCTATGAAAATTAGTTGAACTTAAACAGGCCTGGTTCCTTACACTGACCACCTCCGTATGTTGACCAGTTTGTTACAGTCCCTTGGGTGGTCAACTTACAGTGGTCCTACTGTATTTATAGAGAGAGAAACGGACACAGGAGGAAGGCGGCAGGAGATTACTTTGTGCCAGGCACTGTGTTAAGTGCACAGCACCATCTCATTTAATAGTCTCAACCATCCCAAGACGTTAAGTATTCTTATTCTCATTCTTCAGTTGGATAAACCGAGGCTCAGAGATTGATGTGTGCAGCATAGTGCATCTTTAAAAAAAAAATTACAGGTAGAATTTATGTGTAAAGTCAAGACAATGCTTCCTTTTAACTTTAATTTTTTTTTCTATAAACTGGGGAAAATCTGATGTCCCAGGCAGGACACCAGGCCCAATGCATTCCACAGGTGCGCAGCCAGAGCACCCCTAGGCTGGAGACAGGAGACTGGGTTCTAGCCCCTGCTAGGCTGTTTTCCTTGCTGTGTGACTTTGGACAAGACACTCACCTCCTCTGGGCTTCAGAGTCTCCTCACTCAGACACAGGGAGTGAGTGGAGTGGATTAGAGATCATCTTTTTCAGCTTCAGTCTCCTAGGACTGACCTGATTCTCCGCCCTCAGTGTCACAGCCAGAATCCCCATGGATTAGATGTGGAGTCCCCCTACCCATTCTTCCGGTCTATGCCTCCAGCCCTACCCACAGGAAACCATAAAAGGGAGCTCTTAGGCCAAGGAAATGCTACTTCCCTCTCTCACCGGAGACCCCCGCCTCCCACTGGCTCCCCAGTCTCCCCAGTCTCAGGCCTCAAGCCCCCAAATAACCATCTGAGGGGGATCCAGGCTATTAAAGTAATTTACATAGTAATTAACAAGGTTCCATTAGCTGATTCCTGCAGCCTGAACGTTGCCTCTATTCTCCTTTAGGGGTCCACGTCAGGCGCTGGGACTGGGGTTTGGTGGCGGAGCAGCGAAAGGAGTGCTCACGTGTGGCAGCTCCGCGTTCAGGGAGGAGAAACGATGACTGCAGGAGGGCCCAGCTGGCTGGGTAATGAAGTCTGGGGCAGGGATGCGCCTCCTGAGCACTCAGGGCCCCACACCACGAGAAGAAAGGCAACTGCCACTCACACAGCCGCGTCTGTTCTGCAGCCAAGGGCCTGGTGCCTCCAAGAAGTCCTCGTTCAAGGCACATGTCGTAGACACAGAATTCCTCATGTCCTTCTGGGCCTCCCAGTGATGAATAATATGTGTGATCATAAAAAGATACAACCCTGGTTTTCACCTTTGAGCTTTTCAGCAACACTGGGGGTAGGGGACCGGGCTTGTCTTCTCCATCGTGGGGATGAGGAAACCAAGGCCCAGAGGGATGAGGTGACTTTCCCAGGGTTACATGCATGGAGGGAGCAGAGAACTAGAAGCTGGGTCCTGAGACACTATCCAGCATCTCCCCACTTGCTCAGCGGTTTCTAAACAGCTCCTTGGGGACCCTGGAGGAGTTTGGAAATGGGGCTGTTGAGAAGGCCGCAACCACTTCCCCCAGGGCACTTGCATGCTTATTTACATGCTGCACTTCTGAGAAGTATTTTGTTTGAATTTCGTTGGCTAGAAACGCTTTTAAAACCACTGCACTTCTGCAAGACTGCCCCAGGAAGGGGCCTTCCCCAGGGCCACTTCATTGCATATCTCCACTGGGGAATCAAGGTCCCTGGAATTGTGCAACGCAGAAGCATTGGCTGTCCAAGAGTCGTCTGGTGTCCAATGTCCCTGGCCCTGGGTCTCTCCCCTAAGCTTCCTTGAGGTCCCTGCAGGTTGGGCCTGGATCTCTTCTCTCCCACCAGCCCTAGCTGTGTAGACGCCCTCAGGCTTGCTGCTCCTTGGGGAGACAAGAGTGGGGAAACGATAATGATGCTGGGTTCTCTGCAAATGTTGAGTCATTGTCCTTCATGTATTCAGGGAGTGAATGTTTCTTGAGCTTTAAGACCTGAGGATAAGAAGATGGATGAGCCTGAATCTTGCCCGCAGAGAGCCTCTGGTCATTGATGATGGTCTCCCATAGACTACAACCTGGATGCAAGCTGGGGGTGTTCCCTTGCCCGTGGAGGGACAGGAGAAGGTGGGTGAGTCCTGATGGGGACAGCAGGGAGTGACAGGACAGGCCACAAGGATGGAGTTGGAGAAGTCTGAGCTACTTGCAAGATGGAGTTTGGAGGTGTTTTTGAGGGGAGGGGAGAGGGGCACACCTCAGCTACAGAAACTAGCAAGTGCAGGGCTCATGGCAGCCCCCTCAGAAGGCAGCTGGAGGTGCGCCCTAATACACAATGTGAATGGCAGGAGGGGGCCAAGGGCGTTAGGCAGCAGCCAGGACAAGGGGCCAAGGGAGGGCACTGCAGCCCCCAGCCCTGCTGGCTTCTGCTTTCCTCTGTGGCTCCCCACCCTGAGGCCGTCTCCTTGGGCCACCCCAGAGGCCAGTGAGACTGTGGGTAGGGGACTGATTTGCAGTCCAGAGTTTCCCACAGGGTTGCTCCCCTCGGCACTCTCCTGTGCCCTGAGCATCTTGCCTGAGCCGTGCTCCTGGGCAGAGGCAGGGACAGTGGGGCTGCATTCCCTGAGGCCTGGGACAGGGTGGGAGAGTCACAGCTAGGGAGTTAGCAACTTCTCCTTTCTGGACAGTAACTGGGTAGCAGCTGGTGATGGCTAAAGCCCCATGCAGGCCACACTCCTTGTTCACAGACAAGGAAATATTTAGTGCGGCTCTCCCCACCCCTCTGGAACAAGGACTCAAGCGTGAGGAGTTCATATTGGGGGAGGTGATCCCAGGAAGCACCTGTGGGGATATGAGAGAGGGACAGCAAGGGAGAACACAGGTGCTGCATGAGCAGATGCCACCATGGGCAGCTGGGGCTCACGCTACATGCGCCTTCAGAGTCATCCTGTTTGAGGAAAAAGAGGTCAGTGTCTTCAGCCCCCAACAGCTTTTGTCTGTCTTTTGTTGAGGGTTGCTCCTGGGGGTGGCCCAGCATGAACTCATCAGCATTGTTGGCAGCCCCACCTGGAGCTGGCATCCTCCTGCAGCCAGGGAAAGTGTTCCAGCAGAGAGTGGCAGAGGCTTGCCCCAGGAGAAGCCACAGGCAGGAAACGGTACTTCCAACGGGAGGTCCTGCACAGACCGTGTATTCCTCAGAAACAGAGAGCCAAGGGGCTAAAGTGGCTTTCCTGGGTCGCTCGGACAGTTAGGAGAAGTGAAGTGAGAAGCCAGGTCTCTGGACTCGGCAGTCAGGGTTCCTCCTGCCCCTGTGCTCAGGGCTCAGGGTCACCTCCATCTCTCCTCCATTACATGGGTTTGTAAGATATGAATGCCTTGAAAAAAAAAAAAACCAAATAGTTCACATCCATGAGACTTTGGGCCCTTCCCTGCAAAAGATCTCAGCTTCTCCATCTGTGCACCCCAGGTCTTTGACCTTGTGCCCAGGGCACAGTAAGTTCTCCCCACAGGGTGAACTACTTGGCATGGGGTGATTCCTATGGGGTGAACCTTTGTGGCTCTGTTTCCTCATCTGAAAAGTGAACGTACAACATCCACTCCGCCAACTTCCTCTGGATGTTTTATCAGACATTCACAGTGATTTGGGGATGGCACTTAGTGGGGGCTCAACAAATGTTTGCACCTCTGAAAACCATTGGGGAAACCACACAGGACTCTCACTCCCAAGGGAGGGGCCGTCCTTGTCGTTAGCCACAAGGATGAACCCTGAGTCAGAGGATCCACCCCTTCCCGGGCTGCTCCCCTCTCACCCCCACGCACCCCCCACATCCACATTCCCAAGTCCCTGAAGTGCATGAGTCAGGTTTTCCGCCTCCTGCGATTTCAGAGCTCTCTGCCAGCCAAGCTGTTTTGCAGACCCAAGTTGATAATGACAAATTCTTCCCTCCTGGCCCTCCACTGGCGAAACCTTGGAAAGTATTTGAAACATGCAGCCTGGGAATGTGCAAGCTTCCATTTGTGCGGCTTGGCAGGGGCGGGCGATTTCTCAGCCAGCACTTTTGACTAAAACTTCTGTGGCTCAGGTTTCCAATGAGCTCATCAGCTCTGTCCCCCAACAGTGTTTATACTTCTTTTTTTCCTTCAGAAAATTAACCCTACAACAGATTCTGAATCACACGATCCCTCAAAGCACAGCTCTCTTGTTGGAAGAATGGTTTCAGACCCACACGTGGTCTGCTGTCCAGCAGGGGCCCAGGCAGCCCAGATCAGGATCCTCTGCTGAAAGGGGCACCTGGAGGATTTCTCCATCTATCTTTTACTTCCAGAAAGATCTGTTAACCCATTCCAGGTCTCCACAACTTTGTTTTTAAAATCTCCTCCCATGGGACTGGAGGAAGGGAGCGAGGATGGAAAGATGCCAGACTTTGTGCCTAGATACATGTAGATGTCAATTTCATGGCAGCTCCAGCCTGGTTTCCTCATCTGTAAGAGGCATTAATAATCCCCACCTCCAGGCCCTCGTGAGGCTTAAGTCCTACCATATGAAATCACCTGGTACACTTCCTGCAGACAGGTGCACACAAGTTTTCTCTCTTATATCCTGGTCACAAATTCTGCTTTCTCATCCCAAGGTCACTTGATGAATGGACCAAGGTCTTTTCTGTTTGTTTGTTTTTGTAGAGACATAATCATACTTTATTGCCCTCGGTAGAGTGCCATGGTGTCACACAGCTCACAGCAACCTCCAACTCCTGGGCTTAGCCGATTTTCTTGCCTCGGCCTCCTGAGTAGCTGGGACTACAGGTGACTGCCACAACGCCCGGCTATTTTTTGGTTGCAGTTTGGCTGGGGCCGGGTTTGAACTGGCCACCATAAGTATATGGGGCTGGCAGCCCACCCCTTGAGCCACAGGCACCGCCCAGACCAAGGTGTCCTTTGCGTACCTAAAACCTCCCTGCTCTTAAGGCTCCTTTACTTCTCTTGTGAAGTCAACAGTCCCTGGCACGCCCCATTGTCACTCTGCATCAATTCTGCAAAGAGCAGAGCCAGGCTTCACAGAAGCTCCCTGGTGGGCATGCCACCATGTCTGCTACAAAGGGTTTTCTGGGGGTGAGGGGTCGAGCACCATGGGAGAACAATGGCGGGGTGGTGGTGGGGGATAAAACGTCATTGCCTGGACACCTGGAGGAATGCGCAGCCTTATTTGGCCCCCTCACACATCTTCATTTGTGTCTACAGCATGTGCTGCAGGAGGAGGGCCCAGCCACCCCTCACCCCTGGGGTGGGTCTGGGGGCTTCCAAAGCAAGCCCTTTTCATTTAACATGCTTGGTTCCATTTGCTGTGACATGACTCATGAAAGTGCTTTGGAAATTAAAGGACATGATCTTCCTTCAGCCTTAAACACCCTCCCCACCTCACCATGTCCATCTGTAGAACGCAGGGCCTTACCCAGAGAAGGCGGCTACGGGGGATCTGGGTGGACCTGGTTTGTTGGGGGTTGGAGGGCATGTTCTCAGGAGGAGTGAGGGGAGTGGGATGGAGCAGCAGGGGTGTGGTCTCAGCTGGAGTCCAGCTTGGTTTGACCCCACAGGGACAACTGGAGCAGGAACTGCCCCTCAGAGCTGCCGCCTTTGGTCCAGTGGGCCAGCCTCTGCACCCTCATGTCACTGAGTCTGATATCACAAAGAGCTGGCAGGTGGGACTTTTGGGATGAGGTGGCTTCTCCTTAGCCAAAGACAATTTTCTGCAGAAAAGGGCATCTGGGAGCTTTAGCAACCAACATTCCCAGCAGTAGGAAGATAAGTGCCCCAGCCATGTTCAGGGTGAGCTACCCACAGCATCCACTACAGGAGTGGGGCAAGGTAGGACCAGAAGGGAGCATCGGGACCTCTACTGAATCTTTTTCAAGCTGTATACAATGTCCTATGATGTTGTCCCATTTTTCTGTCTGTCTTTTGAGAGAAACCAAGGAACACAGCAGAAGCCACACAACTGTGGGTGGAGTCTGAGAAGGCTTTAGGGATGGGGCATAGGACTGAGAGGGGTAACATGGGGAGGGAGGGACCTCAGTCTTCACCATGCAGCACTCAAAGCCAGTGCCTGGCCTTGGTCGGTGCAGGTAATGATGATATAGGCTCATTTATGCAAGATTATCCTATCACATTTCCAGACTCATTGCTGTCCTTCATCCACCTGGTGACCCTCACCTCCCTGCACCCACCCAGGCTCCACAGAGTCTTTCCCTGTATGGTTGTCTTTTCGGGCTGCGATACAAAACTCCAAAGACTGGGTGGCTCTTAAACAGCAGAAGTTTATTTCTCACAAGTCTGGAGGCTGGAAGTCCAAGGTCAAGGTGTCTGGTGAGGGTCACTTCCTCATAGACAGTCAACTCTTGCTCTAACCTCAGTGGCAGAAAGGTGAGAGAGATTTCTCTTGGGCTTCTTTTTAAAGGGCTGTCACTAATCCCATTCAAAGGGCTCCACCCTCATGACCTAAACACCTCCCAAAGGCCCATCTCCTAATGCTGTCACCCACAGGGTTAGGATTTCAGAATATGAATTTGGAGGAGACACAGGTACTCAGACCTTCTGCACATGGAACACGCAGAGAGACCAGACTGTGGGGACTTGCTCTGCCTCCCTGAACCGACTATAAACTCTTAAAAGTAAGGGCTTCATCCTTTTTAAGTTGTCTAAGTATGTAGCTCAGTGCATTGGCCTATAATAGGTGTTCCATATATACAATTGTGTAAGTAAATATTATAATAGAGTCCTTACTGTTTCTATGAAAGGGCCAACACCCTCTCTGGTGTCACTCATTTGCCAAGGGCTGCACTCACATTCACGGAGGGCTTGGGCTGTCCTTTCCCTTCCTCCACCAATATCCCCAGTCCCAGCCAAGACTGAGGCCTCCCCTGGCCCCACAATCCTGCATGGCAGACTCGGGATAGGGTGGCCTGTGGGACAGAACAGGACAAAGGATCCCACTGGTGCCCTGACTCCTTGGCCTTAATTTATATGAAATGTGACTACATCACTCAAAGCCTAGTGCTTGGCCTTGGTTGGTGCAGGTAATGATGATATAGGCTCATTTATGCAAGATTATCCTTTTATCACATTTCCAGACTCATTTATGAGGCTCATGTTTCTCCCCGAGGGCATCATCAAGCAAGTTAAGTTGTACTATTTCCCTCCCGCAGCGAACTGGCGGGAGCCTCCCTCGTTGACGGATGAGGCCCGCTGCCTTTGCCAAATAGGGTCGGCTGATGGATCTTTTACTTGTGAATATTATAGCTGGAAATTAGCATGTTTATTGAGGTAGAATGTGTTTGTTTACATTCCACTACCCATGGCATTACCTCTTATGACCTGACTTGTTTAGTTGAGGATAAGCACAAATGATCCGCATTTTGGCACCCACAAAAAATTAATGAACTTCCACATATAGAATTCAGCCCTAAGTAAACACACCAGTAAGGTGAGTGGGTGCAGAGGGGCTGCGAAGGGTTCTAGGGTCTGGGTGCTGTAGACCTCCTGGCAGCGGCATGGAGTCAGGGGTGAAAGAAGGGCGGGGCTGAGTGATTGGGCATCCCCCAGCAGTGCCCAGGGCCAGCACTGTGGAGCTGGCTTCTGGTTGACAGAGGAGGAGCAGAGAAGGAGAGGACCCAGATTGTGAGCCATTTCCCCAGGAATTCTCCTGGACTAACTCTGTGTCTCTGATGAGGTGTGAGAAACCTGGTCTGGGTTACAGACCCAGGGTGGGGAGGGAGGACGCTTAGGCAAAGAGCCAGGTGAGTGATAAGGAGAGACCAAGCCACCACCAGAGGCTGCTCTGAGCCTAACCCTTTCATTGCAGCAGCTTTGAAACCCATCTTTTCTCCCCACCCTCCATTTCCTGGTAGACAGCCTGATCTGGGGTGAAAACACCCACTAATTCAACATTTTCTTATTTTAGAAGAAGAGACTGAGGTTCTGAGAAGTGGGAGGATTTAGCCAGTCTTGGAGGCAGAGGCAAACCAAAGTCCCTGCTACCTTTCCATGGCCTTTAAGCTTGAGGCCTATCTTTTAAGAAGGTGCAGGGGGGAGATCTTTTAGGATGGTGCTTCAGGGACTCAGAAAAGCTTTGTTCCCCGTGTCAGGCCAGCAGGTGTATGCTAAAGTGATTAAATAGAAATGTATTTTATTACGTATGAGGAAACCAAGGTCCAGAGAGATTTAGAGATTTTCCCAAGGTCATGCAATGGGACAGAATAGACAGAACAAGGGTTAAAACCAGACAATTCAGTAGCACATCCTTGCGTTTCCACTACAGCAGAACTCTCATAAATAAACCCCCTCCCCAGTCTGTCTGCCCCTGCCACGGGCAATCAGTGAATGGGCTGGCTATACACTTACTGGGCAAGTAGGTAGGTAAGGCCTAATCTCTCTGTGAGAGGGGCTGGGAACAGGGGTCTTAGATCTCAGTGAAGACCCTGAACTGGGGAACAGATCAGGACTGGAGACAGGCAGGTGGAGTGACACTGCTACAGGCTGGGGGCTCCCTTCTGGTGCAGAAAGGGGATGGGAAGACCATTCAGACGAGCTCAGAAGTCAAGTTTTAATACCCTATAGAGCAGGGAAGCCTGCTCTATCCATTAGGGATAGCACTTGGCAGTAAGTAACAAAGACCCACAAAGCTAAAGTTTAATATAAATGGAACACCAAACAAAGCATAAAAGACGAGGCCTTTTTCTCATGTACTGTAAAATCCAGGGTAGTCGGGGCTGGGCAACAACTGCTAGGTATTGTCAAAGATGCAGTGTCTCCTGTCTGTCTCCTCTGCCAAGTTGCCTGCTAATGGTTTCTACCCTCAAGGTCACCTCTTGATCACAAGGTGGAGACTGGAGTGCCAACCATTGGAGCCACATTCTAGGTGGGAGGAAGAAGGAAGGCGAAGGGGTGCCTGCCAGCTGAGTCAGCTCCCTTCCCAAAGAGACTTCTTGGGGACCCCACTCAAGAAGGAAATGACTTTGGCTTTTGTCTCATTCACAGAATTGGCAGCAGTACCAGCCCTCTCTCCAGGGAAGGCGTGGAAACGTACATTTTGTAACTGGTAGGCTCAAGGCTATAATAAAAGGAAAAAGGAAAGAGTAGATACAGGGTGAGCAAACCACTGTCTCTGCCTCTTTCCCTTAATATGCTGGGTGAATAAACTGAGGCTCAAAGGAGGAAGCCATTTGTAAAGATTTCTCAGAAACTTAGGAGCTACCTGAGCTCAGACCCCAAAGTTTCTGATTCTGAGACTGATGCTTCTTCCACTGTATACACCTCTTCACCCCACACACCTGCCCCCAGATAATCATGTTATTATTATTTATTAAGCACTAACTCTATGCCAGGTACTATGATAAAGGCTTTCCAAGCTTGCTTCATCTAATCTCATAATGCTGTTTGTGGGTGGTAGATGGTACTTATAATTCCCACTTAAAGAGGAAGAAACTGAGGCTCAGCTAACTCCAGATCCCCTACAGAGCTGATAAGGGCTGAAGAGAGCTTCAAAGCCAGGTTTGACTGTGAGCCGTTTAATGCCTGTGATTCAAAGGACACGATGCCAGTGATGTCCCCAGTAAGCTGCTGAGTCTAGTTGGGTCTCTCTCAGTGACCCTGTACTGTCAGGAAAGCCTTCAGTCCTGCCTGGGTACTCGGACAGCAAGCCTGGCACCAACCCAGAGGGCTCCCAGCTTCCACCCACCTGGCCAGCCTCCCTCTCCAAGGCTCCTCATTCCAGCCAATTACTCCTAATGGAGTGATATGAAATGTAACTAACTTGGGGAAATATCTGTATACTTTAATTAAATCAGTTTGTAATTAGCCATCTGAGTAATGAGGCTAAGGTGTTTCATCTCCCTGTGAGCCAGCGGGCCAGGGGAGCCCAAGGCAGAGGGATTTTGTGTGAATAGCGCAGGGCTGGGGACCGAGCTCCTCAGGGATATGGAGGCAGGTGCAGGAAGTCCCAGGAGAGGGTTTAGCCCAAATTTAGTATGATTAAATAAACACAGCACCTTAGAGAGGAGCTACTAATTTGTGGGACTAAATTTTTAATGGCTATAGCATGTTTTCTTATTAAAGAAATAGCAGAGCTTTTAATCCAAACACCTCATGGCCAAGGGCTAAAAATTACACATGTCGATGGTGTGACCCCAAAGTCCCCAGACATGGTAAATGCCTGGTGGGAGAGGTTGGCCCATGTCCAGCGGGGCATTTTCCCTAGACACCCATAGCTGGGGGCCAGGACTAGGACAAGGCAGGTGAGGGTTTTTTGTTGGATGCAAAATTTAAAGAGGCACCAAATACTTAGTAATCAAGTAAGATGTTAAGGTGATAGGGTTTTTTTGTTTGTTTTTTTTTTTTTAATGGATATAAATAACATTTCAGAATTTTTTTTTTTTTTTTTTGAGACAGTCTCACTTTGTCACCCTCGGTAGAATGCCATGGTATCATAGCTTACAGCAACCTCCAACTCTTGGGCTTAAGCGATTCTCTTGCCTCAGCTTCCCGAGTAGCTGGGACTACAGGCACTCGCCACAATGCCCAGCTTTTTTTGTTGCACTTGTCACTGCTGTTTTAGCTGGCTGGGGCCGGGTTTGAACCCACCACCCTCGGTATATGGGGCTGGTGCTCTACCCACTGAGCCATAGGCACCGCCCAACATGTCAGAATTTTAAATAAAAACAAGGTCAGCAACTGTGCCAAGCCTAGCCATATTGGAATCTGAGGCAAAAGGAAAAAATGGTGAATAATATTGATCTTGTCTTCATTTAAATTTTTGCTCTTTTGTTCATCATGGATTTTGAGTTTTAAATATTGCATTAAAACATTATGCATGTGGACTATTGAACTTTAATTGTGTTTCCATGGATGAGTGCCTCACTCACTTCACCCTTGTCCTGAGCCTGCCAGCTGGGTTGTCCCTGAGAGTTTGTGTCTCCTTTGGTAAGGTGTCCATCCCATGTGCCTCTCTGGGCTCCGCTGGGTTCTTAGGGGCTCTAAGCGGCAGACTTCATGGTGGCTGAGTTGGGGTGGCACTTAGAACCCTAGACCCTCAAAGCAGAGAGCAGTCTCAGGATTGCTCCAGCATATCCCAGAGACCAGAAGCAAGTGGCCTGAAGTCACACAGCAGGTTTCTGATTTTCCAGTTTCCCTACAGGATATTTCTCATCAGAAGAGAGATGGGCCTTTCAGGGGACCCAGGGTGAAGGCCACCACAGAGATACCCTCCAGACTTCAAGGCCGTAGTAAAATGACCCCGGCGGAGAGTGTTGATTGGCTGTCCCAGCCCCCATAACAAAACCTTCTTTTCCTTTCCAGTGGCTGGTGCAGATGTGGCCAAGTGACCTGGTTCTGGCCATTAAAACATGAGCAGAAGTTGTTGGGTGTGGCTATGGGGTATGGACTTGGCTGAGGCATCTTTGGTCCTTTTAGAGAAGGGTGCATCTATATGGCAGGGGAAAGTGCTCATTCCCCACTCCATCCAATTCTGTGGTCCCTGTCACCTCCTCAGAGAAGCCTTCCCCCACCCACTTTTCTTAAACAGCAGCTCCCATCATTGACCATTCCTTATTCTTGCTTTGTTTTTTTATGGTCCTTTTCAAGCTCTGACTACCCCTATGTTACGTATTTAATTGCTTATTACTCGCCTGCTCCACTAGAATTAGCTCCACATGGGCAGGACTCTTCTGGCGTATTTCAGGCTGTCTTCCCAGTGCCTAGAACAACGGTTGGTAGCAGGCCTTCCATAAATATTTCTCGAATGAATGGACATACTGTGAGCCTTGGTTCCTGTCTCTGACATCTGCCAGTTGTCTGTGGTGGCGAGTTAACTCTTTCCCTGGAATCAGGATTTCTGCCTCCTCTGCACAAGCTCTCAGTACATAGTTGTAAATTCTCTGCCCCTCTTCTGTCCTGCACATCTCAGATCCCAGCCCATGGGCTGTGGCACTGCCAGCCCCGTTCCATGCCTGGCTGTGTTTGGGTACCCTCTGCCTCCTTATCCTCAGTGGCACTGTCCTGGTGGGATCCCAGGTGGTGATGACACTGTGTGAGGACTTCCCCTGAGTGTCCGTTGACAATACATCAAAAGCCATTACCGTCTGGTTCTGGTTTCCAAAATGGAGCCTGTCTCTAAGAAAAGAAAATGAATGGGTTTGGCGTGCCAGCCTCCATTAGCTGGCTACCCGAACTAATCAACAGCAGGAATTTTCAAGGAAATTGCTGGAGCAAATTGAGAAGCCAGATTATTTGGTTTTCTTGATTGAGATTGGAAGAATAATTATTTGAGGGTTCCATTTATTAAGCTTTGTTTCCTAACCCCAGATCCTGTTTTGATATTTCTGCCACAGTTGCTGGGGGAATGGCCAACCCTGAAATAAATAATTTTGACATTATTACTGTTAAGGGCCCCAGAACTCATCTAACTCAATCCTTTCATTGTGTAGATGGAGAAAATGGCTCAGAGAAAGAAAGAAGCTGCTGCAGGGCCCCCAGGGATTAAAGGCCCCAAGCCCAGGAGCTTCTGCCTGTGAGAAAACCAGGGAGAGGTTCACAGAGTCTCAGAGAGGGTCTTTCTAAGACAGGCCATCAGGGCACCCTGAAGGAGACTAAAGACCCGAGTTTCCCCACCAGGTAGGGAAACACTCAGACAATTATGATGGGGGAGAGGGTGGTATGTCATTGTCTCCAAGTACCCAAGTCTTCCTGGAAAGGTAAAAATGGCTGCCATGTAGATGCACCCTTCCGCTAAGGATCCCACCTTCACCTTGTATTATAGTTTCTCAGAATGGTGTGGAGCTAGAGTGTTACAGAGGTTACAGAGTGTGAAGAATAGTCTGGAGAACACTCCATGAGGCCCAGGGAGAAGACAGGAATTGCCCAGTTCCTGAGCAGCCCCGGTTAGAGTCCAGGTCTTTGCTGCTCCATGCTCCCCACTGCTCTGTCCAGCTCACAGCTCTGGGGTGTAGATCAGAGCATTGAAGGCAGTCCCCGAGGACTGTCCCTGGCAGATGCCTGCTGGTCCTTCAGGTGAGCTGGGGAACAAGGTGAGACCAGAAGGGAAGTAAGCTGGGGAACCAGAGGAGGCAGGGAGCGTCCTAGCTGGGCGTGGTCAGGGAGGTGTCCTGATTGGAGGGGGAGGCCTTGCTCCTGAGGGAGGAGGAGAATTTAGTGGGGAATTCAGGGTGATTTACATCAGTGGCTCTGTGTAAGGAGCAGGGTACATGAGAGGGGTTCAGAGGAAATTCATTCTACACTTTTTTTTTTTTAGCCCTTATGTGTGAGTTTCTAAGGACTCCATTTCTTTTAATACTCACAATAACCTTCGAAAGGAGACGGTAGTTTTATTTTTATGCGGCAGGTAAGGGAAGAGGGCCAGAAAAGTTCAGTACAAGTAGTCCCCAGGTTACAAATGAGATAGGTTCTGTGGGTTTGTTCTCAGGTTGAATTTGTATGTACAATGGACCGGGTACATTTACCTTTACCTATATAGCCCCCATTCGTACATGTATGTGGTTCATAAGTCAGATGTTTATAACTCGAGGACTGCTGTACTTTGCCAGGTTCACATAGGAAGTAGTAGAGAAAGAGTTTGAATCCAGGAGTGGCTGCCTCTTTTCGCTATAGGAGATGCAAATTACTCATAATGGATTCCTAGAAATAGGCTCTCATGGCAAGGTTCAGAGGTGGGTCCCTCAGAAAGGAGATTCAGGGTGCCAGAGATACTCTGGGACCCCAGCTCCCTGTTTCATGTGAAAACCCTTCTAATACTCAAAGAAAGCCCCTCGACCCCTGCTGTCATTCTTGGGTTTGTTTTTCCCACAAACACAACTCGTGCTCCTCTGTATCAGGTGCTATGGTGAATACCAGGGATACAGAAGTAAACCGCATGTGGTTCTGCCCTCATAGAGTTCCTTCTGTGGCTCAAGCATTACTCACTCCAAACAACCACAGCATCCCTGATCATCTCGGTCCTCCCTCTGGCAGGAGCCTAAGGCTACAGAGGGACACCTGTCTGATGGGCACCACGGCGATAGATCCAGCACCAGCATCTTTACCTCAAGCTGGCATTAAGATTAATACAGTCTAAGCTGACATTAATCCTTTTAGCAGCTATGCCACATCTTGGGTTAGGAATAAGTTTATGGATTACTAAAACTTTAGGGATTTTAAATAAGAACCTGCTGTCACATTGTGTCCCCCATCCTATGCTCCAGCAATTGACTGTTTGAACCTAAATGGGAAACTTTACGTTATTGTGTCTGTTCAATTTCACCTTATTGCATTCAG
This sequence comes from Nycticebus coucang, assembly GCF_027406575.1. Classification (NCBI taxonomy): domain Eukaryota; kingdom Metazoa; phylum Chordata; class Mammalia; order Primates; family Lorisidae; genus Nycticebus; species Nycticebus coucang. The sequence goes on from NC_069785.1 coordinate 69,582,854, forward strand.
CCTATTTTTTGTAGCCTATTAAACACTTTTCCAATCCAGATTTTGTCACTCAAGTGCTTTTGCCCATGTCTGCAAATGCAGAAAGTCTGCTTTAGGGTCTCCATTCAAGGCAGTAAAAAGCGGAATAGAACAGAGATAAGGATGGGCCTGCACGGTTTCACCAGAGACCTCCTTCCAATCAATTGCTCCATATTCCATGCGTGGGGTTGATTAACCAGCTGTGAATCTGCATGTTTAAACTCCCATCTTGCCCCACCTCTCAGCTTTGTTTACAAGGCTAACCAGAGAGACTTACAAAATGCTTGGTGGAAATCAAAGTGCATTATGCCTGAAGCATCCCGTCAGGAGGGAAGCTTGCAAGTTTGGCATGACTTTTCTTAGTGAATCCCCACTAATTTCTGGTGGTGACCATTTCTTTTCTAATTGCTTCAAAACTAGGAGAATACTATCAATTGCAACAGGAAGTTCTACAAAGGGAGGCGCCACTTTTGCAGGTCAAGGATAACAAGGCTTCCCTGCAGCAGGAGATCCAGCTTCCTCCAGAGGCACCAGGAATCGGATATGGAAGAAAGTGGTAATGAAAGCTGCCTGGGAGGGCGTGCTAGGAACAAAGCACCAATTTTGTGAGAGAACAATGTAAAACCCAAATCTGGCTGGGTACTGTGGCTTATGCCTATAATCCCAGTAATTTGGGTACTTTGGGAGACCCAGGAGGGAGGATCACTTAAGGCTAAGAGTTCAAGACCAGCCTGAGCAACATAGCAAGACACTATCTCTACAGATCACAAAAAAAAATAGCCAGGTGTAGGACTTATAGTGCTAGCTACTCAGGAGGCTGAGGCAGAAGGATCATTAGAGCCCAGGAATTAGAAGTATGATTGGGCCACTGCACTCTAGCCTGAGTGACGGAGGCACCCTTTCTCAAATAAATAAATAAATAAATACATGAATAAATAAAACCCAAATCTGGAAAAGAAGGTAAAAATAGAATGAGCTTGGTCTGCCCTCAGGATCTAGGCCATGGGAGAGAATGGCTGGTTGAACCCAGCTAGGGCCCAAGCCTGCAGTCCTGGACTAAAGGCAGATTATGCACATGACATATACAGACCTGATAGCTAAAGTTACCAGAGGGTACGACAGCATCCAGAACCGTGGGGCCTCTTTGGAGCAGTTACATTTATTTCTTATTTATTTATTTATTTGGAAACAGAGTCTCAAGCTGTCACCCTGGGGAGAGTGCCGTGGTGTCACAGCTCACGGCAACCTCAAACTCTTGGGCTTAAGCAATTCTCTTGCCTCAGCCTCCTAAGTAGCTCAGACTACAGGTGCCCGCCACAACATCCAGTTATTTTTTGGTTGTAGTTATCATTGTTGCTTGGCAGGACCAGGCTGGATTCGAACTGGCCAGCTCTGGTCTATGTGGCTGGTGCCCTAGCTGCTGAGCTACAGGCTTGGAGGCCGGAGCAGTTATATTTAAAGTTATGCAAGGAGCCTGGCTTTTTAACATAGATAAATCTCTTCCAGTCCTGGTTAATGGCCCTTATGCTTCGTGCCTGCAAATCTCACTACAGCCACCAGAGGCAGCATCTGCCATAACTGATATGCAGATTGGGTTTTTCAAAACTTGCCACCTAGTGGCTACTATTGGAATCACAGGACTGATACTTGGGAGGGTAAGCCTTGCTTAGGGTAACAATGTGTAGGATAATGCATGGGATAAATCATGCAATTTGCAAGAGAATATGCCAACTTATTTTAACATTTGTAAATTCATAGTAGTCATTAACAATTACAGGTGATGAGAAAATCACTTAAGGAGGGGAAACAAAGAAAAAAAGACCAATGGGTAGACACTAATAGAAGCATTTGTGTGTTGAGGACAGGGTGGAGGGGATTGTTCAGACAAGACAGACAACAAAAAGTAGAAATTCAGAAGGAAAACCCAACGGGTCAACTTAATGAGAGTGGAGAAGGAGCTCCTGATGTATCCCTTTGACCCAGCTGGTCCTCCCTCACTTTGCCACTGTATTTGAGTACATAAGAGCTTCTCAGGTGGCAGCCAGGCCTGAGCCACATGAAGAAGCTACTCTCCATCAGGCTGCTCAGAAGGTTTGCCCCTTTACTTCTGTGGCCCATTGGGGTCTTGGAGAAATGTCTTTCTACTTCATGCATTTAAAAATATTTTTTAAATTGTGGTAAAATACACAGAACATAAGATTTACCATCTTCACAATTTTTAATTGTACAGCTCGGTAGTATTAAATACATTTACATTACTGTACAGCCATCACCACCCTGTGCCTCCAGAACTTTTCATCTTTCCAAACTGAAGCTTTGAATCCATCAAACACTAACTCCCCATCCCTCCTACCTTCAGCACTGGTAACCACTGATCAACTTTCTGTCTCTATGGATTTGACTACTCAAGGTATCTCATATAATGAGAATCATACAGTGTTTGTATTTTTGTGACTGGCTTATTTTACTCAGCATAATGTCCTCAAAATTCATCCATATTATAGTATGTGACAGCATTTCCTTCCTTTTTAAGGCTAAATAATGTTCTGTTGTAACTACATTCCATTTACCCATTCATCCACCAATGGGCACTTGGGTTGCTTCCACTTTTTGGTTCCTGTGAATATTAATGCTATGAACATGGATCTACAAATATCTCTTGAAGATCCTACTTTCAAATCTTTTGGGCATATGCCTAGAAATAGAATTGTTGGATCATATGGTAATACTATTTATGGTTTTTTTGAGGAATTGTCATACTATTTTTCACAGCTACCTCATTTCTTGTGAGAAAATGTCACCCCTACTTAAGTCAAACACAAATTCCTCCAAGGAATAATGCTTAGAGAGTTCCCAGATGGAAAGGGAGTTCTTGTATTTTTCCAATTACACCCTTTAGCTTCTCTCCCTGAACATGAATTGAACCTATATATTGAATCCAAATTTCACCTCCTCCAAGGCTGGAGTAGACAAGAGCCTCCATTTCCTCAGTGAGACTGGAGGAGGTAGAGGCCCACATAGTGATTTGGGAAACACTATTCTCTGTCCATGTGAAGCCTTGCCTCCCTGACCGTGGAGGAATTTGGATCCACATTTGAAAGGGGGGGCACTCAACCGGCAAAGATCTCACAGACCACCAAGGCTTGTACGAAAGGTTTTTATTGGCGAGGGAGGGATGCTGCAGATCAGCACCAAGGAGGAGAGAAAAGAAGAGAGAGAGGGGAGAAAAGAGAGAGAAAAGAGGAGTGGGGAGAGATGGAGAGAGAGGAGAGACAGAGAGAGAGGAGGGGAGAGAAGAGAGAGCACGCGTGCAAGAGAGAGCTATATAGGTTCAGTTAGGGGGAGTCTTAGAATGGTGATGGGAGGGTAGAATAGCCAATAAGGAGTTACTGTCCTGGCTGGAAGAGGCATTAGGGGCAGGCCATAAGTTGGGAGGGGCTTTCTTTGGGGCAATTACCTAACAATATTAAGGCTTGATTAGATGTGTTAGGAGTATACAAGTCAAAAGGGTAATGTAAAGACCCACAAAACCATTATCTCCTTCTACATGTATAGCCCTTGCCTTGCTGGAGAGGATATCTCTTCATTTAGCAGAAAGGATAATAAACCCATTCCTGCCATTGCTCTATTCCACCTGCAGGGGGCAGCCTGGCACAGAAGAATGTGCAGCTTTGGAACCAGAGTGAACTGGGTTTAAATCCTTCTCTGCTACTTTCTGGTCATTTGACCTTGGATGTGTTCTTCAATTTCCTTGAGATTCATTTTATAGTCTATAAGCCCAGGGATGATCATATTGAATTCTTAACTTTTATTATAAAGATAACATGACACAGCAGATGTATGGTATCAAGCAGAGTGCCCAGAATTTCAAGGTTCCAAGGATGTTCCTTTTCTTCCTTCCTCTCCAATCCTTTCCCAATTATTGACTTTGATCCTGTTTTCCCAGAGTTTTCATCTTTCCAGGCAGCCAGGTGCAGACTTTGGGGCCTGTTCTCACTAATGGTGGCTCCACTTTTAATTATTTCAAGTTGGATTCTGGGTCCCCATATTTAGCCTAGACTCATCCCTCTCAGGCCTCCCAATTCAAAGTGTGACTGAGGGGAGGGTGGATGGGGGTTGAAACCACCCCTTATTGGAGCCAATTCCAAGACCAGGCAAGGCAAGTGTGCTGTGCTCCACTGTCTCTTCTGGGTACAGATTCTTTGTGAGCAGAGGTTGGCCAGCCCCAGTGGACACAGCCAGACCAGCCCCTACCTCATCTGGCTTTTATTAGATTGTGTTATAACCTTAACGTTACTTAACTATAGAGGACTTTGGGTGTGCGTGTGTGCATGTGTGTGTGAGAGAGAGAGTCTGTGTGTTAATAGCAATTTGTGATAGATGCCTTTGGCGCCCACACATTCAATAACACCCACACTCACAAAAAAAGAAGTGGGGAGGGGAGTCATTTTTATGGGAGATAACATAACTGCTTGCAATTTGGCTATTCATTGTATCTTTGGCACTTTATGTACTGCATTAGCAGAGGCAATTTCATGCATATGGATATAATGCATTAAGTGGAGGCATTTAAATATAGTGAAACTAATTTTATGATGATTAGTTGAAGGAAAACATTGCATTCGTATCATCTATATAGAAGCCAATTTGCATGAAAATGCCCAAAGTTGCTATGCCAACATTTTCTGTGCTGCTGGTCGGGGTCGTCTCCGAGTCAAGACTTTGTATTAAAAATCGGTCTCCAGTGCCCATGTCTTTTAATTCATTGCAAGCTGTAGGCCATTTGCTCACAAAGCGCTCGCAGTAAAACAAATGAATAGCTAAAATACTCATTTGCATGATTCCCATTTGAAAACGATTCCCCTGAAATTAAAAAAGCGTGTTACTCGGTTGTGAAGATGGATGGGCCAGTGAGGCGGGCAATTAATATTTTCGGCGTTCTCTTTAAAGCCCTCCCAAGACTGAGAACAGCACATGCCAGACAAATTGGGCCCCACAACAGTTTCAGGGCCTCGGCGGCAGCAGCTTGCTTCCACTGTCTCCCCTTTATTGTCTCACTTACATTATGCAGTAATTAAAACTATTTACCATTCCTACTTATCCGCCATCTGCTACCACGGAAGGTTCCTCTTCTTTAGAAAGCCTTCTGAGAGAGCAGCAAGAAGAGGGGAAGCCTTGGTGCTAACTGGGGAAGGAGATTTCGGGGTCTCCCCCCCACCATGCCCACCTACCCGTCCGTGAAAGGAAAGATGGAAGAAGTCCTGGGGTGTACGCTGAGTTTCTGAGTGAGTTGGTTTTGTGCAGGGTAGGGGTGTGAGAGCTTAGCTTCCTCCACCTTTTGGGGGAATTTGGGGTTAGATCTAGTGTGATCCATAGGGTAGCCTAGACCTGCATTCTCTTACAAATAGACTATAAAAGGTCTGAGAGCTTTTTTGGCCAAGCAGCTGGCCATGCAGAACCACCAATTATAGTTGTACAGGTTGTTCACTGCATAAGCATGACCAGCCCGGGGGGCTGTCAGGCTGAAGTTCCATTTGTGATCTGTTTGTCAATCTAAGGTCCTGTGGGCTATGTCTGCCCCGAGAGGGTGCCTTCTTCTAATTCACACTAAGCCATTTTATGAGCTAGCTGGGGCAACATCTGAAGGAAGCCATTTTGAAAGCAACCAAGTTGCTGCCTTTTATCTGTGGCATTCGATGCTTCCCAGTCTGGTTCCACCATGGGATCTGGACTTGCACGGGGTTGGCAGTTGCTTGCAGAGGCTGAGCTAGGATGTCCAAAGAGCAGCCTCCTCAGTGAGCATTTCTACCGCTCCTGGGCCCAGCCCCCAAAGCCTGCACAGTCTCATGTGAGGAGAAGCCAAATGCAGTCAGAAAGAGAAACTAACTCTCTCACCAGGGCATGGGGGGCCTGGAGCCTGCAGAGTTGTAGCAGATGGCAAACTGGGAGGACAGGGCCCATGCAGAGAGTGGGTTCAGAACCCATCCCAGTGCTGGACACAAAGCCGCTTTCCCGAAGTGTTTGTTGAATTAAGTCAACAGTGACATTTTCGGCCTTGACTTCACTGCCCAGCTCTGAATCTTTCTCTGAAACCTCATTCAAGAGACACTCTCCACTTGCGTCTTCTCATTGTGATGAACTTTCCCTGGTACATAGCTGAAGGATTTGGACTTGCCTAAAACTGAGCCCTTAGCTTGGACTTTTCTGGCTCCATTCCTCAGGGAGGCCTGGAGGCCGTGTGCAGTAGCAGTGTGCACTGCCCTCCGCCTGGCACGACCTTCCCTGTATTCTCATCTCCAACACCTTCATGTCTGCCTCTCCGCCCTCCTAGAAATGGGAACTTGCCTGCCCAGGTCCACAGACTCAGCTCTCTCATCTTCACCTACCTCAACATGGCTTGAGTTAGTGCTGGTTATAGCTGCCACATGGTCTATCACCAGGTGGCTGTGGACCTCTTGGCCTAGGGCACTTGGGCGGATTAGAGGGGATGCCTGGTTTTCATTATGAAGTGATAATGCTTTACTCAAGATGCTGTTTGGGTCCCAAAGGAGAAAAGATGAGTTTGAAACCAGAGCTTTATCTACCAATGGCACAGACCGTGTCTGGGTGTGAATCTCTGGACGTGGTCCCACATCGTCATCACTAAGGATGAGATGGCATCTGTGAGTCTCAGCAGATTCTCCACACACACACACCCTCCCCACAGGCCCCTGCCAGGCTCTGAGAACTCTCCTGCTGTCTATGCTAACCAGAAACTCATTCTCACTGATAGAACAGAAAAGGAACATTCATGGACTATGTGAGTCACGTAATTAAAGTAGATAAACATATGTGTGGGGAAAGAGCAAGACTCAGCTCAGAGGACAGTTCTGAGCTGGAATCTTCCCTCTGCAGTTGATTGACATCTGATTCTACGCTAGTCATTGAAACTCTCTGTTGGTCTTAGTTTTCTCATCCATTAAATGGGCTTTCCTGCTTGCTTGTCTTAAGACAAGTCGTTGTGAGCCCATTAGTTAATGAACATATAGGATTTCAGTAACTACTCTGGAGCAGATAGAAACATGTTTGTACACTGAGAAAGAAGCTCTGCAGGTTCAAGGTGAAAGTTACTCCTTACCTTGCCCCTAAGCATAGTCCAGCTGTGCAATTCAGAGTCAGGCATGTAAACAACTGGACCTGGCCTTGTTGAGAAATGGCAATATAATTAAACTCATGTCTAACATTGCAGAGTACATGCTGGGTGCTGAACCTCGCACCAAGCCCTTCTTCACATGACCTCCCTTAAACACCCTGGTAGCATCTCTGATGGTCTTCATTCTACTGTTGGGAAAATTGGGGCTCAGAGGATCAGGGTCGAGTTAAAGAGTCCAGTGTTCTTCCTAACTCTCTGTGTGTCCTCAGGCAAGTCGATTGTCCTCTCTGAGCCTCCATTTCTTCATTTCCACCCCACATCTGCTGCGGTTCCCCAACCCATGATGCCTTTCCAATCTTCCACGGACTGCCAAGCCCGCATCGTCTGGTGAATCATTGTAATTATTATTATGAAGTTTTGTTATTAAGATATGAACAAGAGAGAAACATTCCTAGTTCCTGTAGATAATATTAGTAAAAGTAAACCAGGAAGCAGGGATCTAAAAGGGAAAGAATGAGCAGAACATTAAAAATCAGTCCCATGGAAACCTTCATCTGCTCCATAGTTGGGAGAATTGATCAGAGCAAAAAAAGGGGGAGGGGGCAACTACCCACTTAGCAACTACCACTAAAGATCAATGTTGGACCAAAATAGAATCCCATGTAGGAAATTATCTTGCTTCACAGCCCCAGAAAAAAAAAAAATTTAACATAGAAAAGCCATTTAAAGCAGAAAAAATATTTGTATGTAAAAGGAAATATTTTAGGTAGGAGTTGAATACCAAATGATTTTGGGTCTCTGTGGGGAGTAATGAGGCATAGCAAAGACATAATTCTATATGCGTGTAATATTATCATCGCACGCCTTGGAAAGCTTTTAAATCACAGAAATGCAGTTAGGGACCATTGTACAAAACAAACATCCCACTTGGTGTCTTGCTTGCCCTAAGTTCCTTGATCTAGAGCGGCCCTGCCAGATTTTTACAGCCCCGTAAATTAACGTGGTGCTGATTTGATTGAGCTAAATTAATAAGACTTGTGCTTTGTTGCAAAATAACTATTACAGTATGTTGTGGGGACACACTGCCGATAAGGAAATTGCCGCCTTTAACAATCCCACTGAAGTTTCATGGAGGATTTCAAAACCAATTTTAATTAAAACAAAAGCCGATGTGTGGCAATAATGTGGATGTTAAGAAGAGAAAATGCAAAATGCCTTTTTAAATCCATTTTAATATGTCTTAAGGACTGGATGATCGATGTGGTAAGAGCCGGCGGCTGACACTGAGCTGGGAGGCTGCCTGTGTTCCTCGCTTCGGCAGTGAGTGCACCTCGGGCCCACCCAGCAGGCCTCCGCGCTGGCTCTGGGCTTCCAGACCTGGGGTCACCTCCCAAGCTGGGGCTCTAGGTGAAGACCCCTTTTTAGGTGATTTCTCAACCCTGGACACAGGGGCAAAAGCCAAGCCTTGTCTTCCTGGTCACTCAGGGCTGGGGTAAAGGCAGACAGGGCTACAGCCTCCAGGAGTGAGTGGCTCTGACCTTGAACACCAGATTCCCCCAGGTCCTCATTTACCTGTGACCAGCTCCCTGGATGCTGCTGGCACCTTCTGGGAACCCTGAGGGGTGGGATTTTTAACAAGAAACAGCTGGAGTGTGGGGGCAAGAGGAAGGGCTGTGCCCTGAGGAAACTGCAGTCAGGGAGGAAACTGCAGACAGGGAGGAAACTGCAGACAGGGCAGGGGAGACCTGGGACCTGCAGGGAGGGTCAGCGGCCCTGGGGGCTTGCAGCTGGAGCCACTTTGAGCCTGGGGACCAGAAGAGGCTGCAAAGTAGGGCAGGGACTACTGCTGAGTCCTGGGGCTGGAGAATGTGTTTGGTTGGTTGAGAGTGGATCTCTTAAGTCTCAACTTCCCATTACCTCAGTTTCCTCAGCTGTAAAATGGGAACAGTGATGCTGCTATAAGGATGAAAGGAGGTTGATACCTGGTGCACAGTTGCCTAAAAATGATAGTCATGGGTATAAAAAGGACAGAAACAATACTTCCTTTTTATTTGTTATGTTTTCAACCAGGGACAGCCCTTTCTTGAGGTGCAGCTATGTAGTATGGGTAATAACATGAACAAGTATTCGGAGGCCCCAGGATGTCTCATCAGGCCTCACAGCAGCCCTGAGGCTCTGAAGGGAAGGGACGTGACTTGTCACAAAATGTAGTTAGTGGTGGAGCTGGGGTCTGAACTAGACTGGCATGACTTCAAAGCCCTGCTCTTGACCACTTTGAAGGTCGGTAGCCTTCAAGTTAGTTTGAATATCACCTACAGTAAACAAACAAAAAACTACACAAACACATTTTCCCACATGATGCAGCACACCCTCTTAAAATCAGAAGTTTCACAAAATAATACCCTTATTATACAGGTGGCCATAAAGTTGGTGTACAATTTAAAATATTTGTCTGCATCTATGTATATGATGCATATAATACTTTTACACTATTTCATTTTTAAAAAAGGAATTGGTCATGACCCACTAAATTGTAATCCATCCTCTCAACTCAGCCCTCATTTTGGGAAAAGCTGCCTGCACATGTCACTGAGTGGGAACCCCCATGTGCTGTCTCATTTGACCAGTCCCCCTGCCTCAGGAGGTGGGTAGTGGTGTGGCCATTTTACAAAGAATCAAGATTCAGGACAGAGTAGTGATTTGGCCCCAAGCCCCCTACATCTCTGTGCTAGCATTGACCGTACAGCCTGTGCATGCTTGAGGTCTTATCTGTCCCTTTGTCTCTCCCCAGACCACAAGCTCCAATGTCAGCGTGATTCCTTCATGGCTGGCCGACCTTGGGCAAGTTATTTCAGCACTCTGAGTCTTGGTTTACCTGTCCATAAAATGGGATTCTAATAGTACTTAGAAGGCTGTCCCCTCTGCTTGCTACAGCCCAGAAGGTTCCAGAGGGGAGAAAGTAGGTTATTCCTGGCCAGGTATACCCACTGTCTCTAGGAGTTCTCGGTACCCATATCTCTGGTCTGACATTAACTGGACTTTTCTTCTTTGTTCTATAGTTTTGTCTTTAAGTCATCTTCTCTCCTCCTCTCATTTTTTCTTATCTGACATGCCTATTTGGATTCCTTTTATTAATCCTTCCACTTTTTTGTTTTGCGCTTTCAAAATTATTATCATTTTTATGTTTTGAACGAGAGCAACTCTTTTAGTTGTTTCAAGTGAATCCCTCTCATTCATGTATTTTTTACTTTTTATTTCATAGGTTCTAATATTTTATTTTTTTAGATTCAATTGATTTTATTATTTACAAATTCACTGTTTTCAACTCTTGAATTCTTTTTTTTTTTTTTTTTGAGACAGAGTCTCAAGCTGTTGCCCTGGGTAGAGTGCTATGGCATCATAGCTCACAGCAACCTCCAACCCGGGCTCAAGCAATCCTCTTGCCTCAGTTTTTCTATTTTTAGTAGAGATGGGGGTCTCTCTTTTGCTTAGGCTGGTCTCGAACTCATGAGCTCAAGCAATCCACCTGTCTTGGCCTACCAGAGTACTAGGATTATAGGCGTGAGCCACCATGCTCGGCCAACTCTTGAATTCTTTATGACATTTGTTTTTTGAAAGATTTCTCATCTTATTCTTAATTCGATCTTTTAGTTATTTATTTTTACTTTTCAGAGACAGGGTCTCACTATGATGCCCAGGCTGACCTCCAGCTCCTAGGCTCAAGCAATCCTCCTGCCTCAGCCTCCCAATTAGCTGGGACTACAGGTGTGTGCCACCATGTTTTGCTAATTCTGATCTCTTAGTGTCTGATCTCCATCTGACACTTCTTTATTTTCCCCTCCTTTTGCTCCCTTTCTGTAATTTTCTTTACCTGGGGGTGGGTGTTTACCACAAGAAATAAAATGAAAGGATACATAGAGAGTCGGTCATAGAGAAGGGTACATTTGCACCTCAGGATGGTTGAGCACCTCGGCCCCCCACAGCCTTGGTGGTTGTCAATCTGGCATGCTCATTTAAGGAAGGAGCTTCAAAACCCTCACCCAGGGGATCTTACAATGAACTCTGCCCAGACCACAATGCCAAGTGTGATCACAGGACTGATCCATTGGAATTAGTTGCCTTTGGTAATTCATATCCTACTGAGCCTCAGGGATGACTTTTTTTGGTTTTTGTTTTGTTTTGGTTTAGCAGATCTGGGCCAGGTTTGAACCCACCAGCCCCAGAGCACATGGCCAGCACCCTAACCACTGAGCAATGGGCGACCAGCCAAGCTGACTTTTTAAACTTCCAGTTTTCACTGTATCAAGCCCACAGATCTGGAGCAACCATGCCAACTGTGCGATGAGTATTGATGTCACCTCCTCATATCACTCAATCTATTTCTTTCCCCCTCCTTATCTCCAGCCCAAGTTCGCCTAGACCATTCATTGTAACAGCCTTCAGATTGTTACACCCAAATCCTCTTTGCCTCCAATCCCTCTTTACACAGCAGCCAGAGCCATTTCCCTTGGAGTCATATCTGATTATGTCATCTTCCTGTTTAAAAGTTTCGGCCTTAACCTAACCTCCCACCTGCACCCAATTTCATGCTGTTTTCTCCACTATGTCTCCTGCTACATCCCCTCTCAGGACCTCTCAGTGCCTGGCCCTGGGCTGGGCATTAGGAATGCAACAAACACTCAAGGCAACTCTGCTCAGAGCCAGACCCAAAGTCGGGGACTGCAGGACCAAAGAGGAATCAGACCTAAGCCAGGCCCTCAAGGGGCCCCACAGTTTCAGGGAAAGACACACCCTCCTTCATAGCCTTCAGGGACAATGAGGTTAGATGAGGGACTCCCTGATGCCAAGTGGCAGCTTCATGGTAATCCCAAGGTGCTAAGGGTTCAGGGCCAAGTTCACAGTCAAACTTTGGTTAGAAATGGAGACCTGAGGCCAGGAAAATGCGGGAAGCTGATGTGAGAGCACGGTAGATACTGAGGCCAGGCAGAGGGATGAGGATAGAGAAAAATGAACCCAGTTGTTACCAAGCAATGTAAGTTAGGCCAGGCAAAAATATAGGAGATCAGAAGAGTTAGGACCACAGTCCCTCGAGAGCACAGGCCAATGACTCAGGTGCACGGGGATGGGGCTGGACAAGGAACCCCACTGTCTTCAGCCCAACAGCCACCATCCCATTATTCACACTACCCAATAGACTGGACTGTTCCACCTTCTAGTTTCTCCAACTGAGAGAACAGACTAATATAGGGCTGTGGAAAAAAGCATAGAGCAGGCTTCTATTTTTAGTAATATGGCAAGTTGGGTTCCTTTAGATCAACTCTCATGGCAGAGAGACAATTAGAAATTCCGAATAAAATTAAAAACATATTTGTAAAAGCATTAAAGAGCTAAAAGATAGTAAAATGCTACCAGGCCAAAAGCTAAGTGAAAGTAGGAACTCTGAAAGCACCGAAGCTACTTGTGCCGTATGGGCAGTTGCTCACCCAGCAAACTTGAGCTTTGGTTTTGATATCACTGAGGGCTCCAGGGGGGAGATAAAACCCAGTGCTCCGCAGAGATGAGGAATCACAAAGGTCATCCACTGTCATAAAGGTGGGACTCCACAGGGAAACCCTCAGGTAAGTGTACCAGAAGGAAGATTTCCTCACCCTTTCCACACCAAGGGATGTGAGAAAAGTTATGGGCAGAATAGAAAGGAAAAGAGTCATTCATGTAAAGTAGATTGACAGCCCCAATGGCCAGAACAATAATTACCATTGATTTAACTTAAAGTAGTCTTCAGCTATCTTTAAGGTACCTGGCAGAAGCAACAGAGATCTATCTGTTGATCCAATACCTCAAAGAATCACCAAAAATAATTTTGTGAGGAAAATGAACAAACAACTGAGGCTAAAAATGACCAGAGACACAAGGAAATAAGGTTCCAGGAATGAGAACCAGATTTGTAAGATTTCAGACATTAGAATTATCAGGTATAGAATATGAAACAATGATGTTTACTACTTGAAAGGAGGGAAAATACAAGATTAATAATATCTGCAAGGAAAAAGGAAATGTTTAAAAAAGAGAGATGTAGGAAATTCAAAAGAGAAGAAACATTATATCTAGAGGTAAAAAAACATAAGAACTCAACTGGTGCGTAAAACAGCAAATTAGATGTCACTGAAGAGAGAATCAGCAGACTAATGAATCCTACAAAGGGAGAAAAGAAGATGGGAGATGTGAAGGAAAAGTGAAGCGATATGGGAGATAAAATGAAAAGATATAACATTCATCAGATTAGAATTCCAGAAGGAGAAGAATGAGAGAATCAGGCAGAGGCAATAATTTGGGAAATAATGGTTAAGAATTATTTCCAGGTCTAAAGAAAGATGCCAAGAAGATCTTTAAGAAGATCAATAAATCAAATAGATCTGCCATTCAATCCTGTAATCCCCCTACTGGGCATATACCCAGAAGACCAAAAATCACATCATAACAAAGGTATTTGTACCAGAATGTTTATTGCAGCCCAATTCATAATTGCTAAGTCATGGAAGAAGCCCAAGTGCCCATTGATCCACGAATGGATTAATAAATTGTGGCATATGTACACCATGGAATATTATACAGCCTTAAAGAAAGGTGGAGACTTTACCTCTTTCATGTTTACATGGATGGAGCTGGAACATATTCTTCTTAGTAAAGTATCTCAAGAATGGAAGAAAAAGTACCCAATGTACTCAGCCCTACTATGAAACTAATTTAGGGTTTTCACATGAAAGCTATAACCCAGTTACAACCTAAGAATAGGGGGAAGGAGGAAAGGGAGGGGAGGGTGGGGGGAGGTGGGTAGAGGGAAGGGGATTGGTGGGATTATACCAGCGGTGCATCTTACAAGGGTATATGTGAAACTCGGTAAATGGTCTGTGAAGCTAGTGAATGATGCCCCATGATTATATCTATGTACACAGCTATGATTTAATAATAAAAAAAAATGAAACAAATAAAATAGAGATCAAAAAAAACAAATAAAATAGTGATAAAAAAAGAAAAACAAACAAAAAAATTTTTATTTTAATTATATGTATGGATTATTTAAAATAAAATTTAGCTCTTAAAAAAATTAAAAAAAGATCAATAAATCTTATAAATGTTAAATAAATGAAATTCACCAGATGGAAACTGGAGAGCACCAAAGATAAAAGATATTTTTTCTACAAAAAAAGTGATATATTTCTATAGGATATATATCAGTGTATACAGGGCTCATGTTTGTTTTATTTTTAATATATATAATGAATAGTATTCACATAAACTGCCCCCAAAATATCTTTATTTCCCAGAGAAGGGAAAAACCTAGATTACAATGTATATTAGCAGCTTGCTTTCAACAGCAACAGTTGGGGGTCAAAAGATAATAGAATATTTTAGCATGTGTTATGCAAAAATAACTACAGACCTAGAATTCTGTGCCCAGGGTAAATGTCTTTCAAGAATAAAGTTAAATGAAGGCTTTTCAAATAAAAAAGAAAAAGAAGAAAATTATCACCAGAAGTATGTCACTAAAGGCACTGCCAAAGGTTAGACGGAAGGGGTGAGGAAAATGATACCAGGAAAAGGAGCTGAAATATATAAGCAAATGAAGAACACAGAAATTGGTAACTGTGTAGATATGACTAAGTAAATATTAACTGTCTTTAAGCTATACTGATAATGTTATGTGGGATTAAAAGAAAAGATATTAGTAGAATTTAATATATGAAAGCACCAACACATAAGTCAGGGGTTGAATGGATTTAAAGTGTTCTAAGTCCCTTGTACAGTCCAGGGGGAAGGTAAGGGTATTGATTAATGTTAGCTATTGGTAAGTTTTGAGTACAGGTATTCCATATTGTAATTTCTAGGCTAACTACTAAAAGAACGGAAACAGAAAATATGCTTTTCAAACTAATTGAGGGAGCAATTTGAATGGTCAAAATATTTCATTAATCCAAAGAAGGTGAGAAAGGAAAGTTTAAAAAGCACATGGACAAGGTGAGGCATATAGAAAGCATGAAATAATGCCGTAAACATAAATGCAAATATATCAGGAATTACATTAATTGTAAGTGGAGTAAATGTTCTTGTTTAGAAACTCAAATTATCAGACTGGGGCTGGAGGATCTGCTTACTCTCTTGGCTGTTGGCTGGAGGCCTGGGATCCTCATCCCAGGAGCCTCTCCATAGCTTAATTGAGTGTCCTCACAACATGGCTTCCCCTAGAGCAAGACACTGAGAGAAAAGAATGAGGAAGTCACAGTGCCTTTTATAGAGAGTGGCATTTCCTCTCTGGGCCTGTTTTCTCACCTGTACGGTGGAAAAGCTGGACTACATTATGAATGGTAATTGGGTTTCATCTTGCCACAGACATGCTAATCCATTGGTGTATGAGAAGGATTCTGAGATTGTACCTAAAGTCAGGGCCACAAAGTACAGCTAGCAGCTGGATGGGGAGCTGGAGAGTGGGGGCTTGCTTACCATGAATATTTTGCCCAGGCTGAAGGATAGCTAAATCCAGGGGAAAGCGTCTCAGTGTTTGCCCCTTACTAGATATAACAACTCTTTAGAAAGTCCAAGCTTTTCAGCCTAGCAATGACAAAAGCTCCTTCTAACATGCGATTTGTTCTCCCAAATCCTCATGTTGAAATCACTCAGTTAAGAAGCATTGACCAGGGCTCTGGAGATAATGCTGGCTTCAAATCTTGTCTATCGCTTAATAGCTGTGTGACTTTCAGCAAATTACTTCATCTTTAAGTCTCAGCTTTGTCATCTACGAAAATGGAGATTTTTTGCTAAGGATTGACTGGAATGCCATGGCAACTAGCCGATCAGTTCATGAAGAGTGGTTGGCTTACACACCACGAGCCCATCCTTGGGCTGGTGGTGTTCTGAGGATATATTAAAGAAATAGCTCAATAAACAATAAAAAAAAAAAAGAAAGAAAGAAAGAAATAGCCCAACCCTGCCCTCAAGGAACTTTCTGTCTTTTGAAGAGAAAAATGTTGGCCACATGACACTATCAGAGCACATTTCAAGCTGGCACCAGGATAGTGTCCAGTGATCCGGAGCTACTGGACACACGGTAGTGGTTCTCAAAGTGTGGTTCTCAGACCCACAGCATCAGCATCCCCTGGGGACTAGTTGGAAATGCAAATTATCAGGCCACACCCAAGACCTCCAAATCAAACACCCTAGAGCAGTGATTTTCAACCAGTACACCGTGGCACACTGGTGTGCTATAAGATCTTAGGAGTGCCACAAAAAATTTTAAAGATCATTAATTAAATTATTTTTGAAAGACGCTCAAAGCAAGGTAAGTATGTATTTAACTCTTTTTTGGGATGAACATAATTTAAGCCTGCCATGGAAGTTTAACTATAAGTTCAAATGTGCCGTGAGATAAAAACGGTTGAAAAACACTGCCCTAGAGGCCCACTGTAATAAATCCTCTTGGTGACTCTGATGCATGCTCAAGTTTGAGAACTGCTGCTGTAGGAATTCAGGATACAGAGGGACCAGGAGAAGCCTGTTGGGGGATCTGAAATACGAGTCCTTTAGAATCATTGAAATTTGGATAGAAGAAAAGGCAAAAGTGAGTTCAGGGAAGGGCAACAGCATGAGCAAAGACATGGAGATGGGACAATTCGGCATGTGCTAGCACAGAGGGCAAACCAGCCAGATGGAACAGAGAACAAATGCTGGGAAGAGCAGGAGCTCTAGGCGCATGGGGAGGGTCTCAAACGCCAAGCACAGCCTGGCCTTGACGGAGCAGGCCCCAAGGAATCAGTGCAGGTTTTTGAGCAAGAGAGTGACAGCAATCCAGCGCCTCTTTTAGACCTGCCAACCATGCCTTTTCTCAGGTCGCACTGTGCTCCTAACTCAGACGAATCTCTTCATTCCCGGGCATCCTCTAACGCTGAGGAGACCCCTGCTAGGAAGCAAGGCGACTACGAGGCATACCCAGCAGGGCGCCGGGAAGGTGGGCCGGCGGCAGCAGCCAAACCCGCTTCCCTGCCTCAGAGGGCCTTGGGAGCCCCAGCCCAGCATGGGCCTGAACTGCTCCAGCAACCATGAGCCGTGAGTAGGTATTGAATTATGAATAGATGTTGCCTGGAAATAATTGCAAACATTATTGCCCCACACACACATGTCCTCTGCGGGGCTGCAGCAATAGATTTTGTTGCTTTAACACTCCAGGGTCATTATAAATCAGAGCTATCACATTAACAGTGGGTCAGGGGACATGGGGAGAGGGAATCCCGTTTGAAAGCTCTAAAAGGGACAGACCCCCCTCCACCGAGCACCTCGTGGATTACCCTCAACTTTTCCTTTCGTTTGATCTATTCTACCCGTCCCTATTAAATAACTAATTATTTAACATCTTTTAAAGCTTTGTTATATATTAGAACAGGCAGGACACAAGTGAGTGCTTTTAATAATATAAAAGCCCATTAGCTTCATTTACTGTTAATGTTAAAATAAACATGAGGCAATTTAGATATACTATTCCAATTTCACGGAAACTTTGATGTTTTTCTTCTCTAGTCACATAATTAAGGGAAAAACTACTAATGATATTAAGTTTGTACAGTGTTAATGACAGAAACAGGCACAAGCCGAAATTGCAGCCATTAATATGAAAAAATAAAATATTTAACAGGGGAGATAGATGAGTACAATTTTAATAAACCAAAATGAAGAAAATTAATTTTAGAAAGTTCCATAGACTTCCACATGCTACCATTATACAAGCTGTCTAATGTATTATTTTTGTGGTCTGGATTATTTATTGATGGTCCAGAGGAAGGCCTTGGTTTTTGCGTATTATTTTGTGGACGGTGAAGATTTTTGCCTTTATTGGTTTAATTCTTTTCTGTTTGCTTCCCTCTACCACCAGCTCTCAAACGGAAATGGCTTTACTTACAGCATGTGCTTTGACAGAGGGCCCTTGCCAAGCACGTGTAAGTAAGATGCAAGGGGTGGGTTATAATAACCTACTGAGGGAGGCCAGAAGTGACCACTGACCACCAGGGGCTGTGGGTCAGTGGGTCACAGAGGCTGAGACATTGGGTTTGTCTCAGGGGTGACAGCTGGCTCCAGAAGGATCCCCTGTTTCTGTGGGATCCTGGGGACAGCCACTGCTTTGTCATCAGCTTTCCTCTACAGACCTTCAGAGTTCCATCTTGCCACATGTAGTGGGTTGAACAGTGGTCCCCCCAAATTCATGTCCACCCAGAACCTCAGAATGCCATCTTATTTGGAAATAGGGTCTTTGCAGATATAATTAAGGAAAGGATTGAGATGTGATCATCCTGGATTAAGGTGGTCCCTAAATCCAATGACAGTGTCTTTATAAGAGACAGAAAAGACACCCAGAGACACAGATGGAGGCTGAGATTGGAGTTGCCCAACCAAAAGACAAAGAACTTGCCTGAGGCTGCCGACTCTGGAAGAGGTAAGGAAAGATTCTTCCCTAAGCCTTTAGAGGGTGTGGCCCTGTGGACACCTTGACTTCAGATTTCTGGCCTCCAGGATTGTGATAGAATAAATTTCTGTTGTTTTAAGCCACCCAGTTTATGGTTGTTTGGTACAGCAGCTGCCCTAATCTAACTCACTGCTAAAGAGCAAGAAATGAGCCTCCCTGGCCTGTCTCATGAAGACCAGGAGAGGGCTCGGGGAGGTCCGGGAGGGGCCATACTGCTGCGAGGGAGAGAAACAGACCTGGCTACAAGCACAGGAAGTCCACGCTGGCGGCGAAGCCTGGCAACAGAAGATTGTTCAGGCAACAAGAAGACACTAAGATAGACCAACCCAGAGAATCAGGGAGGAGCCTGGGGTCCAGGAATAGGTCCTAGGCAGGTTCCCAAGCCAGGAACTCCAGCCCAGGGAGGGAAGACGCAAAGCCTGGCTCTCCCTGTGAGGCACTGGGTGGAACAGGCTTCTGGTGGGGGGCAACCCAAAGCCCACTGTCGGCACAGCAGCGTGGGATCCTATGAGCAATAGCAGTAGCTCAAGAATGCTCACTGTATGCGAGGCAGGCCCGGCATCAGCGCGACCCACCCAGTAACTGGTTTTAGTACACCCATTTTGTGGATGAGGAAATGGAGGTAGGAGGTGACCACTGGCCTGAGTTAGCACACTGGGTGAGGAGGCAGATATTCAAGCCCAGGAATCTGAGACCAGAGCCTGGCTCCTCTGCAGCATGCTGGGCACAAGTGGGGCTTTGGTCTAACCTGATTAAAGCCTTCCATGAGGCAGCCCTGTGCTAGGTCCTGGGGAGGTGGGAGGAGGGGAACAGGTGAGTGAGACAGGCTGTGTCAGTCACAGGAGCAGTTTACACATGCACTTACCTTTCCTTATGGCAAGAAACCTGAGGTAGGACTGCCCATGGCTTTTTAGTTCAGCGGTTTAGAGATTCAGGATCACAGAGCCTTCCAGGATTCAGGTGCCCTCCGCCTGTGTCTGGTATCGGCCATTGTCTCAGGTCCAAGTCCACCCTCCTACCCCAGGCTTAGTGTTGCAAGGGCTGGGTCTGCACAAACCACATCTGCTTTGTCAACCGCTCCGGGTTCAACTCTGCCAAGAGGGGGTGCTGGATCCTGCCAGCAAAGCTGCGGGAGGGAGAGGGACTTCCCGTGTCCTTCCTGAGGGCTCTCTGCTCCTGTGAGCGTGGCCTCAGCATGCTGCTTCTCTCCAGAGGAGGCACTTCCTCCTGGTAGCAAAGCTAAACCCACTTTGCTGTTTTTCCAACATTCACAGATACAGCCTCATTGCATCCCCTCTTCAGAGTCTAGGCCTGTGGGGCTCACCCTCTAAGCCCAGAGACGCCAGCACCAGACATACAGCACCCTCTTTTCAGAGGTCTCCTCCTCTAAGGAAGTATTAATAATTTCAACCTCGACTCGTGCCTGTAGCACAGTGGTTACAGCGCCAGTCACATACACCAATGTTAGAGGGTTCGAACCCAGCCAAGGGCCTGCCAAACAACAATGATAACTGCAAAAAAAAAAAAAAATAGCTGCATTGTGGCAGGCACCTATAGTCCCAGCTACTTGGGAGGCTGAGGCAAGAGAATCACTTAAGCTGGAGAGTTTGAGGTTGCTGTGAGCTGTGATGCCACGGCACTCTACCGAGGGTGACATAGTGAGACTCTGTCTCAAAAAAAATTTTTTTCAACCTCTTTCTTTTGTTTTTTCTTTTGCCCTAAGATTCGTATCCTTCCTGCAGTTGCTACCTACTGTTTTACCCTTTCAGTTACCTACTCATCATTCTTTAGACCTATTTAGCAATGGTGTTCACATAACTGGCATGGCTGCCTGGGCCCTGTCTGGTGACACATCTTCCCCTGCCGTCCTCAAGGTTCTGGTGAGGTCGCTCCTCATGGTTACAGGCAGCTACAGCAATTCCCGTTGGCAAATGTTGATGATCAGAGGCAGAAAAGGACCTCTTTCATCTGGTCCCATGTCTTTTTAAGCACAGAGGAAACATTCCTGCACATCCCCCCAGCAAATTTCCACAGAATTACATCCCCCGCCCCATCCCCAGTCAGTACCCACCCAGGAGAATGGGAAATTGGGATGGTTTCAAACTAATCAGGGTGCCCCCACCCACCCCACTGGAGCTGGGGCTGCAACTATGGCCATTCCCATGGCTAGGCAGAAGGGGACCAGCTGAACAAAATGGGGCTCTGAAGGCAAGGAAGAAAGGGACGGGAAAAGTCCAACAGCGGTGACTGCTCTGCCGTCCCATCCTCTCGCAGAAGATGTGGACGATTAGAGATCAGGGCATTAGTGCTGGGACAGGCTGGGCACAGAGCAAGGGGCACTCACAGAGCAGGTGGCTGTGGCTGAGACTTGAAGGATGGGTGGACTTTCCCAGGTAATGGATACGGTAGGACCTTACCTGAATGATATGGCCTGTGCAAAGTCTGACCACAGACAGGTGGTGAGAATGCGGCAACTGGGAACAGAAATTTGTAGAGTGTGATCGAGAGTGGTGGGACACAGGGCAGTGACCTTCCAGGTCATCAGTGATGAAGCAGGGAAAGCAGAGTATACTGAGGCCTGGGTGGGCGGCTACAGCACCTGCCCCGCTCCGGGTCAGGGGAGGATGGAGCCAGGGCTGCAGGTCTGGAGGAGGGGCCTATGGGAGATGAATGCCTGGGGACTGAGAGTCGCCAGGACCCCACAGCTCCCATCCCTGATCCTAGCAGGGGTGGTCTCCTCTCTTCCCCCTGCCCTTCTCTCCACACAGGCATTGCCTTTATTGATGTCATTGAACAGAAACCTAAGTAGAAAATATAGGCTGCCCACAAAGAGCTCACAGCTTAGCTTTTTCCCTTTTTTTTTTTTTATTGTGGTAAAAAACACATCACATAAAATTTACCATCAAAACCATTTTTAAGTGTACAGTTAAATGGCATTAAGCACATTCACAAAAATCACCACTATGCATCTCCAGGCTGTTCCTCCCCCAAAGTGTCCATCAAATACTAACCCCCATTATGGTCTCCCAGCTCCTGACAGCCTCCACTCTACTTTCTGTCTCTGTCCCGGACTATCTTAGCTCCCTTGTCTGAGTGGGTCATCCAGTATTTTTCCTTTTGTGTTTGATGAGTTGCACTTACCATCATGTCTGGAAGGTTCATCCACGTTGCAACCTGTGTCAGAATTTCCTCCTTTTAAAGGCTGACTACCGTTCTGCTGTACGTACTGTATCCATTCATCCAGCAGTGGACACCTGGGCCACTTCCGCCTTTTGGCTGTTGTGAATAACTCTGCTGTGAACACTGGTATGATGGTGTGCCTGTTGTAGCTCCTGCTTTCAGTTCTTTTGTGTACCTACTTGGCAATGGCGCTTCCAAGTATCACATGGTGGTACTATGCTTAATTGTTCTGAGGAACCACCACCCTATTTGACACAGCAGGTGCACCATGTCATCCCCTTACTAGCAAAGCACACAGGTTCCAATTTCTCCACATCTTCACCAACATCAAGTTTCTGTTACTTTGACAATAGCCCTCCTAATAGGTGTCAGTGGTATACAGCTTAGCCTTGGAGCACAGACAAGTGAAAACTAAGCAATAATAAAGCAGTTGGGACATCAACCTCCATGTGGGGGTGACGGGGAGCAAGCAGACAGGGGTGGGGGTGGGGAGACACATGTAGGAGGTGGGAGGATTCTTCAGATCCAGGAGGAAGTGGTGTGACTGGATGACCCACTCAGACAAGGAAGGGACCTGGCAGAGTCAGGGGAAGAGGCAGGTCATGGGTATTCTGTGCCCAGGAGGAAGGCTCTTGATTCACAGTCAGAACCTGATCCCCAAGACCTATTAAAATAGAACAATATTCCCACCCAACTCTTGCCCCACCTGCAGCCTCTCTCCAAGGTCTTGCCTTCCGGGGCCCCTTCCCTGTTGCCACTCCTTCCCTATCTTCTGTTACAATCCTAGTGCCTAGTTCAGAGTCTGGCACATGTTAGGACATTAGTGAATGTTTGTCAAAGGAAGGAGGAAAAAAACAGATACAGGGTGGGTGTCGGACCCTATTGCACAGACAGGGAAATTGAGGGTGGAGCCTGATCCCGTTCCACAAATTGCCTCCCAGGCCAGGATTTTCAAGATGCTCACCGAGCTCTCTGATCCTCATGGTGGGAGAAGGGGGTCAGGAGGGAGGAATCCCGCACCAAGTCTGCTGCACAGGTTCTGCCCAGGGCAGTGCCCCAAACCACTCTCCTTCCTCCTCCCCCAATGCCCCACCCCCAACCAGGCCAACTGGATGCAGCTTCTAAAGGAAACTCCCCATGCAGAGAGGATGCTGTGATTTCCCCTGCCCACCCATTACAGGAGATGCTTAATTATGGGAATTAATTAAATAATTATAGGAATTAATTAATTGAGTAAATTCCCTTCACTGGCATGTAACTGCTTATTTTGAGGGCTCCATATGCATGTGTGTGTGTGAGCAGGAGGGAGAGAGAGCCCCCCATCAGCTGGGATGATGGACACAGTCCTCTGTTTCCTCAGCTCCGCTGTCCATGAATCAAGCCCTCACCTGAGAGCAGGACTCTGCCGGCATCACCCAGGCATTTAAGCTGTAATGTGTAAGTGTCCCCGACAGCCGCTGAGATTGATCCACAAGCCAAAGGGAAACGCATTAACCAATTTAACTGTCCGGAAATCCAGCATAATGAGCATCCGAAGGTGTCTTATTACTGGCTCACTGTTGCTTGCCTTTACTTATTTAACATTTAAATATTTCTTAAATTAATTCTTGAGCTGGGAATGTTTTCACAAACTCAGGTCTGGGGAAAGGGCTCAATCTTTCTGTCAGTGAAGGGCTGAAAGTTTCGTAGCTTTGAACCATAGGGTGTTTTTCAGGGCACATCCACCCCCGCTAGGGAAGCATTCTTACTCAGCCATGTCAGGGAGCAGGGACCAGGATGGTTTTGAGATGTCACGACAGGGGCAGGGAGGCTGTGAGGGGTGTGGCTGGCTGCAGAAACAGTCCTGGTTGATGAGTCCAGCTCTTGGTGTGATCCAGATCTTCACCTCCTTGGGTCTTAGTTTTTGTAATAGATGCTATGAGTGTCCCAAGAACACCCCCTTGGAAGTACCGTTTCCCTGTGTGCTCATGGTTTCCCAACTCCGAGGTTTCCCACCCTCAACACTATTCATGTCTGGGGCTGGAGAACCTTTGCTGTGGGCCTGTCCTGTAGACTGGAGGATACTTAGCTGCTCTGGATGCCAGCAGCCCCCTCTCCACAACTTAGCTCCATGGCAAGAATGCAGCTATCTGAGTTCAGGGGTCAAGTGCAATCACTCTCCTGGTACATGGCCAGAGGAGGGTTCAGTGAGGGTTTATTCACTCACCAACTGGCCAGCCATGGACAGCAAGCAACAGAGACAGGGAGTGTCTGATCAGGGATCCAATGGAGGGTGCCAGGAGGTAGAGGAAAGTGCAGAATGAAACCCAAAACTTCCTGAGCATTAAATATGTTTTAGGCACACACTATATATCATGCAACTTCATCCTTAGGGAAATTCGGGGTCGGGGGGGGCTCTGTTATAACTTCACCTGACAGATAAGCAATATAGACTCAGAGATATTAAGTAACGTACCCAGGGTCACACAGAAAGTAAGGTGCTGAGCTGGACTTGAACATCTACCTGTCTGGCTCTGAAGTCCATGTTTGTTCAACTATATACCATGCATCAGTTTCAGAAAGTCTGCTGTTCTGGTTGTGTGGTATTAAGTCAATGTAAAGCTAAGATTTATTGAGCTAAAGATAATTTTGAGGTCCTCTGGTACAGATACTTTTTTTTACTGCTGGTAAACCAAGGCTCAGAGGAGCAAAATCACCCAAGGTTAGGGCAGTGCCAAGATAGACCTTGGGTGTGAGTGACACCAAGGCCCAACCACTTTCGTCTGTTCCAGGCTCAGGGAACAAGTTTGTGGTGTGGGTAATCAGGAAGCCTTTCCAGAAGGGAAGAGCTTTGATGTAGGTGGGGAATGAAAAGGAACCTTACTAGATATTCATGTTGTTGGGGTGTAGAAAACAATACCCTGAAGCCTGATGCTTTGGCCTGCTGAGCACTCTGAGTTGAAAGAAATTGGAAGGCCTTAGAAGCTACCTAACTTTCTAACCTTGTTCCACAAGGTGGAACTCTTTCTGGAATTTCCTTATCTGAGAAAGGAAATGTCTTTCAAAAAAGAAATGGAATTGTCTTAAAGTCCTAAGGACTTTAAGAGGATCAAATAACCAGGAAAGATTAACCACTGGAAAAGAGACTTTCTTCTGATGGCAACTCCAGGAGATTACAAGGGAGAGTTTATCTGCATAATAAGACAACTTTTCTTCACAGTGCAGTTCCACCCCTCACCTTCCCACCACCTCCCCAGAACTCAGAGGAACTTTGTCCCAGGCCATTGTTCTTTGGGTTCATTGATTTTTCCCCTGAAAATCACTCACTACCCTCTGCAGTTGCCAATGTCCACCAACTCCCTCTCCCCTTATGAAGAGGGTATTTAAGCTTCAACTATTCGGCCCTTCTTTATGTCTCATGTTTGTGAGACTCCAACGTCCATGTCTATGTAAATAAATTTGTAGACCTTCTTCTCCTATTAATCTGTCTATTGTCAGTCATTTCAGTTTTCAGTGACCCTTCAAAGAGGGCAGAAAGGAAGCTTCCCTTCTAGCCCTACAACTTCATGCCAAGTGATAAGCAAACACCATTTCATTTAATTCTTGCCACAGCTCTGTGGATCATCCCTGTTTAGAATGTGTCAATTCCCCTTTGACACAAGGGGAAAAAAAAACGATTACTGGATGTTTTGAATAGTGCACCTTTCTGGCTTACCTGTGCCTTTCATCGTCTTTGATCTTTTCTACAACTCCTTAAGTTGTAGAAAACTGATAATAATGCAAATGATTTTTGTCCGTAGAGATGCGGATCAATATTGTTTGTTGCAATGCAACTGATTATTGCCCTGAGGAAACTGGCCAGTTCTGCAACTATTTGTAGATTCATTTCAAATTACCTTGTGTGTGTACATGTGCTCTTTAAATGCTCCTTTGAACCAGTTTTGAACACTTTATTGGTTCCTTCCTTAATTAGTAAGTTAAAATCTTTTTGACACTAGTTCATCTTTATACCTCCATTAAAGTGATAGTAAAGTGATTATTTTACCTTTTAAAAAAATTTAATCCTCAATGTGATTATTTCTCCTTTAAAAAAATGGTATTTTGTACCTGTAGTCCCAGCAACTCAGGAGGCTGAAGCAGGAGATTTGATTGAGCCCAGGAGTTCTTCAAATCCAGCTTGGGCAACATAGTGAGAACTTGTCTCAAAAAAATTTAAAAAATTATCCTTTAGCAGAGATGACAAAACTGAAAATTTAAGTGCCTTTCCCAGGGTCATAGCTTATAAGAGCTACAGTCTGATTCTAAACCTTTTATTTTTTTCTCCTGCCCACCCACAGGCCCAATTTTACAGGCTTCCTTTTTACAGCAGGTGATTTATAAAGGTGACAGCTGTGCCATCACTTTCATGTCTCAGAGTCTCAGTGCCCTCAATTTTCAACTGAGGATCTAAAATCTAATCCTACTTACCTCAGTTGTTCAAACAGAATCATGGATGTGGAAGACACTGAGAAACATGAAAGCCCCATGCAAAAGTAAGCATGTTATGGCTGGTCACAGTGGCTCATGCCTGTAATCCTAGCACTCTGGAAGGCCCAGGCAGGAGGATCCCTTGAGGTCAGGAATTCAAGACCAGCCTAAGCAAAAGTGAGGCCCATCTCTACTGAAAAAAGAAAAATTAGCCAGGGGTTGTGGTGGGTGCCTGTAGTTCCAGCTACTTGGGAGGCTGAGGCAGGAGGATCACCTGAGCCCAGGAATTAGAGGTTGCTGTGGGCTACACTGATGCCACAACACTACTGTGTTATAATAAAGGTGGCCCATGGGGCTGTGGACTTGGAGTTAGAAGATCTGAGAGCAAATTCTGGCCCCACCACATAGTAGCCCTGTGACCTTTTTTAAGTTACTCATTCTTTGTCTTGGGACCTCAATCCCTTCAGCTGTCAAATAAAGTCCCCATTTGACAGCTACCCTGTTTAGATCACAGAATTCTTGTAAGGATGGAGTAAGACAATAATGTAGGAGTGCATTATAGCTACCAGGTGTCATAGGGGGATTAAGCCTCAGTGTGATTTCCTACTTCTTTGGAGACCATCCAAGGCTGCTGGGAGCAGGGGCTCCCTCCTCAAACTCTCTGCCTTCCTCCCTCCTCTCCATCCCTCAGCAAGAGAGCAGCAGTGGTCAAGTCCACCTTGGAGGCACTTTCCCAGTGAAAGATGGACTCGGGATAAATCTTCCCAGACCCTTCAGACTTACTGCTAAGCCAGTCTGGGTGTGCCACAAGAGGGTCACCTACAGGACACATGTCAGCTCATGTGGTTTCCCAGGTATTTATAGCTACATGAGGGCTCTGGGGTCCTATCCATCTGGATATCTCACTGAGATGACTTTTCACCAGGTGTGAGTTTATTCCACTCAGTAGCTGAGCAGGCATGGGGTCTCTACCTGGTGTCTCCGCCTCCCCCTCCACCAAGCAAAAGAATCACAGAACCTCCAAGGCAAGGGCAGGCAGAGATGACCAAGGCCAAATGGCTCCATACTCACTGGGTATTGGAGTCACCTAGGGAGCTTTCAAAAAGCCACATTAAAGGACCGAGACCTTCTAAACCAGAATGTGAAAGGCTAAAGGCCCAGCAAGGTTTATTTTTAAAATCTCCCCAGGGGCTTCTGGTGCCCAGCAACCTGGTTTGGAAACTACTTTTCCAAAGCATTCTTCTTCCTGTTGACAAGAAGAAGCACATAACACAGCGGTGTTAAGTCAAGTTCAAGGTCACTCAGGTCATCCTTTTGGACCCATTGTTCCAAAGGGGCAGCTTTTTAGGGGTTGGAATTTTCTGATCACTGCTGCAGGGGGCTGAGAAATGGGGAAGGAGCTCTTTGCTGCATTCCAGAGCAGATCTGGCTGTGAACAAATGAGAAAGAGCTTTAGCGTAAACCCGGCTGAATGGATAATTAAACAGATAGCAAAATGGAATGCAGCGCCACACACCTCCCGGGAGCTGGCTGGGGGGAGATAATATGCTTTCCTGTCGTAAGAAGGCACAGGAGGAAAAACAACTGGGCCTGGCCGTTGGCCATTTAACAATATTGCTTTTGTAAACAAGTTGAAAAATCCAATAACTGTAAAACTTATGGCATGTCCTTAAAAGCCTGTCGCTGTTTTCCCCATAAATGGATGAGCGTTTCCAACTGAAGGTGTTCTAATTAAACAGTCGGCCTCTCCAGGGGCGTGAGGTCATCCTTGGGAAGGATGGTCCGATCCCTCCGGAGGCCTCGGGACCAGAGGTGGGGGTGGAGAGCTTGGGCGCAGCCCAGGCAGCTTTTGTTCTGTTAGCGATTGTTGCTGTGTGGTAGCTGAATAACTCTCCTTCTTCCTGTGGTCCACAGCTACTCTAAAGAACAGCCCAGCACGAACTCAAAGAAGCAAACTCTTTTGCGATAGAACCACAACCGTGGCTGCCCACCAAGGCTGCAGCCCTTCCGGCTGTTCAATCCATTATTCGAGAAGCCCTTTGGTGGTGGCAGCAACAAAATAAGCAAAAGTCTAGTTCTAGGCTTGGAGGAGTCACAGTCGTGATGGGAAGAGAAAACCTTCACACAGTCATGCACACACACACACTCAACACATGATCACACACGCTCACACACATGATCACACACTCACACACACACACTCTCTCTCTCTCTCTCACACACACATACAACCTAAGAAGGAGCAGAAAGATTGTGCCAAGTACCAACTATGTGGACCAGGTAGTGGGAGCGGGGGTTCTGGGAGATTTCACTGAGGAATCACAGAAACTCAGGGCTGGATGGGACTCCAAAGGCCATCTGGTCCCCAAACCAGCTCTTACGTCCTGCCTCCCCTTTCCCTGTCTACCTGGAGTTGAGTCACAGTTCGCAGGCTAAGGGCACAACCGTCTACAAGACTGTCCTCCCCCCAGGCATCTGCTGCAAGCTTGGGGGTTCCCTGGGCCACCCTCTCTCTAACCAATTGATTACAAATTCAGAAGTTCTCACAATCACCCTCAGGTTTGGTAATTTGCTAGAAAGACTCAAGGAACCCAGGGAAGTACTATATTTAGGACAATACACAAGGTGTCCCAAAGGTTACATTACATAGGAAAATCAACAAACTCATATTTTATATTACATGTAAATATTTTATATTTATATTATGTTTAGATATTTTCATATTTGTATATCAACATGTAGAGAAATATTTTGCAACAATTATTTTGTAAACAAAATAATTTCCCATTTTCCTTATATACATATGTGTGTACGTGACCTTTGGGACACCCTGTATTACTGTAATAGTGCTTCCTCAATCAGCATCCACCCTCTACATTCTGCGTCTGTGAATTTTACTACCCTAGGCACCTCACATAAGTGAGATCATGCAGTATTTATCTTTTGGATCACTGCAGATTTATTACAGCGAAATTTTACAAATCCGAGCCAGCCAAGAGAGAGACCTAAGGTGAGGTCTGGGAGGGTCCCAAATGCACAGCATTTGTCATCCTCAGGGATGCAATACCCTCTCAGCATTGAAGTGTGACAAACTCAAACAGTCCTGCCAACCAGGGAAGCTCTCTCAAGCTTTGGGGTCCAGAGTTTTGTTGGAGTTTCATTACATAAGCATAACTGATTGAATCAGTGACCATGAGATGGAACTCAATCTCTAGCCCACCTTCCCTCCACAGAGGTCAGGTTGATATCCCATGACTCAAAGCCCCGACCCTCTAATCATGATTGATACTTCTGACATAGCCAGTCCTTATCCTAAGTCATCTCATTAGCATAAACTACAGAGAGGCCCATCTTGAATCACGTCATTGGCTAGAAGGTGTGGTCTGAGGGAGCTGCCATGAATGACAATGACAGGGTCCTATAACCCTCCTGGGGGATCAGGGATATTTTTCTAATACCTCACCAGGTCCTACAGCCTCAGGGTAGCCCCAAATAGATACGCCCATCTCAAGGAACCTGTGAATGTGGTCTTATTTATAAAAAAAAAAAAAAAGGCTATTTGTAATTATTTATAATTGGGGATCTTGAGATGACATCATCTTGGACTATATAGGTGATAGGTGGGCCCTAAAGCCAATGACAAGTGTCCTCATGAGAGACACAAAGAGGAGAGACAAGGGCATAAAAGGAGAAGACCATGAGAACACAGAGGCAGAGGGAGGAGTGATGCTGCCACAAGCCAAGGGACTCCTGGAGCTACCAGAAGCTGCAGGAGACAAAGAAGAATTCTCCCCTGGAGACTTCAGAATGGGCACACTCCTGCTAGCACCCTGATTGTGGGCTTCTGACCTCCATGATTGTGAGAGACTAAGTTTCTGTTTTCTTTTTTCTTTTCTTTTCTTTTTCTTTTTTTTTGAGACAGAGTCTTACTATGTCACTTTCGGTAGAGTGCTGTGGCATCACAGCTCATAGCAACCTCAAATTCTTGGGCTTAAGTGATTCTCTTGCCTCAGCCTCCCAGTAGCTGGAACTATAGGTGCCTGCCACAATGCCCGGCTATCTTCTCGTTATTGTTGTCATTGTTGTTTAGCAGCCCCTGGCTGGGTTCAAACCCACCGGCCCCAGTGCATGTGGCTGGCACCCTAACCACTGAGCTACGGCCGCCAAGCCATAAATTCCTATTGTCTTAAGCCACCAAGTTTGTGGTACTTTGTTACAGCAGCCACGTGAAGCCAATAGAGTATCTGAACTATAGCCCACATTCACCATGGCTTCCCCTCAGGACAGACCTAAAGAGGCACTAGAGGGAAACTGAGGCAGGCAGCAAGGACAGTAAGAGGCTGTGGCAGATGCTGGTGACACCCCAGTCCATAGGCTGATTCCTCTTCTTCCTAGAAAGAGAAGCCCCAGGTCTCTGTTGCTCAAACTTTTCTGCACAGCTCTGCAGTGAAGAAAGGACCCCATTCTAATTAGCAAAAGCTAATTGAGGTAAACTGCCTCCCTTACCAGCAATTAGTTAAAGGGTGAGCATGTGATCCTGTCCTGGCCAATGTGATTGGAAAGATTTTCAGGCTTCTAAAAAGGAGTGTAGAGAGGAGACAACTCCTCATTCTCTCCTGGATCTGTGGGCATGGACGGAACCCCAGCAGCCTCCTTATGACCATGAGGGCAGTGAGCTCACTCACTGAGGAGGGCCAAGGGCACGAGGGGAAAGGAAAGAAACTAACTCTGCAATGATGTTTTCCAACTCCTGACTAATCAGTCCTGCCTCTCTGTACTCATAAGGGTGGTGATAATAAATCACTTTCTTATTGGGACTGTTAGATCAGACTTTTCTGCTACTCCCAGCCAAAGCATCTTTACTCAATGGTTTTGAACATTTTAAACCAAATCTCACTGGGAAAATATTTTTCACTGGCACCTAATACACACATTTATATAGAGAACTGAAATGAATAATTAAAAAATAGTATCTATAACACATTCTGATATTTTCTAATTTTTAAAAAATCGCTGGTCACAACTAGCATTCAAAGATTGATTTCAGGACCTACCAGTGGTCATGATGCATGAGTTGAAAAATACTATCCTAAAACAAGACAAAAATAGATTCAGGGGACAGGACAGAGAGAGACAGAGAGACAGAGAGAGAGAGAGAAAGAGAGAGAGAGAAACAGAGAGAGAGAAAGAGAGAGAAGAGGAGAGGAGTCAAGTGGCCCCCAAGGAGACACCAGTGCAGACTGATGGCCCTGAGGTGCACTGGGCATGAGAAAAGATACAGAAATGCGTCAGAGGAACAGGGAGACAGAGACACACAGGAAGGGCCCAACACAGACGGAGCCGCACGCCCACAGACACTAACATGATTAACAAGGGCAGATCGGGAGGCAGGCAAGATCAAGTGGAAAGCACAGAAGCTTGGGGATGAGGAAGAAGAGGCAAAGCAAGACAGGAAATTAAAAATGAGATACGGAGGCAGCAACACAAACCGGGTGAGAAAGGAAGATTCTGAGACTGAGACCCAAAGGAGACACTTCCCAGACAGAGCCAGAGAGGAGCCAGGGAGTTGGGCCCCTGCACTGGCCGTGGTCTGGGAGCCAGAGTCCAGGTGCAGGGCTCGTCTGGGCCACTAATTAGCTGTGTGGCCTTGGCTGGATCATTTCCCCTCTCTGGGTTTCTGCTTCCTTCTCTGAGAAGCTGGGGTGTTCTGGAGACAGTGGGATGTGACGGGTGGACTAGGACTTTACAATCTCAAAAGGGCAGTCCCCATGGTCCCCTGCCCTTGACCAGACAGCCTTCAGCTGCCACTCACCCATGGTGACCCCAGTGTTCCCCCACCCTGATGGTCCCCTCCGCCGCTCCTCTGCCCAAAGGAGGGAAACCCATTTCCTTGGGAACAGCTGTGTTTCCTCAACAAACAAATGTTCCCTTAAAACGTTTCTGAGGAAGAGCGGATGGTAATGAGCGAACATCTGGCCGAGCGGCACACTTTCGTTTTTGGCAGCTCCGGAGCCCGCCAAGTGACTATTCCCTAATGTTCACCACATCCCAGCACCTGCTATTCCCAATCAGGCTTGTTCCACTACGCCTCAATTAAGAGCAGATGTGGGCTGAGCGAACGAGGAGGGAGACCACCCTTTCCCAGCGTCCCTCTGTGCTGCTCAAACCCAGAGAACTATCAGCAGCTTCTGCCTTTGCACTTCATTCATTCATTCATTCAGCTACCTGTGCTGTGATGTTTAGAGATACAGATGTGAACAATGGGTCCTTGTTCCCAAGTTCCCCACAATCTCCTAGACAAACACTCCTCTCCCCCGTAACATGGGCATTGGCAAACTTGTTCTGTAAAAGGCCAGACAGTAAATCTTGGCTTTGCAGGCCACACAGTCTCTGTCACAGCTCTTCCACGCCACTGTTGGAGCAGGAAAGCAGCTGTGGACAGTATATAAATGAATGAGCAGAGCTGCATTCTAATGAAACTTTACTTACAGAAGTGTCGGGCTGTATTTAGCTCATGGGTCATAATCTGCTGACCCCTGCCTTGTGACAACACTCTAAGTTGAGGTAGTCATGTCTTGGGGGCTGTGCCTTAACTGTCCTTTATCCACTGACCTACATGAGCCTTCCTTGTCTCCCCACCCACTCCACCATTCGGGGGGACACAGTGACTGGCTCAGGGTAACACATGACCCAAGCTGGGTCACTCAGTCTTTCCCCCAGACTTAAAAGTCAGGCGAAGTGGGTCAGGTTGAGTGTGGAGCTTACATACACTGGGAACTGGGGGACGGGGGGCTCCTCTTCCTGCCTTCTAGACAGGGGTGCACAGCAAGGTGGGCTGTGAAAAGTGCACGATTGCTCTGGTGTGAATGTTCATGTGTCCCCTAAATTCATATGTGGAAATCCTCATCTCCAAAGTGATAGTTTTAGGAGGTGGGGCTTTGGGGAGGTGGTTAGGCCATGAGGGTAGACCTTCCCTGAACGGGATTAAGAAATCCCAGGGAGATCCACATTCCCGTTATTGTAGAAGGACACAGCAAAACACATCTACGAACCAGAAAACTGGCCCCTCACCAGATACTGAATCTGCTGGCACTTTAGTCTTGAACTTCCCAGCCTCTAGACCTGTGAGAAGTAAGTTTCTGTTATTTAAAAGGCACCTAATGCATGTATTTTGCTCTAGCTGCCCAAGCAAACTAAGATGGTAATGAAGTAGCCCAGTTTCAGAGAGAGACTGTCTGGCATCCTGATGCCCTGTCAGACTATCCCATCCTATCCTGAGTCCCACCTACATCCCAGCCCTGTATTCCCCCAGGGACCCCTGGATCCTTATTAAAAAGTCCACTTTTCTGTTTATCCTGGCCCAAATTGGTACCTGCTTCTACTAACCAAGCAAGGCATTTCAAACTACTTCCTGCGTCTGCAATCCATCCGTGCAGTTAATTGGCTTTTGTACCAGGGCTTTCCCTGTGGTAGATCCTTATGCAAATGAGTTAAGTCCTTGTCCCCCAGCAGCAGAAAGGT
This sequence comes from Nycticebus coucang, assembly GCF_027406575.1. Lineage (NCBI taxonomy): Eukaryota > Metazoa > Chordata > Mammalia > Primates > Lorisidae > Nycticebus > Nycticebus coucang. The sequence continues at coordinate 69,616,657 of NC_069785.1, forward strand.
AACATGGGCCAGGCATAGTGGCTAATACCTATAATCCAGCACTTTGGGAGGCAAATGTCAGAGGATCACTTAAGGCCAGGTGTTCAAGACCAACTTAATATAGTGAGACCCAGTCTCTACAAAAAAAAAGGAAAAGAAAAATTAGCCGGGCTTGGTGATGTATGCCAGTAGTCCCAGCCACTTGGGAGACTGAGGCAGGAGGATCACTTGAGCACAGAAATTTGAGGTTACAGTGAGCTATGATCAAGCCACTGCACTCCAGTCTGGGTGACAGAGAGAGAGACGCCATCTCAGAAAATAGAGGAGATGGACATCCATGTTCTTCACTCTCACACAGCCCACAATGTACTGATAAGGAGTGCATATGCTGCCAAGAATCAAGGGCTATGGAGTAGGAGATGGGGGAAATTGAGGACATGTGGGGCAGAGGAGGGGCCATTTGGAGAGTGAGCTGACTTCCACGGGGAAGGAAGATTAAAAGGGTGGTGGCATGAGTACGGAGCAACATTTTCCACATTTTCCAAGTCAGGTTCATAGAACACTGTTCCCAGGTAACCCTTCTTCCCATCCAAGTGATAATGGGCCTCTTAGAAATATCTATCTCCAAAGCTCCTTTGCAGCTGCAGCAATCATGTGAAATGCTTATGGTCAATGAGATGTAAGTAGATGCCAGCCGGGGGATGCTTCCAGGATACAAAGGTTCAGACTCACCCTTGTTCCTTGCCTTCTCTTTTTTCCGCCAGGACCGTAGCCATGGAACCTGAAAGGTCTGCAGTCATTTCACAACCATTAGGATGGAAGCTACGTTAAAGGGGACAGAGTAGGAAGTTAGAAGGAGCTTGGGTTCCCAGGGCCATGTCGGAGTCGCCACATCAGCCCTGGATTGCCTCTTTCTAGTTCCTGGCCACTTTTGAGGTCATTCTCTTACTTGCAGCTCAACACATTCCTAACTAAGGTAACCATTTATGATAAAGGTTGGTACTATGGTACTATGAACCAAACAAGTTTGGGTATACCAATTTCCACAGTCAGAGATTTTTAAAAAGTGCCAGATTCTTACAGCCTCTGAGAAATCACACTCTATAAAGATAATTGTTTAACCCAATGGTTCCCCAAATGTTTGTCCACCAACAGCCCCACACCTGCTTCAGGATACTGATGGACAGCCCATGGAACACACCTTGGGAAACCAGCTTTGGAGAAGAGTATGGGCTTCAGAGTCAAAGGAGATCTGGGTTAGAATGCCGTGTGGCTTCAGGCATGTCCCATAACCTCTCTGAGACTGAGATTGCTACTCCATAATGTGAGAGAGGGTCATTATAGATCAAAGGGAATCCAGGAAGTGTATCCTGCACTGTCCCTGGCTCTAGTCAGTGATCAACAATTCTCATTAGCTGCTAGGACTATGTTTTGCAAAGAAGATGGTATCAGAGACAGAACACCCTGACTGGAGAGACGGTTACACCATTGTCTTCCTTTGTGACCCCAGGTGGGTAACGTCATGTCTCAGAGTCTTCGCGTTCTGAACTGCAGAGCAGAGATTGTAATGTCTACTTGGGCAAGAGGAGGTGTGAGGAAAAGCCTGGCCCAGAGAGATGGTCACCCAGTGTTGGTGGTGCTATCTGAGCTGAGGGTCCTGTCACCAGAGCCTGCCTGCAAGCCCCATAGGCCAGCTTTGTCCCCAGGAAGACCGCATCACCCGTGCAGGTTTGCATAGGAAAGTGAACAGGATGTGCTTCTGCATCTCCATACTGGACGTGTCTGCCTGGCCTCCCTGCCCACCTCTCTGTCTTCTCTTGGGCATTGCCATGGAACCCATGGAACCCATCTGGGAACTCCCCAGCTAAGGCCCTCCACCCCAGCCAGCTCCGCCCCCTTCCAGCCCACTGCAGAGCTGGGTACTGCCCCCAGCCTTTGCCCAGGTCACGGCCTCACTCAGCCCTGCCGAGCAGCCAGAGCACGAGGTTCAAACAGGCACTTGGCTGTGTGGTCTGAAGACTCCGATGGAGTCCTGATGCTGCCAGGTGAGCCTTGGAGAAATCACTTCCCCTCTGAGCCTCTGTTTCCCCCTTTAGAAAAGGAAGGAGGTGCAACATATGGTCTTAAACATGAAGATTATTAGACTTGCTTCGGAGGGTTGTGAGGAAGATTAAGAGAGAAAAAACCTATCTGTGAACTTGTTTCTGTGACAACATGTAATATTCACTGGTTACTATTATTTGCATTTTGTCTTCCCAGCTGTGTTGCAGAGGCCTTTCTTGGGTGCCCAGCACTTTACTTTAGATTTATCATTTATTGAGTATTAACTATGGCTAGGTGCCCTCTTTGTAATATTTCACTTTATCCTCCCCCAAATTCTATGAGGTCAATTCTCTTTTTATTCCTATTTTCCAGTTAAGGAAACAAGCTTAGAGAGGCTAAATCATTGGCCCCAAATCAAATGGCTTATATATTGCAAGTCTGAGACCCAAATCCTTATATTCTGGGGTTAAAACTTGTGCTTCTCACTACAGTCCTATCCTGGCTTCTTGTTGTCTATCAAAAACTATTAATTTGGGCAGCTCCTGTGGCTCAAAGGAGTAGGGTGCCGGCCCCATATGCTGGAGGTGGTGAGTTCAAACCCAGCCCTGGCCAAAACCTGCAATCCCCCACCCCAAAAAAACTATTAATTCTGCTTCCAGGCAGGTAAGCCAGATATTGTTTTGCTTATCTGTCATAAAACAGATCTTATGCCACAGCCATTTACATGTTAGTATAAACTAGAATCTACTTTCTGAAATTCTTTCCCGACCCATCTCAGGCAGAAGTCCATGCTGTCTCCTCTTGTGTCCCCAGAGCTCCTTGTATAATTCCCCAACATAGCACATATCACACTGCATTGTAATCATACTTCTCTGGTCCCCTTTGAACCTGAATTTGCCAATTGGTCAAATGTTGTATTTATTCCTCTTAGTGTTTCCAGTGACCAACACAGCACCGGCCACTAAGCAAAACCTCAAAAAGATCTGATAAGTGAATGACTGAAATGAGTTAATATTCTTCCGAAGGAAAACCATATTCATGAATGAATCATGGTGTTAAGCAACTTTCACTTTATTGAAATGACAGTGATGAATACTTGGGAGTCAGGGATGGTTCTACCAGGAGGAAACTACCAATTGGGAACTCTAATAAAAATCCCCTGTTCATGATCAGTCCTTCCCTGCCCCCACTTCACACTTGTGTGCAGCCTCATCTCCTTCCAGAAGTCCTCCCAGACCCCTCAAATTCTGATCTATCCCTTAATCTCCCAATTCTTGGCTTCTACTGTAGCTCATTTTGTAGCCAGACAATAATAGAAATGAGCCATGTATTAAAACAGAAAGAGAAAGCTCTGGAAGGCTACTGAAAAGTGCCCAGCGTTGAAGAGGAAGCTGAAGAACTGGCCCAGAAAATGGGCAGAAGCCCAAATCCACAGGTAGGAGTAACCCGGTCAGGGCCACCACCTGCCCAGCACCTTGCTGCCAGGGTGAGAACAGAACTGCCCTTACTGCTTTTCATCTCCCACTCATAATCAGCCTCCTGGTTGGAAGTAACAGCTGGGCCAAGCTGAGATCACATACTTGAGCATGTGATCTTGCAGCCACCAAGACCTACACCAGGTGTGTTACACAAAGGCACGGAGTTCAGCGTCCACTCCAGCTGCCCCTTTGGCTGCCCAGAATCCACATTAATCCTTCTCATGTCCCCATGGCTTTCCCTGTGGGGAGAGAGCAGACTCAAGAGCTGTTTAGGAAGCAACACAGCAAGCCTCACAGATGGACTGGACATGGGGCGAGGAAGGGGAAAGTCTTAAAGCAGGCTCCTAGGTTTCCGGCCTTTGCAGAGATGGGGCCACTCAAGGAGGCCCGGTGTTGGAAACAGGCCAGTGACTCCCCTTGCCTCCCCGACCCTACACACATCCTGGAACTCTCCCAGACTCTTCTCTTTGCCCAGGCTCTACCCCGCACCTCTCCTTCGGCCACCCTGCACCCGAGCACTGTTACTGCTCTTTCCTGGAGAGACATTTTAGCAAGTTCCGTCTCCCCCAGCCCTCCGTGCTTCTCCTGTCCCCGGCAATACTCAGGACTTCGCTGTGTGCCTCTGTGCAGGCTCCAGGCTTGTCTGCCCCCAGCAATTCTGCCCAAGGCCCGTGAGGCAGGTGCCAAGCTGCCCACCGCAGGAAAGACGTGTGTCCAAAGCTTCAGCTCGTGCCCAGAGGTTCACAGCTGCCCCGTGGCAGGGCTGGACTGACTCAAATTTTTGTTTCTTATTCCTTAGCACTTTCCACCCAGGGCTGCCTCTCTACAGCCTCTGTGAGAAACGAACTTTTTATCATTGGCTAATTCCATGGTGAAAGTTGAGAGGGGGCTGGTGTGAGAGAGGGCTGATGAGCCCCTGAGGGCCAGGCTTCCTCCTGGCCATGCTCCCTGCCCAGGAGGAGACCACACAAGGCTGCAGGAGCAGACCCTGTGCTCACAGCAGGTAGTCAGGCCCTGGGAGTCTCTCCAGGGAGGGCACTTAAGGTGGGGCAGCTGTGGAGGGGCAGGGAGGAGACCCCTGCCCTTGCCCCCATCGCCACTCGGCCACTCCAGCCCCCTACATCCTCACATCAGGGCAGGGCTCCAGGGAAAGGCAGGCCCTCTAGGGAGCAGTCAGAGAGCAGAAGAGAGGGGACGAGGAGAGAAGCCAGAGGGAGAAGGAAAGGTCCCCACCTCCAGCCCTGTCCAGCCCCAGAATGCACGGAGGCCTGGGCGGCAAATTGCACTGCCTGCCTGGGTTCCAGGCCCCAGGCACAGGGGTGTCCTGTGTCTCCTGTGACTGTGCCCAGTGTTGGTGGAGGCAGAGGACAGCTGCCAAACTGTCTTCCAGACTGCAGCTTCTATGAGAGCACCCCCCCCACACACAAGGCCTCCCCGTTCTGGGAAGATGCAATTGCTGCCTCGGCACAGTGAGGAGAATACAAAACTCTCAACCAGCAGAATTGTCACTTTTTCTCTTTAAATTATGTTTAAGGTAACACCCTTTTGTTCAGACTCAGCTAATGTGTATTGAGCACGAATATTCCTCGAATATTCCAATTTGTTAGGTCTTCTGAGAAGGCCAGGATGGGCTGTCCTTCTCTACCAAGAAGCACCTCTCACCCCAAGAGGCAAAGTGAGGCCCCAGGGTCACTATGCTGGTTCTGGGTGTCAACACGTCACCTCTGCTCCCCTACAAGGCTCAGAACTTTTCCTAGGATCCCCTTTCCCATAGAGCTCAAACTGGCAAGATTTGCAAGGTGGAAATGAAGTACAGGGCCTGGGAGGTCAGGCCACACACAGAGGTGCCCTGGCTTGTCCCCCCTCTGTCCCAGGAGCAGTCCTCTTCCTGGCTTCTGGCTCTGCCATCCACCAGCAGCTCCCCGGCCATCACTAGCATGTCTACAAGGCACTGATCTCCTACACCTCCTCACAGCTCTGCCTCCCAGGCCCTGCAGGACAGGGCCAGAAATATAAACAGGCCCAGTGAGGAAGTAGCCAAGAGAGGCTAGGGGGTGTAGTAGTGCAGATACAGACAGACAAATCCCTGCCAAGTCACTTGTCTGCTTGTGAGAGCTCAGGGAAGTCGCCGCTACTGCCTGGAGACTTTAACTTGCCCAGCTGAAAAATGCAGGTACCCTGTTTCCCCGAAAATAAGACATCCTCCGAAAATAAGACCTACTTACAGGAAAGATAAGACGTCCCCTGAAAATAAGACCTAGCGCATCTTTGGGAGCACATCTTAAAATAAGACACTGTCTTATTTTTGGGGAAACAGGGTAGTAGTCACTCTCTCCAGGGCGAAATGTGAGGGTTTGAGATCATGTTCTAATGTCATGATGACCTCTTATCATGTAAACATTCGTATTGCTTGTTTTTCAGAACACATGCTGTTTGCATAGTGAATGTACATTTAAAAAATAATGATGAAGGAAAAATGAAGCTTGAACTCCAAATCTCATCTGTACCCCATCCCAAGTTCTCCAAGAGCTGAGGACCTCACTTGGTCAATGATTCCTGCAACTGGTCTGAAGTCTTCTTTACTCGCGGGTCTAAGAAATGTCACAATCCTTCACTTTTCTCTATCAAGCTGATCTGTATCTCTGTGCCTTCTGTAACCCCTTTACAGGAACCAATTTGGACATTTCTGTAGCACCCCACATCCCACTCCCTTCTTTCATCTAACAAAAAGTTTGGTACATGGTGTCTCAGGACCGGGGGCAGGGTCTGGCCCAGAGCCCAAGTTGTGCCATTGACATTGGCACTGCCCCTTCCTCTGCAGGTGGGGCCTGGTCTCTCTCTTCTTTCCTCTGCTGCATGGAGCTGACTGCCAAGATGCTCCACTCTGCTGGCTTCCCATAGAGCCTCCAAAGACCCCCATGTAGCCCCTTTACTCCCACCACCCTAGAACTCCTAGGCTTGGACTATCCTCAGAAAGAGGGAGACAGATGCTTTCATCTTTTTCAACAATTCACTTTGTAACCTACACTGCCCAGGCCCTCAGGTCTCTGGAGAAGGAGCTGACTCTCTGCTAGCTGCCACCAAGTGCCCAGTCACCTGAGGTAGACTTAGCTCCCAATTCAGAACGGGATTCGCTCTCTGTGATTTATTAAAAGATGACACCAAAATGAGTTTGCATTCATTGCTCTGACACACGTCACATCCAAAGTAGTATGGATGGAAAGAAACCACAAAGGCTCAGGACCTTCAAAAATCCATTAAGAAGTGAGCCCACAGGTAGCAGAATGACTGTATGATTTACCATCCACTTGGGAGATTATCTGTACTTAGTAGAGAGACTAAATGATTTATCTTCCAAACCGAGAGACTTGAGAGTGAGAAAGAGGGGTCATTAGTAATTACGCCAGGCAGCAGGTGTAAATCAGGCTTTCCCCAGGCAGCCTGGGACATGTGGTCACCCATTAATTGGAAACTGGGACCTATTATTTTTCTCTCATTAGCTCCTGTGAAAGTCTGGACAAGTTTCATGGCCTCCAATGTAGAAATGAAGAAACAGAAGTTAAGAGTGGGGAAGTGATGCGCCTGAAGCCAGGTAGGGGTCAGAAGCAGTCTCTGCCTTCCAGCTGGGCTGTCCTTTACAGCCCTTGTCAGGGGTCCTCAGCACTCTGTTTCATAGCTTACCTACCTGTCCAGAGAACACACAAGGGATCCAGTCCTCAGAGTAGTTCCCAGAACCAAGGGCAGAATTCCTCCTGGAATTCTGGAGGTAGAAGACACAGGTATCTTTCTGGTCTAGGTGAAAGAGAAACCCTTGCCAGAGGCAGAGGGCTGGATGAGATGACCTCTGCGAACAGTCTTCAGCTGCAAGGGAATAAGGACGTCCCGGATCTCACCTGGTGCAATGTTGGGCATTGTGCTGTGAAAACCACAAGAGGGCGCCCTCGCACCAACAAAGACAGACGCCTCCGCACGTTCTCCCAGAGCCAGGCAGGACCCTTCTACTTTTTAATTACTTCTTGTCTGGTTAAGATTTATTATTTGTTTGTTTATTTATTTATTTATGATTTCATTTTGAAACGATGTCATACATACGGAGAACTTACAAGCACAGTAGAAATAATTGTCCCCTGAGCCATTCAGAGCAACTTGTTACTGCCGTGATTCCCCAAGTCCACCAAATTCCTTAGCTTCTGTAAACAAGGACGAGCTCAAACTGATCTCCCTACAGCCATCGAAATCGGCCCTGAAACGTCACCGCCACCTCATCTTCGGCTCCCCTCCCCCCTTCCTGTTTTGCTAGCGTTGCAACTCATGACGTTCTTCGCAGCAAAGTATGCAGCTTCACCGGGTTGCCAACTCTCCCCAGCCCTCCCCAGGCTTTGACACTCTGATCCCCACGCTTTTGTGGGATGCCCCGCAGTTTGGGGTTGTCTGGGGGTTCTCACCAAGAGATGTGTTCCTCTGGGAAGTTGTCTCCTACCGCAGCCTACAGGGGGCAGGATTTCCGCCCGTCTGCTTCCTCGTGTCCCTTGTCATGGCTGGAGGAGGGTGGCCTCTACCAGGCTTCGCGGGGACGCTATTCTTTCTCGCTCTGTCATTGGTATGCATTTTTGTGCGAGATATTTTGACACTATTAACTCTACCGTTCAACTTTTTTTTTATTTGTTCACATGAGCATGGATGTCTAGTGTCTTATTTTACTCATCGTGTTATAATCTGTTACCACCATTACATAATTTGGTGCTCAGATCGCCCCAGATTTTCCTGGTGGGAGCCCCTTCTGGCTGGCACCTGGCCTTTCTGACATGTCTACATCATTCTGTGAGCAATTCCTTGCTCTCTGGCACCACAAGATGCTCCAGACTCATCATGTTCAGAAGCAGCCATTTCTCCAAAGAGCCCTGGTTCCCACAGTCCAGAACTGTATTTCGAAGCAATATCTGGCTTCTAGGTGGGAAATAGGTGTATATTTATACACACGTTCACATCTCTATTTGTCTGCCTCTATTGATCTAGCTGTCTATGTCTATCTCTCTAACCATGAGTTTAACCTGACTCTTCTAGTCCCATTAAAAACCACAGTTTGACTTGGTTTTCTGCCTTTCCATACTTGTAACTCCCTTCTCTGACAGTGAGGAATGTGGCTCCCATTAGCATTAATATATTTACTTCTCTGATCAATCCCCCGTATGTAACCAGTCTCCCCTCTCTGCCACTATCACTCCCCACTCCTCACCCTACCCAGGCTGTGACTCCATGATGGGCTACTGCAGACCCCTCTCTTCTCAGGGATATGGCCCTTACCTACTCAAACTCCAGTACCCCCACCAGGTGGCCACTGGGGGGGGCCTGCTGCACCCCCATGGTCTTCAGCTCTCTGTGCAGGCTGCCACTCCCCACAAGGGCACCCTCCTGTCATCACTTTTGCTTTGACCACTATCTCAGGGTGCTATGGTTTGAGCATGCCCCTCAAAGTTCGTGTGTTGGAAACTTTATTCCCAGTGCAACAGTGTTGAAAGGTGGGACCTTTAAGAGGGGATTAGGCCATGAGAGTTCTGCCTATGGAATGGATTAGTGCTGTTATAATGGGAATGGGTTTCTCATAAAAAGAAGAGTTTAGCCCCCTTCCCTCTCACGTTCATACACTCTCTTGCCCATGTGCTGCCTTCTACCATGTTATGTCACAGTAAGAAGGCCCTCAACCAATGGAGCTTTTGATCTTGGACTTCCCAGCCCCTAGAATTGTGAGCCAAATAAATTCTGTTAATTATAAATTGTCTAGTCTCAGGTATTTGGTGTTAGCAGCACAAAATGGACTAAGACAGGAAATTGGTAGCAAGAAGTGGTGGTATTCATTGCTATAGTGAATACCTTTTAAGGTATTCACTGTGGAAGCAGCTTGGGAACTGGGTAATAGGTAGAATCTGAAAGAATTTAGAGAAATGGACTAGAAAAAGCCTAAATTACTATTAATGGGGCATCAAGGGTGATTTTGATGAGGGAAGAGAGGTCACATACAAAAAGTATGGAACCCCGTAGAGATGACTCACGTGGCTATGATCGGAATGTTTGTACAAATATGGATGGTAAAGGCCATTCTGATAGGTCTCAGGTGGGAGTGAGGAATGAGGTATTGGAAACTGGAGTAAAGGTCATCCTTTTATAAAGTTGTAAAGAACTTGGTGGAATTGTGTCCAGATCCTAGAACTTTGTGGAAAGCAGAACTTAAGAGCAATAAACTAGGAAGTCAGGCAGAAGAAATGTCTAAGCAGCAAAGCAATCAAGGTGCTGCACGGCCTCCTTGGCAGCACATAGTAAAAGAAGAAAGCAATTACTTAAAAAGCCACTTTGTAAGTAAGAGGGATGTAGAATGAAAGGATTTGGAAAACTCTTAGTCTAGCGGTGTAAAGAAAAAAGCGAGTTCCAGAGAGAATACGAAGGGTGTGGCTGAGCAACTCTCTGCTAAGGAGATAACGTGGCTAGAAGGAAGCCAGCTTCTCTATGCATCAAGAGAGTGGGGAATGGACCGAAGGCATTTTAGAGATCATCAAGACAAGCTAGGACCTTGTGGGTAAGGTTTCCAGAATGGCACCTGTGGGACCTCTGCATTTGCTGCCCAGAGCCGCCTCAGGACCCTGCCTCTGTATTCTGGCACCGTGCCCTTGGCTGCCCCAGCCATGACTCCAGCAACCCAGGTGTCACTCTTGCTGCAACTCTGGAGGGCACAGTAAGCTTTGGTGACATCCTCATGCTGCTGACTCTGCAGATGCACAGTGCTCATGAGCTGTGGGGCCATGGTAGTCTCCACCTAGATCCCAAAGGAAGTCATGGATGACCTAGGTCCCAGTAGAAACCTGCCACGGGAAAGAGCTACCACAGAGTTCCCACTAGGGCAACAGTTGAGACCCCAGAACTGTGGTGCTACCTGTGGGCAACACCTAGTTGGGAGAGGTGCAGGCACAAGACTACAACCCAGTAAAGCCACACGGGTGGGGCTGCCTGAGCCTTGGAGGTCCAAGGAGGTCCCACCCCAGTATACTCAGAAGATGAGACGTGGAGTCAAGGAGATTATTCTCCAGCTGTAAGATTTAATGTTCACCCAATTGGGTTGGGAACCTACTTGGGACCAGTTATTCCTTTTTTCTTGCCTGTTTCTCCCTTTTGGAATAGGAATGTCTATCCTATGCCTGATTATTCCACAATTATTTTGGAAGCACATAACTTGCTTAATTTCACAGGCTCACAGTGGGAGGAATTTGCCTGAGGATTAATCATGCCTTGAGTTTTCTTACCCGTCACTGATTTGGACAAAACTCTGGACTTTCGAGTTGATGCTGGAACAAGCTAAAACTTTTGGGAATATTGTGATGAATGTATTTTGCATGTGAGAAAGACATGAATTTGGGGGCCCAGGGACAGAATGCTATGGTTTGAATGTGTCCCCCAAATGTCATGTGCTGGAAACTTAATCCCCAACACAACAGGGTCAAAAAGTGGTACCCTAAGAAGTGAGTAGCCCTTGAGGGCGGTCTTTATGAATGCTGTTATTGTGGGAGCGGGTTCCTTATCACAGGAGTGGGATCCTCTCAGAAGCCTGAGTCGTCCCCCTTCCTTCTCTCCTGAGCGCTCTCATGCCCATGTGTGATGCCTTTTATCATGTGAAAGAAAGCTCTCACCAGATGCAGACTCTGATTTGGACTTCTCAGCTTCTAGAATCATGAGCCAAATAAATTCTGTTATTATAAATGATCCAGTCTCAGGTATTCTGTTAGAGCAACAAAAATCTGACTAAGACACCAGTCACCCAAACCCCAAACCACACCTTCAAGAGGACACCTGGGTCATGTAGCTCTACCTAATGGCTTTTCAATTGTTGACAGAAAGAGAGGAAGATGAAAAGGAAGAATTATTTTTGTGATTTTTTTATACTATTCTATTCCCGTTTCATGATTGTAATCCCTTCTCATGTTTCTGAGTGTGTTAAATTGCAGGTGTTGATTGTTTATTTCACAATTTCTTCCCCACAGTCATGTTACACAAATTGCTTTTTCATTTGTTTGGTAGATGGAGATTATTCAGATGAGAGGCCTCTTAAGCTGCCTGGATTCACATGTGGTGATGGAGCAGATTAGCTGGAGGTGGGGTCAGGCTCTCAGGGCTGCCAATAGTGAGTGCCCCATACGGAAGTTGGGAAGTTCTAAGATCAGGATCCACTTTTCCTGAGCTGCACAAGTTCTGCCGAAGAGTCTATTTCTATCTCCTGTCTGGATGGGGAAGCCTGGCTGCCAGCGCTCAGGGGCTGCACAAGGGCCCAGGGCTGGGATGAGGGTGGTATCCTCAGTATCAACATGCTACACTCCCCTAACTTACCGGCAGGTGGTATGGTACCTCTGCCCTCAATTTGTGGTGGTAGTGACTTGTCAAAAGACCCCCCCTTTATTGTCCCTTCAAGAAAGTAATCCACCAGGCGGGGCACAGGGCTCACACCTGTAATCCCTGTACTTATGAGGCCCATGAGGGAGCATTGCTTGAGGTTAGGAGTTTGAGGCCAGCCAGAGCAACATAGAAGGACTCCTGAATCTATAAAAAAAAGTAGAAGAAGAAGAAAAAAAAATTAACCAGGCATGGCGGTGCACACACCTCAGCCCTCCCCGGAGGCTAAGGCAGGAGGATCACTTAAGCCCAGGAGCTTGAGGTTGCTATGAGCTATGAAGATGCCACTGCACTCTGGCCTGGGCAGCAGAGAAAGTCCCTGTCTCTTTAAAAAAGCAAAGGAAAAAAGAAAACAATCACCCAATCTTTTTGAGAGTAGGGGGTCTAGCTCTAAACATATAGCTGTTTAGAAATGGTTAGAGATGGAGAAAATGAACCAGAGTCTACATTTTTCTTAAATAGACTATCTGTTGCTTTATTTTAGCCTCTCTCTTCACGTCCACTTCCAGAGGTATCAGACCCTCCAGTTCCTGAGCCTTTTAAAGATTCTGCAGTGTAAGCTCCCTCCACTACTGGGTTACTTAGTATTCCATTTCCTTGGTTTCATTTACGGTGGCCCATCTGCTTTCTATCTTGCTTCGCCCTGCCCCACCTCATTTCTTCTGTTCTCCCAGTCTTTACCGGTTTAGATGTATTTTTAAGAGTCACTTTTTACTGTTTTTTTCTGGTAAGTTCTGGGAAGCAGCAAAAGCAGATGAGGGTGTCTGATCATCCGCTTATTTAGCCCCTAGGACTATTTTTCCTTTTATTTTTAGTTGACAAGTAATAATTGTACATATTTACGGGACACAGAGTGATACTTCAATGCATGTACACAATGATTGAATTAGACTAATCAGAATATTCATCACTTTGAATATTTATCATTACTTTTCGTTGTGAACGTTTAATTAAATATAAATTACTGTTGTCAACCACATTCCTCCTCTGGTGCTACAGAATGCTAGATTTTTTCCTCCCATCTACTTTTAAGTTTGTATCTGTCAACCAACCCTTCCTTCTCGCCTGCCCCATCTTCCCTCACCTCCAGTAACTACTCTCACCTAATGAGTTCAAAATTTTTTAGCTCCCCCCATGAGTGAGAACATGTAGTATTTATTTTTCTGTGCCTGACTTATTTCACATAAAATAATGTCCTCCACTTTCATCCATCATACCAAGATGGACCGAATTTTCTTTTTTATGGCTGAATACTATTCCATCATATGTATACGCTACATTTTCTTGATCCATTCATCTATTGATGGACATTTAGGCTGATTCTATATTTTGGTTCTGAATGGTGCTGCAATAAACATGAAAGTACAGATACATCTTCAACATACTGGCTTCTTTTCCTTTGAATAAATACCCAGTAATATTTATGGTAGTTTTGTTTTTAGTTTTTTGAAAAACGTGCATGTTGTTTTCCGTAGTAGCCGCAATAATTAACATTCCCATCAACAGTGTAGAAGAGTTCCCTTTTCTCCAAATCCTCTCTAGCATTTCTTGTTTTGTGTCTTTTTGATATAAAAGGTGAGCTAATATCTCATTGCATTCCCCTGAAGATTAGTGATTCTAAGCATTTTTTTCATACTTCTTGGACACTTATATGTCTTCTTTGGAGAAATGTGTATGTGGATCATTTGCCTATTTTTAAATCAGATTATGTGTTTTCACTGTTGAGTTGTTGGGTTGCCTATGTAGTTTGGATATTAGTCCCTTGTCTGATAAATAATTGACAAATATTTTCTCCCCTTCTACAGGTTGTCTCTTCACTCTGTCGATTGTTTCCTTTGCCCTGCAGAAGGTTTTAGTTTGATGTAGTGCTGTTTGTCGATTCTTGTATTTGTTGCCTGTGCTTTTTTGATGTCTTACCCATAAAATATTTGCCTAGATCAGTGTCCTGAAGCATTTCTCCTGTGTTTTCTTCTAGTAGTTCTGTGTTTTCTTTTTTTTTTAGGATCTCATTCTGTTCGCCAGGCCAGAATGCAGTGGCATCATCAGAACCCACTGCAATCTCAAACTCTGGACTCAAGTGATTTTCCTGCCTCAGGAAGTAGCTGACACTATAAGTTAAAATTAGCTGACCACATACACAGCTAATTTTTTCTATTGTTTATAGAGGCAGAGTCTCACAGTGTTGCTCAGGCTGGTCTTGAACTCCTGGCCTCAAAGGATCCTCCCACCTGACCTCCCAAAGTGCTAGGGTTACAGGCATGAGCCACCGCAGCTGGCCTAAATCTGTAATTTATTTTGAGCTGGATTTTATATAAGGTGAGAGATAGGGGTCTTGTTTCATTCTTTTGCATATCAATTCTTCCACTGATTGAAGAGGGTGTCCTTTCTCCAGTGTATGTTCTTTGTGCCTTTCAGACTGATTTTTATTGTCATCTTTGTCCATCCTACCTCCACAGCTGGACCACGAGGCTTTGGCTAGATATCTGGGAGAAACTCAGTACATTTTTTAATTTTTTAGACAGAGTCTCAAGCTGTCGCCCTTGGTAGAGTGGTGTGGTGTCACAGCTCTCAGCAACCTCAAACTCTTGGGCTTAAACAATTCTCTTGGCTCAGCCTCCCAAGTAGCTGGGACTACAGGCACCTGCCACAACACCCAGCTATTTTTTTGTTGTAGTTGTCATTGTTTGTTTAGCAGGCTTGGGCCAGGCTCAAACCCACCAGCCTTGATGTATGTGGCTGGCCCCCTACCCACTGAGCTAAGAGCGCCGAGCCAAACTCAGTACATCTTTGATGGACAGATGTGTCCTTGCCACAGAAAATCTGACCAAGAGGGGATCTGTGACACCTTGTCATCAATATTCATTTAATACTCCACAAATTGAATGGCCCCAGCCAGGACTTCCATTCCAAGGGCCTGCCACCCTCATCCTACCACTGGAGATCCTTCAACCATCCCCAGGCTGCTCTTGAGCCCTGGGTAGCCTCTCTCAGGGTCAAGATAGTGCCACAAAGTTGGCTCAGTTTTGGGACAATCACGCCTGAATCAGCTCACAACCTGGCTACTTCCTGTGTGCCCTGGGGTAGGTTCTGACCTGCCATGCTCACAGGTCAGGTGAGTTGGTTAGTGTTGTTGTCTAGCTGCTTCCAGGTGTTTCTCAGCACCTAGGTGACTGGGTGGAGCCATGTGACTCATTCTTTCCAGTGACTTATGAGCAAGAATGATGTGTGCAGTTCCTGAGCTGGATCATGTAATCACTGATGCACAGCCCTCCAGAGCCCCCCTTGCTGTGGGGATTAGCAGTATTTCATCTGGCAGCCATTCTATCAGTCTGGGTCTCAGAATAAGAACAAGGATGACATGGAACAGAAGTCCCAGCCAACCTACAAAAGTTGCAAGTGAGAGACAAACCTGGTGTAGGCTGTGAGAATGTGAGGGGCTCTTTGTCGCAGTGGTATAACCTGGCTTCCCTGACTGATACACCTCATAGAGCTGTGAAGATTTAGGTTGTGCCTGGCAGTCAGAAGGTACTTAGTAAATGTGATCTCTTTGGTGGTGCCAGGAGACCTGAGAGAGCCTGTGACTCCAGCAGATGTTCCACATCCAGACACAAAAGTCAAAAGTCACTAAGGGGGTTGACATGGGGATTCTCAGGGCAAATGAATGTACATTTATTTGACTCCCAACCAAGTGCTGGGCTCAACTGATGTGTATTGAGCAACTACAAAGACAAAGCCACACTCTGGTCAGGATCACGGACACAGGGGATTATCTCATGTAATGTGTCAAGTAACAGGAAGACAGAGCTATATTCAGAGACTTTGGGAGACCTGTGGGCATCTTTGCAGATACTCACATATTTTTGCACTCATTTCCAGGGACCGCACAGCCTAGGTTGAAAGGCCTGTCCAGGGAAGCCCAGAGGCCTGTGTGGAATGCTGAGCCTCAAGCCACCAGTGGCCTTGGGAAAGGCTTTCTACAGGGCCACCACAGCTAAGTAGCCACAGAGCCCAGGTCTCTCCCCCCTAGCAGTTTACAGAATGAACAGTATGGGAAAAGAACCCACCAGCCAGTTAAAGGGCTTCTGGCAATGCGGGTCCCAGCTTGGGTCTGTGGATTCAGAGATGAGAGCTAGGAGGGGTTTGGTGCTTGGGAGAGCCAGCCACATTCACTCGAGGCCCCATGGCCCCTTCCTCTCTGTGCACTCCCTTGGGTGGGGAGCTGCACAGCAGCTGCCATCAGCCCACTTCACAAGGGTGTAAACTGAGGCTCAGCATGTAGAGCAATTTATTCAATTCTGCTCCACTGGACAAACCTTCCTTTGCCACACCACGGGTCCAGCCCTGTGTCAGGTGCTGAGGCTCCAAGCTCACAGCATCAGGAGGGGACCAGATGTGTAAGTGAACAAGGTGATAATAATAGGGGACAAACGTGGAGCTGTGAGTGACTGAGGGCAGGGAGTCTCCAAGGCAGGATGGGGAGGAAATACTGAGATGCTTCCAGCCTCAAATCCACACCTCTGGAGTTCAAATCCACCATAGTTCAGGCCCTCCCATAGGGAGGAAATGCTCACTGGATCAGTGGACAGGCAGAGAAAGGGAAAGCACTTCCGGTAGGAGGACAAGCACAGACCGCAGTGCAGAGGCTGGGTCAACTGGAGGATGTGAGGACACAGGGAAGATTATGGGAACTGTGGAGCTGCCTCATCTCCACTGCAGAGGGCAGTGGTCGTGGAGCCCTGGGTCAGTGGCAGTCTCCTTTCTTGCTTCTGTGTACCTGACCTGGAGCTCTCAGCTGGGGTGTCCACACCACCCAGGACCACCCTGCACCACAAGGCACTCTAATCCCATCGCAGGGTGGGTCTGTGTGGCCTGATTGCTTCTGCAATGCCCTTTCCCACCAGTAATTGCATCTCTACCCTCCTGGTGTCATTATGGGCAGAGGGCAGGGATCAAGCTCAGGCTCCATCACTAACTGGCAGTTTGACCATCTACAAAAGGGGATAACGCAAACACTTGCCCTGCCCACCCAGGGGACACCTGTTAAGACTTTAATAAGAAAATGGATATAACAGGTTTTTCAAAACTTGGCGTGGTGGCTCATGCCTGTAATCCTAGCATTCTGGGAGGCTGAGGTGGGTGGATTGCCTGAGCTCAGGAGTTCAAGACCAGCAGAGCCAAAGCAAGACCTCATCTCTAAAAAAATAGCCGGGTGTTGTGGTGGATGCCTATAGTCCCAGCTACTTGGGAGGCTGAGGCAGGAGAATTTAGCTTAAGCCCAAGAGTTTGAGGTTGCTGTGAGCGGCGATGTCATGGCACTCTACCGAGGGTGGCAAAGTGAGACTCTGTCTCAAAACGAAAACAAAAAACTTGGCAGTTTTTTAAGAATGTCAATTTATTTCAGAGGTAAATTTTAACCTTCCCAGGGAGTTAGGAAAAGCAGATAAATACATCCACATTTTAGAGATAAGAAAACTGAGACAGAGGTTAAATGACTTGCCCAAGTTCCCACAACCAGTGAGTGGCAGAGTTGGGGTTGCCATCTGAGTCCTGTGCGTCTGAATCTAGTCTCCCCTTCACCACGTCTCTTCCCTACCATGAAAAGAAGATCTCCATGGACTCAGATTCTACCCTCCCAGAAAGGACTTCCCCAGCCTTCAGGGCTCACTGTTCTGGGAGCAGATGAGCAGGGAAGGTGACATCACCCTCAGGTATAAACTGGAGGTTCTGCCTCTTGCTGACCTTGGAGTCCAGGGGACTGAGTGAAGCCTGTGAGGAGCTGATGGCTGGAGTCCGACAAGATGTGGCAGGAACAGTTAGCTTGGCCACTCCCTCCAGCAGGATCAGGTTCTCAAAGTCCACGTGCCAAACGTGGGGTGATTCACGGAGCTCTTGGCCTGCTGTTATTCAATACACCGAGCCTAATACGCTCCCCAAACTCAGCCCCTGTGACTAAGCAAGTCAACACACTGGGGACATTTGGTGGGTAAAAGTTGTCGAGGATATTGAGGGGCTGTGTGACTCACAGGCATGCACAACCGTGGGGACAACTCCTATTTATGCCGCCTTGACAGTGCAAAACACGCTTGTACACAGCATCTCGCTGAGCCCTGCGACCACTTTGTAAGCTAGAGGGGACACCACTCTCCACCCTGGGCACAGAAGGAGCATGTGGGTGGAGACAGCAGCAGTCAGCGCTCTGGCCACTAATCCGTCACAACATTCTCTCCAGCCCCTCCGCAATGAGGCCCTGGAATCCTTCATGGGGCCACCACCACCCAGCTGAGGACTGACATCTCGGGTGTGGTTGGAGTCAACTTCCTAATCAGCGGGGTGACCTTGGGCAGGTCTCACCTTCCCATCTAAAAAATAGGAAGAGGGCCTCGGAGCTCTGTGTTTCTGTGGACTGGCCTGCAGACAGGTCCTGACTCATCCTTCTTTCCTCCCTTCAACCCCACCTAGCTCAGGATCTTGTCATCTCTTGCGTGGACCCCGTATGGTCTCCTTCCTGGGCTCCAGTGCTCTGTGGAAACTGTTGCCAGCACACTCTCCCTAAAGTTCCCCGCTCATGAACTTCTGAAAGCGGTCTACAGCCTCCCCACCAGTGTCTAGGTGTGGAGCGTCCACGATCTGGCCCTTCTCCCATCTGCAAACTCAATCCCATGACTGCTCTTCAGCCACCTCAGGTTTCAGCCATTCCTGTGCGTGACCCGCACGACCTCTGGCCTCTACCTGTGCTGTGCCCCATGCCCGGGCTGCCTGCCCTCATCACCAGACCCCATACCCACTTCTCGAAATGTTTCTGTCTTAAGGCCATCACAGTGAATACGACCGCCTCCCCCAACAATTCATGGGTTCCCCACAACAAAGAGTGCTCTCTCGCTCTCTGAATTATCAGTGCTTGTTTCTCTCTTTCCACATGCCCATCTCTTGCCTCCCTCCACCCTCTGACTTCCTCACCCAGGAAATTCCAGGTGGCTCTAGCTTTCTGGGCAACAAAGAGGAGCCTCACCCCACTTTCAATAGAAGCCAAGAAGACATTCACTGAGACCTACTAAGCCCTGGGGTGGGGGCAAGAGGTCTAGCAGGGGCTCGTGGCACCCATGGGAGTTCTTTCTCCCTAGGGAGGGGTGTAGGGACCAGAGGGGTGGCTTTAGCTCTGAAGGGGAATGGCTTTTGCAAAATCTTCAGCCCTAGCAGTTGGGAGGAGAAGGAAGAGGAAGAGGCCAATTAGGGGACACAGATCTTCTTTTCTCTCTAGAAAACCCACATCTTCCTCCCCTCCAGGGACCTTATTAACCATGTACTCCTACCGAGAACTTTCTGGGAACAGTGAGGACCAAGACCCTGCACTAAGGGTCAGAATAAAAATGACAGACACTTACAGGCCTTGGTGCCTGTGCTCAGGCTATCCCTAGCATTTGGGCTATACTTTCACTTGCCCACCTCAACCCCAGCTGGATCCTCCCAGCTCAGTGCCACCTCCTCCAGGGTGGCCTCCCTGACTGTCCCTCTGCTGTAGATTCTCTTAGCCCTTTCTCTGAGCCTCTTGTGGACTATTCGGCCAGCCCCAATTCTTTGCTATCATTTGCGTTCACCTGCCCCCAACAGGTTCCATAAGGTCATGGAGGCCAAAGTCTGGGTCCCCCAGCTCCCAGGGACTACATCTGCTGACACATATGGGTACCTGTATAGAGCTGCTGTGCGGAAGAAGTGGCAATTGCCTGATTGGGAACACGTCTTGAGGTGTTCTAACCTCTCCTTTACTGAGGTTAGACTGCCCTGCCTCCCAATGAAAAGAGCCTGAAAGAGCTGATGGGGCCTCAGGGAGAAAGTTTCTGGGCCCCTCCCGCCTCCACTGGCTGAAACCTCACTCCAAAGGGAGTGATGATAAAAACCAAAGCCTCCTGGACTTATGTCCTAGTCTGGAGCAGATGTCCCAGGTCCCCCCACACCTGCCCTCACATCTATGACACGAATGGCCTCAGGCTTTGTCACCTGGACTGCAGACACCTCATGCAGGTGTCAGCTAAGTCAGAAGGGCCATGTGGCAGCCCTAGATTCAAATCTGGCTGTGTCACTTATTAGCCAGTAACTGTAGGCAAGTGGCTTAGTGTCCCATAAGGACATTTGCACTAGACTGTTTACTGCAGCTCAATTTACAATTGCCAGGACGTGGAAACAACCTAAATGCCCATCAGCCCAGGAATGGATTAACAAACTGTGGTACATGCACACCATGGAATATTATTCAGCCATTAAAAAAGATGGTGACGTCACATGGCAAAGAAAATATCCAATGTGCTCAATACTAATATGAAGCCAGTAGATGACCCAATGCATGCTCAAATAGGAGGAAAACTTATTTCAATTCAAGTGTGGGGGAAGGGTAATCAGGGAGGGGGAGAGGGTTGGGGTGCTCTCACTGAATGGGCCTGGGCTACAGGGGAGCAGGGTTGGCATACCTTTTGTGTGTGGGCATAACAACAAGACAAGCTCTACTTAACTAAATCAAATATTTTGACCTGGTTGCTTATACCCTCACGTTAACCTGAAATAAATTTACTTAAAAAAAAAAAAAGAGGCTTAGTCTCTCTGAGGCTCCATGTCCCTCCTTGAAAATAGCCAGCAACACAAAAAGAGGAGGACTGTGCAATTCCATCTATGTGAGGAACCCAGGGTGGTCAGAGTCCCAGAGACAGAAACCAGGGTGGGGGCCGGGGGAGATGCTGTTTGACAGGTGGAGTTGCAGTTTTGCAAGATGAAAAGACTTCTGCAGCTGGTTGGGGGTGACAGCTGCACAGTTATGTGACTGCACTTAACTGAGCTGTGCACTTAAACATGGTTAAGAAGGTAAATTTCATGTGCTGTGTATTTTATCACAGCTAAAAAAATATTGACTCTAAGAGAAATGGAACCAGTCATGAGGTTGTTGTGGGAATTAAGTGAGCAGAGCCCCTCCATCACTGGGTATAGTGCTGGAAATGGAAAGGACACTTAATAAACCCTGTGCCTTGCCTTCCCGTCCCTCCTCCTAGAAAGGGAGGCCAGCCCCTGTGGCAGATGCTGCAGCCTTGGGAGCTGCTGGGGGCAGTGAGGAGCCACGCTGGGCAGGAGTGAGCCTCTGAACAGAGGCAGCATGCCAGTGGGCACAGGCTGGGCAGCCTTAGGCTACTGCACTGTGTCCTCTGAGCACCCTTCTCAGCCTGACCCGTCTTGCCCTGCCTGGCCAGCATCTTCAGTGGCTGTGCTCAGTGTGTCCTGGTCCTTCTGGGGCCAGGCTGGCTACGGGGCCAAGACCACCTGCAGGAGCTGGTGGGGACAGGAGTGAGCAAGGAGCAGTCAAGGCAGGTGGCAAGGCCCCCCGCCAAGGGGACTGGGAAGGACAGGAGGGGTGAGGTGAAGCAGAGGCACAGAGCAGGTCAGACAAGACAGCTCAGCGCTGCCCTCTGCCTCACAGACTGTCCCTTGCTCTGTAAAAGGGGCCTGATACCGCACCCCTTCCATAGGGTTGTAACAACAAATGACAAAATGCAGGAAGGCACTTGGAGCACAGTGGGCCCCCAACATGTGAAAATTGATGCAAATTGTTAGTTTTTGAGTGTTTAGTGGTCTGTGTCTAATTTGGGGGTTTATTGTTTGTTTGTTTGAGACAGGGTGTTGCTCTGTCACCCAGTCTGGAGTGCAGTGGTCATGATCACAGCTTACAGCACCTCAAATTCCTGGGCTCAAGGCATCCTCCTGCCTCAGCTTCCAGAGTAGCTAGGACCACAGGTACCCATCACACCTGGCTTATAATTTGTTTTTGTCAGAGAGAGCAGGCAATCCAATCCTCGTGTCAGGGAACTGGCATCCTCCCTGGAGCGAGCTGCCTTCCGATCTGCTCTCACCCACCACCATTGTCACCTCCCTTCCTCAGAGCAGGATGAAGAGGCACAGAGATTCAGACCCCCAGAACCTCTGCAGTGCCCCCACAGGATTCTACCCCTCTCGTGGTCCTCCCTCCATTAGGAGGCCTGGGGTGGGGGGCACAGATGCCCCCAGAACCTCAAATATTTAGTCCTGGGTTCATTCTCAGCCCGAGAGCTCCCTCTGCCCGTTCCCTACAGAGGGTCCTTGGCTCTGCCCACCCTGCCAGATGCAGCTTGAACGCTGGATCCATTTCCTGTGTCCCAGAGGGATTTACTCAACTGTAGGAAGCTCTCAGTAAAGAGGAAACCTCAGCTGGCTGTCAGAGAGCAATTTAGAAGTGACAAATTCCCAGGAGTAGTATTGACAAACTCATCCAAGAACAGCCCGGGGGTCGCCTGGCAGGTGACAGTGGAGAGGACTGTCCTAATCAATTCTCTGCCTGACTTCCTGTGAAGCCTTTAGCAGAGGAAGCCAGAGGGTGTGGCCCAGGTGGGGCTAGGGTTCAAATGAGACTGAAAGCCAAGGACAGACCCTGCAGTTTCCCATTCATGTGATGACAATGATGACTGTAATAATCTCACAGTAACAACAGCAATTGTAATAAGAGACCAGATGCATGTTGTGAGCTTGCTTTTGGTTCTAACATTATTCTTTGGCATAGATTATCTCCCTCAATTTTTACCATGAGCAATGTAAAAGACCATTATTATGCCCCTCCCCCCCTTTTTTGCAGTTCTTGGCCAGGGCTGGGTTTGAACTGGCCACCTCCAGAATATGGGGCCAGCGCCCTACCCCTTTGAGCCACAGGTGCCGCCCTATTATGCCCATTTTACAGAGGAGAAAACTGAGGCTCAGAGGAAGGAAACCAAAGCCACATAGCTGGCTAGTGGAGAGTTAGGATTCCAGAGTCCACCTTGCAGCCTTCCTGAAGGCTGTCTCCAGGCACAATGGGCTAAGAATGTATCGTGGAGGTCAAATGAGCGAGGGTATGCAAAGGCAATTAGTAAACTGTTATTAATAAGGTAACAGGCTCCCTCTCTAGATGACCTCAGAACCAAACATAGAACTGATCCTCTTTCTCTTCAAAAATGGTCAGCAAGGTCAAACCTTCCCAGAAGAGGCCACGGCAGAGGGTAGTTTTCCACAAGCACAGTTTCTGAGGCGCCAAAGGAGTAGACTGAGTTGGAACCAGTCCAGGCTAATTGAGACCAGTCAGCATCGCTTTGATGTGGACAGAACTGGTTTGATTTAGTTAGATTTAGCCAAAACCAGCTGGAATTATCCAAAATTTATTTTAAAGGGTCTGAAATGGTATGATCCAGTCAGATAATTTTAGAACCAGTTTACACCCTGATGTGATCCACATTGGAATTAGCTAGAACTGTCTTGGACCGGTTAGAAGTGGTTTGAGCCCACTGTGACTATTTGGAAGCAGCCAAAACCTGCCTGGCATGGCTATAACCACTGGCTGTGGTTTCACAAGAACGTGTTTCAACAACCCTGCTCCACGCCTTGAGTGCTGAGCTGAAGAGCACCGTGACCCCACATCCACACTCTCACTATATATAACCTCCGGAGCACTGCACGGGCCACGTGCTGTAAATCAATTAGCCTCTTGCCCAGTGATTAATGGGAAGGACGCTTTCGTCACTTGTTCTGTGTAAATTACTGCATATGGAGGCGCATCTTTGATTTTGTGAGTTCTTGCTGGAGCATGACATTCCTCAGAGGAGGTTCCCCACCCCTCTCCTGCTCGCTCACACATCCCACTCCCTGCTTCCTCCTCGCCTATCCCTGCCCAGCTTTATCTCTCCAAGAGTCCCTGCTGGACCTCCCCAGGCAGAAAGGGCTGGGGGAGGTGGTTCCTGCCTCCTTCTGCTTAGGAGAGCAAAGGCTGATCATGCTTTATAGACAACAGGTATGACAGGGAAGGGAGGGTGGCACAGGGCAGAGACTGACTCATCGCTGTCCAAGAACAGATATAATCCAAATAGACAAGACCGACTACCAAGGGCAGGGGATCAAGGAGCAGGGAAAGGTCAAGCTGCCCCAGGGCCTTCTTGCAGGATCCATGGTGGCTCCAGATAGGGGTCTAAAGTATAAACCCAGACAGCCGGAAGTTCTAGGGAAAATCCTTCGGAATGCACCCTCGTTTTGCCCAGAGTCCAAGTGGGAGGGACGTACTTTAGGTCCCATGACCAGGGAGGTCATGGAGGCACTGTATGACGACTCTGAGGACCTGGATTAGAGGTGCTGCTCATCACTGTCCCATGCACTGTGTGGCCTTAGTTTCTCCACCTATAAAGTGGCAGTAAGTCCTTTTGCTCTGCCTGCCAGAGTGGTTCTGAGAATCCATTGCCAAATATACTGTCAATTCCGGAGGACATTCCCCCTTTAATGCTGCTGGTTTGTGAGCAGACACACAGCCTCCAGCTGCGGGCACCTTCAGAGCCACAGAGAACCATCTGCTGAGGTCATGCCCTCCCTGGGGAAGCCCATAGCTGGGGGATGATCAGGGTCAGGAATGAACACTGGCCATTTGGGTCTCCCAAGAGATTCTCTGCTGGGCACTGGGGATGCTCCCCAGGCCTGCCTGAGGTTCAACCTTTGCTTCCATCCACTTGCCTTGCACCCTCATTCTCCCACGTGTGTTGATCCCTTATACATATCTTGCACCCCAACTTTGCCTCCGTGTGTGCTGTCACCCAGCTGGCACCCTATATATTAAAAAGGTGTAGCCTTGCTAACATAGCTACCCTGTCACACAGAGAAGGCAGCCCCAGGGCCTGAACCAATCCACATGGAGAGGCGGGCCCTTAACCACCTGGCTAAGATTCCTGTAAATCTGCAACTACTGTTTGCCAGGGCCTAGTACAGTTCAGGGGAGGCTCTCCAGGCACGTGTTGTTAGAGGCACAGGGAAAGAGAAAATGCAGAGGGAAAGGTGGAGAGAGCTACAGGCCTCAACTCGCACCCCTTCTGAGAAGGCCCCTGCAGGGGGACCCTCAGCAGTGAGTGTTCTTTGGGAGCAATGCCCTCCTTTGGGTGGCTCAAACCACTGACCTCTGTGGATGGGAGTAGAGTTTCACAATGCACAAGGAAATGACAAAAGTTGGGGTGCTGCGGTGAATTTTAGGGACTGATTACACTCCTGGTGCATTTTGGCTGTCAGGAGAACTACACCATGCTGGTCGTCGACAACAGTTGTTTTTGTTTGTTAATGTCCTTACTTGGCAAAAGAACAAGCAAAAGAAGCTCCGAACCCTGGAAATCTAGGTCCGGGAACCACTGACAAGTCCCAAATCACCAGGAGGAGGCTCCTCACTCTGCTGAGGCTGAGAGGCCTGACCACAGGTGACAGCCGCCGGCTGCAGCCCTTGGCCGAGCAGACCAGCTGGGCTCTTGGCCTGGCCGTTTCTGGGGCAGCCAATGGTTTGCGACGGTGCTTATTCTGGCCTCAGCCCCATATAGCTTGGGCTATAGGCAGGGTGACCTCAAGTACCCTTCTGCCTCTAAGTGCCCATTGAGATTCGGGGCTCTGTGTAGACTGCAGGCTGGGAAGGGCCAGCAGGCCTGAGGCACTGCTCTCAGCCCCAAGGGGTAAGGACTTGGGGCTACAGCGTCCCCCAAAGGAGCTCCCCTCCACCATCATCACTCCTGAGCTAATTGCCACCCACACATCCGCCAGGTGCCTGCCTGTGTGTCCCCAGCTCTGGGGCCGCCATTAACGACACGCTGCAACAGATTTACGAAGCGTGGCTCGGAACAACTTTACACCTCATTTGATTTATGTTCTGGGATTCACTCTTCTCTCAGAGGCTCCCACTCTGGAAGGACAGAGGGTGTCACCCACCTTGGCTTCCCTGTCCTCCCACAGAACCAGGGTGCAGGGCCAGGAGGGGCAGACAGACTCCAGGTCCTGAGCAAAGAGCACATAAGACCTGACCCTCCCTCCGGGGCTTTCTCTCCAGGAGACGTCTTTGAGCCAGGACATCTGTGACTGAGGCTTCCTCAGGACTAAGAGAGGAAGGACCAGGACCAACCCCCACGTCACACATGAGGAAACTGAGGGTTGGAAAGAATTTTCAGGGCCCTCAAGACCCTTTTGAAAGTCACATGGCCACTTCTCCAAAACAGAATTCTGCCTCCCGTCTCAGCAGCAGAGAGGACAAGTTCTGTGCTGGGAGTTGAGGCCAGAGGTGAACTGGCCTCCCCAGCAACAGTACCCCCTGGACTGGGTGACCTTGCTGGAGACTGAGGAATGGCCAAGCTAAAAGACCATTTGTTCCACCTCCCTCACTGCAGAGGGGAGAAGGGAGACTCAGAGAGAGTGAGTGACTTGCCTCGAGATACACACCAGGTGGGTAGGAAGCAGGGCTATACCTCTGGCTTCCAGAACTTCAGGATTTCATTGCTTTCTCCCTAAAAGGAAGATCATCCCCACTACTAGATCCTCTCAGTCATTCATTTTTGTTTGCCTCCCAGGATCCAGACATGGCGTTAAGCTGAGAGGATGCAACTGGCTGTCTTCATGGAGCTTACAGCCTTTAGGTGGAGGCAGATAAGCACACTGGCTGTCACTGCCCAGGGTGGTGAGGCTGCGACAGCAAAGTGTTGACCTGACCTCAGCAGCAGATGCTCCCTGTGTTTGAAGGGCCCTTGGGGTAATGAAGGCAGAGCCTACCTTGTGCTACAGAAGTTGGAAAGGCTAGAAATTACCCTTCCAGCCTCCCTTGAGACATGTGACTGAGGTTCATCCAGTTGGATGTCCCCATCCCAGTTCAGATGGTGACGTGAGAAAATAGAGGACAGGGTATTCTCTGTGGCGATGGGGCTGAGACAGTTACAGTGAGTGAGTGCCCAGGGTCGGGGTGATGCTGATGGCACTGATGGTGCAGACCGCAGTGTCTGGGGCTCAGTGCTGGCCTGAAGTACCCCCCACTCCCACCCCTAGCCAGTTCAGGGACTTGACTTGGATGATACTTCCCCCTGTATAGCTCTGGGATGACGCTCCAGCCAGCCTGGAGGACACACGAGGTTCTGGATAGTCTTAAAAAGTGAGCTTTTTTATTTTAGAAACTTTCAAACATTCACCAAAGTAGACAGTACAAGGAACCGCCCCCAAGTCCATTATAGAGTTTCAACAATCATCAAAGTCTGCCATTATTGCTAATCTTCCCTTCTACATCTTTCCTTACATTTTTTCTTAAAAAATGTTTAATAGCCTTCATTTTTCCAAACAGTTTTACATTTACAATAAAATTGAGCATATAGAAAGAACCAAGAGTTCCCATAGCCCACATCCACCCATCAGCACACTCACACACAGTGGCCCTTATTACGTCTTCCTTTGGCATATTTATCACAATTAATGAACCTTTTTTTTTTTTTTTTGAGACAGAGTTTCACTCTGTCACCCTGGGTAGAGTGCTCTGGTGTCATAGCTCACAGCAACTTCAAACTCTTTGGCTCAAGCCTCCCGAGTAGCTGGAACTTCTATTTTTAGTAGAGATGAGGTCTTGCTCAGGCTGATCTTGAACTTCTGAGCTCAGGCGATCCACCTGCCTCAGCCTCTCAGAGTGCTAGGATTATAGGCGTGAGCCACCATACCCAGCCTATACCAATATTGATATATTATTATTGACAAAAGTCTATACTTTATTTCTATTTCCTTAGCTTTTTTTTTTTTTTTTTTTTTTTTTGCAGTTTCTGGCTGGGGCTGGGTTTGAACCCGCCACCTCCAGCATGTGGGGCTGGCGCCCTACTCCTTTGAGCCACAGGCACTGCCCCATTTCCTTAGCTTTTAGGTAAGGCCCTTTTTCTGTTCCAGGATTCCATCCAGGAGATCACATTACATTTAGTTTTTTGGTCTCCTCTGGCTTCTCCTGGGCTGTGACAGTTTCACAGACTTTTCTTATTTTTAATGACAGACACTTTGAGGAGTACTGGTCAGGCATACTCTAAGATGCCCTGCTACTGGACTTTGCTTTTTTTCTCATGATCAGACTGGGTGTGCTAGTTCATTTTGCACTGCTATAAATCACTGGGGTAATTTCTAAAAAGAGGTTTATTTGCTTCACGGTTCTGCAGGCTGTTTGAGAAGCATGACCCCAGCATCTGATTTTGGTGCAGGCCTCGGCACTTACCACAGAAGGTAAAGGGGGAGCAGAGGCGTCATGTGTCCCTAGAGGGAGCATGAGAGAGAGAAGGAGGGCGAGCTGGGCTCTTCTTAACACCAGGCTCTCAGAGACAGAGAACTCCCTGGTTACTGCAGGGAGAGCACAGAGCACCAAGCCAGTCATGAAGAATCCACACCTGGCCCAAACACCTCCCACTCATCCCCACCTTCAACGCTGGAGATCAAATTTTGATCTGAGATTTTGGGGGGGGGGGCAAACATTCAAACTATGTCGCTGGCATGAACTAAAATAAATCTTAAGCCCGCCCCACTAAATGGACCCCCTCTCTGCCAAGGGGACCCCAGAAATGTTCTAAAGCAAATGCTCTGACAAGGGAGGTGAGACAGGCCTCAGCACGCCCTCCTCCTTTCTGGGAGATATTCTTTGTAACTCTTTTAACAGGCCTAAGGCTATGCAAGACAAAGCTCAACCCACTCCTGCAGGTCATCAGTTTACTTAACAGATCATGTGAGTCTGGGTAAGTGTCCAGAGGAGGCTTGTCTCTGATTAAGAGTTCCTTATCTTAAAGCATTCCAAGTCTTTAGATAAAACTTAATGTTTTTAACCAATTGCAAATCAAAGAATGTTTAAACCCACCTATAACCTGTAAGGCACGCCCCTTAAGATATCCCACCTTTTCCTGCCAAACCAAAGTACAGTTTCCGCATATTGATTTATGACTTTACCTGTAATTCTTATCTCCCTAAAATGTATAAAACCAATCTGTAACCCCACCACAGCCAGTCCACTTGCTAAAGACTTCTTGGGTGTGGCCCTCAGCTCGGAATAAACCTCTTTAAATTATTTTACAGGGTTGGGGTTATTTTCTGTTAACACTGGAGTTAAGAGTTTTGTTTTGGAAAAGGTTATGTAATATAGGTACTAGTTCCTCTTTGAAGGTTTGGTAGAATTCTGATGTGAAGCCCTCTGGTCAGGGTGATGAGTTTTGGAAGGCAGATCACACCGTATTAAAAGTAGACATTATCAACCATGATTTATCGCTGTTGATGTTGACCTTGACCACTCGAATGAAGTAGTGTTTGTTAGGTTTCTCCACTCTCTGTATAAAGTTACTCTTTTACCCCCTTTCCGTACTCTACTTTTCGGAAGGAAGTCAGTATGCATAGCACTCTCTTAAAGAGTGGGGAGTTGTTTTCTCCTCCTTAAGGGGGAGAATATTATTTTAAAGCAATATCTAGACATCTTATCGTTTCACTCATAAATACTCAGTCTATATCTATAACAGATACACACTGAAAACACGCACAACCTATGTTACTATTTTCACCCAAAACCATTAATAGTAATTCTTTAATATCATTTACTATCCAGACCTTGTTCAGTTTTCCCTAATTGTCTCAAAAAAGTATTCCTGGTTGGTTGGTTCAGATTAGGATCCAGACTACATCCGCCGTATTCAGTCGATATGAAATCTCTTTTCATATGTAATAGTGCCCTCTTTTTTGTTGTTGTTGGTTTCAGATCTCTTATTTCTCATAGTTTTTTCTTTAACAAGTCATCTGTATTTCCTTAGAACAGATAGTTATATCACAGGCATGATCAGATTCAGGTTCATTATTATGGCAAGATTTTATCACAGTGGTGTATCACATCAGGACACACGAATGTCCAGATGTCCCTCGGGGGTTGAGACATTGTCATTGTTTTCCCCCCATGGATTTAGCTACTGCTACTGATTCAGGCCTAGACCCAAAGCTTCTTAATAAATCCCTTTCCCTCTTAAAGAATAAAGTCAGATTTGGTTGCTTATGTCAAGAACTCTGATCCCTAAATCCTGGGCCCCAAGTCTGCTGCTTTTAAAACTCAGCCTGGTGAATATGCCTGCTTCAGTGCTTATCTTCAGATGGATGTAGCCTGCAGGTTAAGAGTGAGGACTCTGGAGTCAGAACTGCCTGAGTTGAGTCCCATCTCTTCTATTTACTAGTTACAAGCTCCAGGCAGCTTTCCTTAGTTTGCTCATCTGAAAATGGGGATTCTACTGCTGATGGCAATGCCTAGCTCATAGGTAATAGTCAGAGTTAGAGTAGTTAATATACATAAAACCCTTAAGAAAGGACCTAGCACACAGTTAAGCATCAACAATTTCTGATTTGATAATAATACTAACAACCTTTTAATTTATTTCCTACTCCTCTTCTCTTCTGACTCCCTATCTTTTCCTTGGATAATTTCACCCACTCCTGTGACTTTGGCTATCATCTTCCCAATATCTCAATGCCGGGAACTAACTGGACTGAAAGATACTCTATATAATAGTTTTGTTTTTATCGGGGGTGGGGAGTGACCTAGTTGACTTTTGGTAGTGGCCCTTCCTAGTTATAGGGCTTATTTGCACACATGACCTAAGTGAAAGGGTATATGAAAAAAACCTGAGCCTTGGGCCAAGTGCCCTAGGTGGTCTGGATATTACCAGGACAATAAGGTAGACTTGTCCCTGCTAGGCATGGGGAGTGTCCCCTAGTAGAAAAAGAACCCACTCTCAGATAAAAGGGGTCATCATCCATGGTCTTTATTTCAGGACCATCCAGGGGAAGCTGAGAAAGCCGGATGTTTGTGTCATTGAGTGCCTGTTTCTAGATACAAATTTGAGGATTTGGGCACTTTCTCTTATATAACTGCCTTATAATTGCAACTAGGGAGTTCAGTAGAAATCACACTCTAAGGGCATGTGGAGAGAGATCCATGAGTGAGGGACCTGAGAGCTTTGCTAAGTCAGGAGCTCCAACAACTCTTGGTGGACCTGCTTGAGATGACCCTGAAGGACAGGGGTGAAGTTCTGTTTCTCAGGGACAGAACTTTAATAAGGGCATCTGGCTGTTTACCTTGCCTAAAAGGAAAGATGGCTAAGGGATCAGATCTATGTTGATTTATGGATAGTGGCTGATGGTTTGGTCAGGGACTTGGAAGAAACACAATTGGAAATTTGATGAAAAGAAGATCTAGAAAAGAGATATTTGATAGACCTCTCTAAATGGACTCAGAGGTGAGTATATTTGTATTCCAAGTGAATGAGTACTCATCAAAGAGCGATCTCTGCAGAGCGTGATCTCAATAATCAGGTGGACAAGATGACCCACTTTATGTATGTCGATTGGCTCATAAGCAAAGTATCTATGAGAGCGTGGATTGAGGTTGTGTGTGGGCCCAGCAGCATGGATTTCCACTTATGAAAACTGATCTGGCTATAATTACTGCTGAATACTCTGCCTTCCTGTGGACAGCAGAGACCAACATGCCCCCTATATGGAACACGCCAACAGCTGGTGGTAGGTTGATTACACTGGACCACTTTGATTTTGAAAGTGATGGCCCTTTTTAGTCACTGGACTAGGTGGGTATTCTGGATATGGGTTTCCTTGCCTGTCCACAGTGCTTCTGCATACATCACCATCCATGGACATATCTTACTTATGGTCCTAGTATTTCACACAGCATTGCTTCTGACCAGGGAACTCATTTCACAGTGCATCAATGGGCTTGTGCTCATGGAAGCCACTGGTCTTACCATGTTCCCCATCATTCTAAAGCATCGACCTAAAAAATAGAGGAAAGGTCATTTCAAGACTTAGTTATGCTGCTGGCTAGGTGGGACTCTTTGCAGGACAAGAGTAATATCTTCTGAGATGTGATATTATTTTATGAATTTCAATAATGGTGCAGTTTCTTCTGTTGTCAAAATTTAGAGGGCCCAGACAGCCAAAGGTAGAGATCAGAGTGGGTCTTCTCACTGCTACTCATAATGACCAGTCTACAAGTGACATTTTTGCTTCCTGTCCCTGCAACTTTGGGCTTCTTTGCTTTGGAGGTCTTAGTTCCTATGAAATTCAGAGAAGTCTAAATGCTATGTGCAAATATGATTAACTCACTAGTAATCAAGTAATTTCAAGGTAATACAATAAATACCATTTACCTCTCAGATTTCTCATGCTCATAATAATCATATCTAATGTTGGTAATGGTCGGGATAAGCAGATTTTCTCATATACTCTTTTTTTTTTGAGACAGAGTCTTACTTGGTTGCCCTGGGTAGAGTGCTGTGACGTCATAGCTCACAGCAATCTCAAACTCTTGAACTTAAGTGATCCCCTTGCCTCAGCCTCTGGAGTAGCTGGGACTATGGGCACCCACCACAACGCCTGACTAGTTTTCTATTATTAGTAGAGATGTGGTCTCGCTCTTGCTCAGGCTGGTCTAGAACTCCTGAACTCAGGTTATCTACCCACCTCAGCCTCCCGGAGCACTAGGATTGCAGGCATGAATCTCCAGCCTGGCCCTATTCCCTCCCCCACTGTTTTATTTCAGGTTATTGTGAGGGTACAAACAAGCAGGTCACAATTTTTGCATTTGTTAGGTAGAGGCCCTCTTGTACTTGTGTCCTGCACTCAAAAAATGCACAATATATCCCTACCTCTAAGTGGGAGCACAACAATCTCTGTCTTCCCCCCTCCCTCATTCCCCCTCACCCCAACTTGGATAGAATTAAGTTCTTCTCCTTTGTGGGTGGGTGACTGGCTTCATAATAAAATTGATTACATTAGATACTTGATTTTCCATTATTTACTAAGTGATACTTTACTAAGAAAAATGTATTTCAACTTCATCCAGGTTAATACAAAAGATGTGAAGTCACCATCTTTTCTTTTCTTTTTTTTTTTACACTATAGGAAGGAGAGGAGTGCCCACCCACCTCACAGATGTTCCTTTATTTATTTTTATTTTATTATTAAATCATAGCTGTGTACATTAATGCAATCATGGGCACCATACACTGGTTTTATAGACCATTTGACATATTTTCATCACACTGGTTAACATAGCCTTCCTGGCATTTTCTTAGTTACTGTGTTAAGACATTTATATTCTACATTTAGTAAGTTTCACATGTACCCTTGTAAGATGCACCATGGGTGTGATCCCACCAATCACCCTCCCTCTGCCCATCCTCCCCCCTCTTCTCCCTCTCCCCCTTCAAGTGATACTTTACTAAGAAGAATGTATTTCGACTTCATCCAGGTTAATACAAAAGATATAAAGTCTCCATCTTTTCTTACAGCTGAATAGTACTCTACGGTATACATATACCACAGTTTGTTGATCCATTCCTGGGTTGGTGGGCATTTAGGTTGCTTCCACATCTTGGCAATTGTAAATTGGGCTATGATAAACATTCTAGTGCAAATGTCTTTATGATAAAATTATTTTTTTTTCTTCTGGGTAGATGCCTAGTAGTGGGATTGTGGGGTTGAATAGGAGGTCTAATTTGAGTTCTTTGAGGATTCTCCATACTTCTTACAAAAGAGGCTGTATTCGTTTGTGGTCCCACCAACAGTGTAAAAGCGTCCCTCTCTCTCCCTACCTATGCCAGTATCTGCAACTCTGGGACTTTGTGATGTGGGCTATTCTCACTCAGGGTCAAGTGATATCTCAGGGAGGTTTTGATTTGCATTTCTCTGCACATTGTTTCATGTGTTTGTTAGCCATTTGTCTGTCTTCCTCAGAGAAGGTTCTGTTCGTGTCTCTTGCCCAGTGATAGATGGGATTGTTTGCTCTTTTTTGTTGACTAATTTGAGTTCTCTATATATTCTAGTTATCAAGCCTTTGTTGGATTCGTAACATGCAAATATCTTTTCCCATTCTGAAAGTTGTCCTTTTGGTTTAACTTTTTTTTTTTTTTGATAGAGACAGAGTCTCACTGTACCACCCTTGGGTAGAGTGCCGTGGCGTCACACGGCTCACAGCAACCTCTAACTCTTGGGCTCAGGCAATTCTCTTGCCTCAGCCTCCTGAGCAGCTGGGACTACAGGCACCCGCCACAATGCCCGGCTATTTTTTTTGTTGTTGTTGTTGTTGCAGTTTGGCCAGGGCTGGGTTTGAACCCACCACCCTTGGCATATGGGGCCGGCGCCCTACTCACTGAGCCACAGGCGCCGCCTCCTTTTGCTTTAATTATTTTTCCTGAGCTGTGCGGAAGATTTTCAGTTTAACTAAGTCCTATTTGTTCATTTTTGTTGTTGCAATGGCCACTGAAATCTTCTTCATAAAATTGTTCCCCAGGCCAACATCTTGAAGAGTTTTCCCCACATTTTCTTCTAGGATTTTTATTGTTTCATGTCTTAGATTTAAATCTTTTTCCTCCTTGAGTCAATTTGTGTAAGTGGTGAAAGGTGTGGGTCCAATTTCAGCATTTTACATGTGGTTATCCAGTTCTCCCAGCACCATTTATTTTTATTTTCTTTTTATTTTATCACCCTTGGTAGAGTGCCGTGTCATCACACATCTCACAGCAACCTCCAACTCCTGGGCTCAGGCAATTCTCTTGCCTCAGCCTCCCAAGTAGCTGGGACTACAGGCACCCACCACAATGCCCAGCTATTTTTGTTGTTGTTGCAATTTGGCCAGGGCCAGGTTTGAACCCCCCGCTCTTGGTATATGGGGCTGATGCTCTACTCACTGAGCCACAGGCACCACCCACCCCAGCACCATTTATTGAGCAGGGATTCTTTCCCCCAGTATATGCTTTTGTTTGGTTTATCAAAGATCAGATGGCTATAAGAGACTGGTTTCATCTCTTGGTTTCCTATTTGGTTCCATATGTTTATATCTCTATTTTTGTGCCAATATCATGCTGTTTTGATCACTATGGACTTGTAATATAACCTAAAGTTTGGTAGGGTGCTGCCTTTAGCATTGTTTTTATTACTAAAATTGCTTTGGCTATACAAGTTTTTTCTTGTTCCATACAAAATAAAAAACTATTTTTTCCACTTCTTCAAAGTATGTTGGCATTTTAAGGAGGATTGCATTGAATCTGTAGATTGCTTGGGGTACTATAGACATTTTAACAACGTTGATTCTTCCCAACCAAGAGTATGGTATGTTCTTCCATTTGTTAGTGTCTTCTGCTATTTCTTAGGGTTTTATAATTCTTTTTGTATTGCTCCTTCACCTCTTTTGTTAGGTATATTCCTAGGCATTTTGTTTTCTTTGAAGTTGCTGTGAAGGGAATTGTGTCTTTAGTTAGCTTCTTGACTTGGTTGTTATTGGTATATACAAAGGCTACTGATTTGTGGACATTGATTTTATACCCTGAGATGTTACTGTATTTCTTGATCACTTCCAGGAGTCATGTGGTTGAGTCTCTGGGTTTGCTAAGTATAAAATTATATCATCAGCAAAGAGTGAGAGTTTGACCTTCTCTGCCCCCATTTGGATGCCCTTTATATCCTTTTCTTGCCTGATTATATTTGCTAGAACTTCCAGAACTATGTTGAATAGTAGTGGTGATAGAGGACAACCTTGTCTGGTTCCTCTTCTAAGTGGAAAAACTTTCAGTTTTATTCTATTCAGTATGATATTAGCTGTGGTTTTGTCATAGATGGCTTCAGTCAGTTTAAGAAATGTGCCACCTATACCTATATTCTTACCTGTTCTTGTTAGAAAAGGATGATGAATTTTATCAAATACTTTTTTTTCTACATGTATTGAGAAGATCATATGGTCTTTGTTTTTGCTTCTGTTGTTATGGTGAATTACTTTTAAGAATTTGCATATGTTGAATCAGCCTTGCATCCCTGGAATGAAGCCTACCTAATTGTGATGTATAATTTTTTTTCATATGTAGCTATATTCTTTTGGCTGAGATTTTATTATTTTTGCATCAATATTCATTAGTGAAATTGGTCTGTAGTTCTCCTTTATAGTTGGGTCCTTTCCTGGTTTTGGAATCAAGGTGATATTTGCTTCATAGAAAGTGTTCCTTCCTTCTCAATTTTTTGGAATAGGTTCTACAGCATAGATATAAGCTCATCTTTGACGGTTTGGTAGAATTATGTTATGAAGACAATCTTTTCGAAGAACCAATTTTTTGTTTCGTTGATTTTGTGAATGATTCGTTTTCAATTTAATTTATTTCTGATTTAATTTTGGCTATTTCTTTTCTTCTGCTAGGTTTGGAATTGAATTTCTCTTCCTTTTCCATTTCCTTGAGATGACTCATTAGGTTGTTCTTTTGTTTTTCAGATGTAGGCATCTAAGGTGATAAAGTTCCCTCTTAGGACTGCTTTTGCAGTATCCCATGGGTTTTGGTAACTTATAGCTTCACTGTTGTTGTGTTTGAGGAATTTAATAATTTCCTCTTTTATCTCTTCCTTAACCCAACTGTCATGCAGCATTAGGCACTTAATTTCCCTGCTTTTGTGTGGGGATGAAAATATTTGTTGGAGTTGAGTTTTACCTTTATTGCCTTGTGGTCTGAGAAGATATAAAGTATAATTCCAATTATTTTAATTTTGTTAAGGTTTTATTTGTGACCTAGGATATGATCTATTTTGGAGTTTGTTCCATGAGCTATAAAGAAGAACATATATTTCTTAGCTTCACGATGGTGTGTTTTGTATATGTCTATTAAGCCCATTTGTTCTACAGTCACATTTAAGTCCCTTGTATCTTTGTTTAGTTTCTATTTAGATGATCTGTCCAGATCAACCAGGGGGTGCTAAAGTTCCCAGCCATTATGGTGTTGTAAGATATCATATTGCTTAGACCAATCAATGTCTGTTTCATAAATCCAGCATTTAAATTGACTGCATAAATATTTAGAATGGAAATGTCCTCTTGATGTATTGTTCCCTTGATAGTATGAAGTGACTATCTTTGTCTTTTCTTTTAGACACTTGAATCTGAAAATAAGATTACAACTCATTCTTTCTCTTGGTTTCCATTGCCTGAAATATTGTTTTCCAACCCTGAGTGAACCCAATTCACACTGAGTCTTGTTTTGTCTTTCAAGGTTAGGTGTGTTTCCTGGAGACAGCATATGGATGGCTTTGTGCTTTTTTTTGTCCAACCAGCCAGCCTGTGCTTTTTTGGTGAAGAATTCAAGCCGTTAACATTTATTGAGAGAATTGATCAGTGTGGTGGAATTCTTCTATTCATCTTATCTTGTGAAGGTCTGTTGCTTAGTTTTATCCTTTGTGCCATTGTGTTTTTATCCTTTAGTTTGTGGGTGTTTACTTTGCTGGTGGTGCATTGTGATGTTCATTGTGGAGAATAGGTCAGTGTATTTTCTGAATAGCTGGTCTTGATGTGGCAAATTTCTTCAGTGTTTGCATATCAGTAAAAGATTTGATTTCTCCACTGATTTTGAAGCTTAGCTTAGCAGGATACAGAATTTGGGGCTGAAAATTGTTTTGTTTAAGAAGGTTAAAGGTAGCTGATCATTCTCTTCTGGCTTGAGAAGTTTCAGCTATGAAGTCTGCTATCACCCTGATACATCTTCCCCTGTAGATCAATTGGCACTTACACCTGGCTGCTTGCAAAATTTTCTTTCATCTTGACTCTGGACAAGAGTGTCTTGGAGTGTCATTACAGTGTGTCTTGGGATGCTCTATTTGTGTTGAGACAACCTGCAGTTCAATAAGTTCTATATCTGTCTATAAAGAGTGTATTGGAATCTTTAGTGATACTTGGGAAGTTTTCATTTATGATATCCTCCAGTAGGGCTTCCATTCCTTTGGGATGTTCTTCTTCCTCTTTAGGAATACCTGTAATTCATATATTTGAACACTTTGTGAAGTCCCATAATTTTCTGAGTGAATGTTCTGCTTTCTCTCTCTTCTAATCTGCCTCTTTAACTGCCTGGGTTAGTGCAAAAGCTTTAACCACTAACTCTGATATGCTTTCTTTTCCATGATCTAATCTGTTATTGATACTTTCTAGTGTATCTTTAAGTTCCTTGATTGACTCATTTAAGTCCTTAATCTCTGCCATATCCTTTCTATATTCTTTATATCTTTAATCTATGTTTTGGTTCTTGTTTTTCCATTTATGCATCAATTCCCTTTATTGTTTTTGCCATCCATATTTTAAATTCCCATTCTGTCATTTCCTTTAATTATTTCTAGGTAGAATCCTCTGCAGTAGCTATCTGATGATCTCTTGGAGTGGGAATTGCTCTATTCTGGTTTTTCATGTTGCCAGAATTTTTCTGTTGGTTCTTCCTTATGTGTGTTTTCTTCTTGTTCACTTCCTTCCCCTACTTTTTCCTTCTCACTACCTCCTTCACTTTAAATTACCTTGTCTCAGACCTTAGGTGTTGAAGTGGCCTTTTGGTATAGGGCCAAAAGAAAGGTAAGGGTAAAGAGTGAGAATGGAGAAAGAAAAAGATAAAGAAGCAAAAAAAGGGGGGGAGGGGTGTGGAAGGAAAGAATTGAAGAAAAGGAGAGAAAAAGGACAGTAAGGAGAAAGAAAGCAACAGGAGAAATGCTCACCAGGGTGCTGTAACTCACAGCTCTAGGATTTAAGGGGACTGGGATGGGCAGGTCCCTCAAAGTCGGGAGCTTCTTACCAGCCTGAGAAAAAGCAAGACCCCACCTCTGAGAAATATAAAAAGAAATCAGCAGTATGTTGCAGTGGAGATCTACCAATACCTTCTTTCCAAAGGCCAAAACTAGAAGGACACCCAAGACCTTGAGCTTGTGGCCTCCTGGAGCCAGACCAATGCTATGACTCCCCAGCCAGACCAATGCTGTGACACTCCCAGCCCTCAGGGAAGAGGAGAAGAAAGAAAAAAAATAATGAAAATAGATTAAAAAGTAAAAAGGTAATTATATCAGCTAAAGAAGCAAAAAAGGGCTATCATAGCTGTTGTATGAGAAATTTATGTGGGAAAGTAGAAAAAGTACAAAAATCTCTTCCAAGAGAGAAAAAGGAGAAAAATGAATACAAAAGAAAGAAGAAAAGGGCTGAAAAACCATAATAAAAATGGAGAAGCCCTGGGTATTGAAAAAAGTAAAAATGAAAAAATAAAAATACAACCAAACCAAAACAAACAAAAAAAAATTGAACAAACAAAAAACAACAACAAAAGAGAAAAAATTTAAAACTATGGAAAAAATTGAAAAAAGAAGCAAAAAATGTGAAACAATATATGTGTGGGGGGTGTGTATTTACAGTATGTATGTATTATATATAATATGTAATATATATATGAATATGAAATCTGTATTGCCTGGACACCAGATGGTGCTGTGGTGATGTTAGGAGACAGAACACACACTGAATTTACTGTATGTGATGGGAGTCAAAGCCACTCTCTATTTGGAACAGAGACTGGATCTTGTCTGCCTGTCTTTTTTGCCTTTAATCCAGGCCTGCATCTCATCAGCATTCAGTCCCAAGGCTCTTGCCAGATTTTCCAGGAGGCTCAATGTCCCTGACAACAAAGCATCCCTCCCAGTGGTTCAGGGTCTGCTCAGCTCACCCCAAGTATGGCTGGTCTAGTTCACCAGGTCTGCCAGAGCAAGCTGTGCACTAGGACCCTGTAGAATGTTCCTTCCATGCCCATGGCCTTCTCACAAAGGTAGTGCCCCACCATCCACCATGCCAATGGTGTTCAATCCCAGCTGCTGGATGCTGTTGGAGTCTACTGGCTCTTCCAGCGAGCAGCCTGGTCCAAAACCAAACTACTACAGGCAGCCTTTTCCTGTCCCCAGACCTCTGTGGGAGAGCTAGCTGATCTCGGTGGCTAGCTGAAGCCTCCTGTTGCTTCACTGTGCCCCTGCAAGGTTGTTTCTGTGATGATTCCCCCAGCTAGAGGTGGCTTAAGTCTACTTTCCCCTGTCTCAGCATGAGTAGTAGGAAAGGAGATGTCTCCAGTCTGACTACACCTCCCCAATATTTTTTTGTGTTACCTCACTCTTAATACACACTTACAGGTGTTCCCAAAGAGTTAGCCTCATAAACGTTCATCATCGTAGCATTATTTCTAGCTATTAAAAAAAAAAATTGGAAATCACCTAAATATCCATTAATTTAAGATCATCTAAAATTTATGATGCATCAGTGGAGTAAAATACCATGTAGATATTTAAAATATTTAAAAGAGTATTTAATGAAATCTAAAGATATTAGTGATTCACTATTAGGTAAAAAAGCAAGTAATCAAACAGCACATACTATATGATATCACTTTACTGTTTTTCAAAAGTTGTATAAATCATGCATAGAACCAATGCCTGAATGATGTAAAATATAGTTATTCTCTCTAGGAGAAAAGAAATTGGGAGATTTTCATTTTATTCTTTTCTTGTCCATATTTTCCAAGTTTCTTCTGAAAATGATTATGTATTGCATTTATAATATAAAAAAACTTCCTCCCCCACCATTGTTTTTAATGTAGAGAGGTAGAAGGAAGGACAGGTGAGCTCTGCATACCTTATTCCCAGCAGGCTCCTTCTGCATCTGGGAGGAGGCTGCCTGGCCAGAAAGGAATTTAGCCACATCATTTCTGTGACCTTCAGGTCACAGCCCCTCCTTGGCATAATCCCATCCCTATCCCAGCCTCCCCTAGGATGCTGGGCCTGTAATAGCAGGGAAAGAATTCTCTGACCCCACCCACTGATAGGAAGGGAGAACATCCCAGCAGCTGCCTCCATGCCTGAGACCAGAATGCCATAGGGCATCTGACAGGAATGTGGCAGCCAGGGAGAAACAGGCCCTGACCCAACACCCTGGGCCTGTGTGTATTGGCTGAGGTTCACAAAGACACTGGACTTGAGTCCAGCAGTTTGAAAATATTTTTCAGTGAAGCCCCAGTATTTGACCAGAGAAACAATAATATTCCTTCTCTGGATGTCAAACATCCGGATAAATACAGCCTTTTTTTCCCCCCCGCCTCCTCTCTTCCCCGAGTGTTACAAAGGATGCTCTGACTTAGGGTTTTGGAAGGGACTCACCCAGCCAGGGTAAGGGCCAATATGAGCCACAAGGAGAGCTTATTTTTAAAAGCAGGGGGAAATATGTGGCCCATCATAGGTTTGCTCAAAGGGCCTGACTTCCTCAGGAGAGAGGATACAGGACTTACCTCTCTAAGTTGGACCACTCAGGGTGGTGTGGTGGGCAGCCACCAAAAATTGGGGGTCTGGTGTCCAAGACCCTTTCTGGAAGGGGGCTGGGCCAGGAGAGGCCCAGGCAGGGGTGGAGAGTAGCCTGGCAGGGAGAAGATACCCCACCCAGAGCTAGGACTGTGGGTGCAGCCAGTCAAGGAGCGGATGGGGTCAGGAGTGGAGAGAAAGGAAAAGGGCGGACATTAAGTGAGGAACTCTCATTATTTTCATTGAACTAGAACCCAAGGGCTACTAAGCCACAGAAAGACAGTCTCACCCAGCAGATGAGCAAATCCACCAGATTGGGCTAAAGCCAGAGGTTAAATGATGGCATTTCTAACTAGTCTTCTCCCAAATGTAACACATTTGGGAGATCTATTGGAGAATTTCTGGAAAAGAAAAGAGAGGGGAGAATGACCCTAAAACTTTATTGAGTCTCTCAATGAATCATGAAATCCTTCCCAACTCCTTTAGTTCTTTAGAGCACCATCTTAACCCAGCTCAGTCAGCGATTTCTCGGCTGGGCT
The DNA here is from genome assembly GCF_027406575.1 of Nycticebus coucang. Classification (NCBI taxonomy): domain Eukaryota; kingdom Metazoa; phylum Chordata; class Mammalia; order Primates; family Lorisidae; genus Nycticebus; species Nycticebus coucang. Next base: position 69,658,109 of record NC_069785.1, read on the forward strand.
TCCTATCCCTTCCTCACTGCCTACCCCCACATCCCAAGGAGGCCTTTCCCGTCCTATGGGCACTGCTTCCCTCTCCTCTTTCTAATGCTTCATCCTGGGGGCAGCACCTGGGTTCAGACACACTGACCTGTCTTTACCTTTGGTGAGACACCTTGGCCTTCCCCATCCCAATGTCAAATCTTAATCTGTAGTAGCTATATTCTCATAGGCAGAGCCAGCACTCAGCAAGTATCCTCCTATCATAGATGCTCACAGTGAAGATGTAAATGTTTTGATTTGATGTGATAAACTTGAACCTGTTCAGCAGAAGTTCCCGGAAAACCTAGAACAGGGTCCTCCCTGTTCCCGGACTGGATCTGAGCCAACCTGTAGCAAAGTATGGAAGTCCTGATGCCTCTGCACACTCCTTCCCCAAGGGTTCCATGAAATGCCACAGCCAACCTGCTGCTTGCTTTCTATGTTCATTGCCTCTCCTCTGGTTAAAGCCATCTTATCTCTTATTGCCTCTCTGTTGCCACTCCAGTCTACACCAGTCCCCCCCATAAGTAGTTCCCCCGTTTAAAACTCTTCCCTCATCTGCCACTGCCTTCAGAGTACAATCCAGGCTTCTCAACCAATGGCCCACCATCTGTCCAGTGTCTGCAGTGCACCCCCCTTCACAGTCCTCTGTCCTACCAGCCCCAGCCACACAAGCTTTCTTCTGTCTATCCATGTGCTCACCACTTTTGGCCCAGTACTTTGCCCACTGCCAGAACACCCTCTCACCCCCAGGATGGCTCTTTGTTACTCTTTGTCTTATAGGTAGGAACTTCAGAGAGGTTTTCTCTTACTATGCAAGCCAAGAAGACCTTTATGGCATTCTCTTTTACCCTTGGCACTTACCATACATTGAAGCATGAATCTATCTGGGCATTCCCTTGTCCACTTCCTATTTTTTTTTTTTTTTTTTTGAGACAGAATCTCATTCTGTTGCCCAGGCTAGAGTGCTGTGATGTCAGCCTCGCTTACAGTAACTTCAAATTCCTGGGCTCAAGTGATCCTCCTGCCTCAGCCTCCTAAGTAGCTGAGACTACAGATACCTGCCACAATGCCCAGCTATTTTTTTTTATTTTTATAGGACATGGGATCTCTTTGCTCAGGCTGGTCTTGAACTCCTAAGCTCAAGGGATGCTCCTGTCTCAGCCTCCCAGAGTGCTAGGATTATAGACGTGAGCCACTGAGCCTGGCCCTCCACTACCTATCTTGATCACTGGCCAATGAGTTCCATTAAGGCAAAGACCACGTTAGCACAATTCAGCCTTATGTGGCATGACCCACCTAACAGATGCTCAAAAATATTTCCAGAATGAGTAAGTGGGTAGGTAAACTATCTTAGTCTGCTTTGTGTTACAACAGAATACCTGAGACTGGGCAATTTATAAAGAAAAGGGGTTTATTTTGGTTCACGATTCTAGTGGCTGAAAAGTCCAAGGTTGGGCAGTTGCATCTGGTGAGGACTCCAGGCTGCTTCAACTCATGATGGAAAGGAAGCTGGTATGTGCAGATCACATGGCAAGAGAGAGAGAAACCTAGGAAACCAGACTCCTTTTTTAACAAACCAGACTCCTTTTTTTAACAAAGCTCTCAGGGGAACTAATCAATTCCAGCAAGACTGAGAACTCACTCACCTCCATGGGACGAGACTGAGAACTCACTCACCTCTATGGGAGGACGTTAATCTATTCATACAGGATCCGCCCCCATAACCCAAATACCTCTCACCGGGCCCCACCTCCAAACATTGCCAAAATGGGGATCAAATTCGAGCATAAGTTTTGGTGGGGACAAACCACATAGGACTCCTGCATAAACAAAAGAGAATGGGCTTCAGCAGGACAAGGGAGACCAGGAAGCAGCTGATTTAATAAGCTCCGGGTCTGAGCTTATTTGGCATCAGGGCTCAGCCACATTCTGCTGTGTGACATTAGGCAAATTACTCTCACCTAGCCTCAGTTTCCTTGTCTATAAAGAACAATTATAATACTTTCCTTGCTAGGTGGTTTTGAAATTAAAGGTAAGGTATTTCAAGTGTCTGACCCAATCCCTGGCACTAAGTAGCTCTATTCATTTATCCTAAAAACACATATTGAAATTACACATGGGACAGACCTGAGCTGGGCTCTAAGTGGCCACACGGGCCCTGCACTCCAGGAGGACACCAGTGTCAGAAGCTCTCTAAATTGCAACTATTCATAGTCATAGTAATAAGACTACTACTAATATTAATAAACAAAATGTTAGGAAATTCTCTAGCCAGAGGGAATGAGCCAAGCCCTGTGGAAGCTCGCCTGGGAAAACCAAGGAGAGGAGAGAAGGGAACACAGTGTGAGGAAAAAATACAGAAGCCAGTGTGTGTTTTACTATAAATTGTCCTTTGATCTTTCTTTCATGGTTGGCTTAGATTTTCCATTTAACCGAATTCAGGAATTCTCTGACGAAAGTACTCATTCCCTGAATGGCTATTTATGCTTAGGTTGTTGTCAAGAGGGGGATGTTCAGAGGTCAATGCGACATGCTTTCTGCCCTCAAGAAGCTTATAGGGGGCTGGGCACAGTGGCTCACACCTGTAATCCTCACACTCTGAGAGGATTGCTTGAGTTCAGGAGTTCAAGACCAGCCTGAGAAAGAGCGAGACTCCATCTCTACTAAAAGTAGAAAAACAAGCCCGGCATGGTAGTGCACACCTGCAGTCCCAGATAATCGGGAGGCTGAGGCAAGAGCATCACTTGAGCTTAAGAGTTTGAAGTTGCTGTGAGCTATGATGCCACAGCACTCTGCCCAGGGCATCAGAGTGTGACTCTTCCTTCACCTCAAAAGAAGCTTATAGGGGAATAAGACACACACAAAAATCCTATCACAAGGCAGACCCCAAAGAGACACAGGTGAAGGGCAATGGGAATTCAGAGGTGACAGCAATAGGCTTTGTGGGCATGTGGCCTTTGAGCAGACTGCAGGACACAGGGGAGAGAGCAGGAGAGAGAGAGAGTGATGTAGTGAGGGATGTAGGAGGGATAAGGTCAGACAACCAGTTCCCAAATCCTGGCTTAAAACTGCCCTTAAAAAAAAAAAATCACAGGGTTTTTTTTGTTTTTTTTTTTAATTGAGACAGAGTCTCAAGTTGTTACCCTGCATAGAGTACTGTGGCATCATGGCTCACAGCAACCTCAAACTCTTGGACTCAAGAGTTCCTCTTGCCTCAGTTTTTCTAGTCTTTTTAGTAGAGACAGGGGTCTCACTTTTGCTCAGGCTGGTCTCGAACTGATGAGCTCAAGCAAACTATCTGCTTCAGCCTCTCAGAATGCTAGGATTATAGGTGTAAGCCACTGCGCCCAGCCTCAATTTTTCTGAACCTCAGTTTTCTCATCTGTAAAATGGGGCTAATAATGACACTAATAATAATTAAAACTCTTTGTGTTGTGATTCGTTTGTGTGTCATTGCATGCACACAGGTGTGAGCCACTGCGCCCAGCCTCAATTTTTCTGAACCTCAGTTTTCTCATCTGTAAAATGGGGCTAATAATGACACTAAGAATGATTAAAACTCTTTGTGTTGTGATTAGTTTGTGTGTCATTGTATGCACACAAGTGCATGTCACAAAGGTTTCCTGGGTAATGTCAGAGCCATGGGACTGAGAAACATCTCTTGAGATTCTGGTGTGCCCTTGGACATCTTGTCCTCATCCCTCTCCTCCCCAGGCCTGGAGTAACGAGGGTGGTGATGGAGAGGGTGACAGTGGTGATGGCAGTCATGCCACATCCTGCCTGGCTCACTGCTCTACGACCTTCTACTTACTTCATCTGAGATAGAAATGACACTTCTCAAACTCCCAAGCCCCTCCTATCCCTTCAGAGAACGTTCAGGAACCACTGGCTGGGCCCAGCATCTGAGCCTGGGTGGGCCAGGAGCCCAGGCTGCCAGAGATGCCAATGGGCTGAAGTGGGACAAGACAGAAACTGGCCAGCTGCCCTCCTGACACTTCCCATCCATCCTGAGCACCATCTAGACTACATTAGTATACTGGGTGTAGCTGTCCAACCTAGTTCTAATCAATGATAGTGATCTCTTTCCAGGCCTGACCAATGAAACCCTTCTACACTCTTTCTCCTTCTGGCTAACTGAGGTAATGATCTCCAGCATGACTGTGGAAGGCGTCTTAAAGATGGCATGCTGGCCAGCAGCCACAGTCTCTGCACGAGAAGGCTGCCGCATCCTCAGCACACCTGCAACACTAACTCATACCTACAGCAGGAAGCCCCTACCTGAGGAGGACCACAGCAGGAAGGGCTGAAGAGCAGTTCTACATCAGCATCCTAAGAGATTGCAAAATGTTGTGACCAGGGTGTCCAAACACCAAATGCAAGACCTGCAGAGTACGAATGGAGTGGACAGTCAGCATCAGGGAAAGAGGAGGGCAGACACAGAGAGAGGGAGGTCATAGGTGGCTATTGAAACTAGTGTTGTGCCCAGCTTGAATCAAGCTCATTTGAAGGTTGGAGATAATGTTCTCGTTGAGAGGACCTGCCTTACACCTTGGCTCCCACCTCCTTCCTGCCCATGCCCCAGCCCCCGTCTCAAATCCTAGGCCTGGTAACTGGAACCCCATGGTCTTCCTCCTAGGCCCTCTGTCATGATGACAGCCAATATTTGGTCTGATGGCCCAAACTGTGTTACAGATGAGGAAAATCAAACGCAGAAAAAATGAAGGGGCTAATTCATAAAGTCCAAATTGATATTTCCACCTGGTCTTGGCCAGGGCATACAGTTTCCAGCAAAATTCTGCCTTTTTAATGCCCTGGCCAGAGCCTCCCCAAAGGGACCACGGCTCCCCTCCCTCCCTCTCCTGGCAAGCTAGGTTTCCGAGGCTGGCCATTGAGAATGAAAAGGAGCTGGTTTCTTCTGGTCCCAAAGAAAAACAAGCTGGTCAATTTTCTGTTAGTCCTAAGGCAGCTCCCTACTGCCCTGGAGCCAAGAAGACACTGGCCAGTCTGTGTGTAGGGCTGAGGCTGCAGCACCCACCAGGCGGTAATGACTTCTCGGAGGGAGCTGGCCTCAGCTCAGACCGTTCTGGGTGGGGGCAGGAGGAAACTGAAGACAAAACTCTGCTGGTTCTCGTAAAGGTTTCCTTCTAAAAATAAAGACAGGGTGAGCTTAGTGAGTGCCTGCAGGGATGCCTAAGTGGAGAAGTAGCGAACCGTGCAGAGGTTCTTGAGCAGGGCAGCCAGACTAAGAAAAGGGTGCAAAGCAAGCCTTCTCCTAACAAGACCTGCACCCTGACAAGATCACAGCTTTCAGCTTCTGAAAAATCTGGTTCTGAGAAACTGAAAGCTGGTTTCACATCTACTAACATGATAAAAAGAAATTATTCAGCTTTGTACTTGAAAATTGCAGAAGCACAACCTTCAGACAAAGCTTGATCTAGTGACTCAAATATGTCACCAAGGATCTAGTTTATGTCTGTCTTTCCATTCTTCATGAAATCATTGGATTGTTAGAATTAGCCAGGAAGAAATACAGGATGTTTATGTAAATTTGAATTTTAGATAAATAATAATTTTTAGTATAAGCATGTCTCATGCAACGTTGGGAACAATCTTATACTGCAAATCATTTGTTATTTATATGACACTCAAATTTCACAGTGTCTTTTATTTTATCTGACAATCCTAAGATTAGCACATATTCATTCTCTCTCTCTCTCTCTCTCTTCTGGTGGCTTCTCTTGTTTGGTTGATGAAAGTGGCTAGTTCTTTCCCAAAACCTCAAGCAGACACTTTGTTGCATATTCTTAGGCTTAAATGCCTACTTCTAAGCCAGTTTCTGTGGCTGGGGAGTTAGAAGGACTGATTGGCCTGGTAAAGAGGCCAAAGGCTTTTTAAGAAAGGAGTAGTAGAATGAATGGTTGGGGGCGTATACTACAGTGGACTTCCCAGTGTCAGTCACAGAATCCAAGCTCCTCAAGGCTAAATGGGACATGAAAGATCACTAAAAGATTAGTCCAACCTGTTACATGAAGTCTAACCCCCCTTGTAATTTCTCAGTCTTTATGTTCATATCTCTATTGTCAGGGAACTCGCTTCCTTCCAAAGTGCTCATTCCTTCTTTGATCAACTCTGACTGTTGGAAAATTCTAGCTGAAATCTTTTTTTCTTGTATCTTCCACTTATTGGTTTCAAGGCTAACAAGAGGCATCTATCTACAGGGCAGTTTTCTAAACCATCTCTGGATGAATGAGCACCTACCACACGCTACACCCTGGGTTATGTGCTTTCATGTTGTTTATCTCATTGAATCCTTCCAGTGCTCATAAAATAAGTGAGTCCCTATTTCTGGTTACAGAGACTTGGGAGTTAAGCCACTTGCCTCCAGGTACACTTTCAATGGTAGAGCTGAATTTGAACACACATCAGTCCGGATCCAAAGCTGACGCCCTGCCCCTTCACCATGATGAGGGACCGATGGACTTTCCCATATCTGATGACAGCATCCCGGCTCCCTTGCTCTCTAGACTGAACATCCCAGGGGTCTTCAGTCATTAAAGTTTGGTGCCCAAGATGGAACATGCTGCTCAGAAGTGATCAGAAAAATAGAGCATGGCCAGGGGCAAAAGAACTGTGGAGGAAGAGAAGAAGGCAGCCCCAAGGGTTTCATATACAAGTCAGTCATCCCTTTAATTCACTTGTCAGCATAAGTTGAATGCCTGGTATGTGTAGACAACATGGAAGCAATGAGGATGGAGAGAGGAAGAATTAGAGGAAGGAAATGAGTGGGAGAATGAGAGAGAGAGATCTCAAAGTATGAAGGAGTTGATGGCCCAAAAGAGAAAAGGGATGCGAAATTAATAATTACCATAAAATATGGTATATACACTTGAATATCAGTATAAATAGGGTGCTGTGAGTCTGGTCATGGGGCAGTCAAGGGGAAGAGGTTATTCCGGGTGGGAGGAACAGCTCAGGCATGGCCCAGGGTGACAAGATCTAGCATCCAAACAGGAGGATTAAAGGAGAACTGACGTGGAAAGGCACTTGGTTAAAAGACTGCAGTCCATGTGTACCAATGGGATTATTCTTGCTTTGATGTCAACGACAGGCTTGATGTTGCTGGCCAGGGCTGCTTCCATGTCCTGACAACAGGAAGAACCTTTGCTTCCCAAGGTACCCCTGTTCTGGGCCTTCCTTCCTGAAACCCTATACTGTTCCCGCAGAAAACATTCTCTTCAGACATTTCAACAAACTGATGATTCATTCCCACAAAGGAAATGGTATTTTGGCAGTTGAAGACATCATAAATGGGCAAAAGACAACACAATCAGCTCACACAAAAGGAAACATGGTTAGTTAACAGACACGAGAAAACACAGTTAACCTGGCCAATAATCAAAGAAATGCAAATTAAAATAACTGAGGTGCACATTTCCATCTATTAAATTAACAGCCATAGCCAAAAGGTTGAGATGACGATATTCCATCCTGGTTAGGTCTGGAGGGGAATAGTAGCTCCAACATCGTTGGAGGCAGGACCAGCTCCAGGATCTGCAGGGCCCAGTGAAAACTGAAAACGTGGATCTCTTCTTCAAAAATTAAGAATTTCTGGGCGGCACCTGTGGCTCAAAGGAGTAGGGCGCTGGCTCCATATGCTGGAGGTGGCGGGTTCAAACCCAGCCCTGGCCAAAACTGCAAATAAATAAGCTGTGCTTAAAAAAAAAAAAAAAATTAAGAATTTCTCTTCAGCCATAAAAAAAGATGGAGACTTTGCATCTTTTCTATTTACCTGGATGGTATTGAAGAACATTCTCCTAAGTAAAGTATCTCAAGAGTGGAAAAGCAAGTATCCCATGTACTCAATACTATATTGAAACTAGCAGATCCATAACTACAGGCCCACATGAGAGAAACACAACTAAATTCAAGAAGAGGAGGGAAGAAGGGTGAGGGCTCGGCAAGCTCCCACCCAAGGGGTACAATGTAGGGGTGTACAGCACACCTCCAGGGTGAAGGACTCAACTACAACTTGGACTCTACCTTACAAACGGAAACAATGAAACCTAATTGTATGTATCTTTATGTTAATCTAAAATTTTTTTTAAATTAAGAATTTTAAGATGGCAACAGCATAGCATTAAATCAAATGGTAAACTCTTCTAAGTATTGGTTTGAGGTCTTATAAATGAATGCAAGCTTCTATGGGAAGGAAAGTGCCCTTTCCTTTAGACAAAGTTCACCCTTCACCTAGTCAGACCTCCTCCCCTCCCACTGTGCAGGAACCTTATTATCAATTGTCACTTCTGTAGAACTCCTCTTCCTCCTCTCGACTCAGGTTTCCCATCAGCATTCAATATGCACACAAGTCTCCTACCTGGGGGAAAAAATAGAAACCTGAAGACCCTCTCTCAAGCTCTCACCCACCTCTTCCTGCTTCCTCCCACTCCCTCATCTCAGCTCCAGCCTGGAGAGGGCTGTACAGACAGCCACCCCTGTGTCCTTATTTCTCATTCATTTCTCCACCCTACCTGTCTCTCCCGCTAAGGTCACCATGATCTGAATTCATCTGCCAGGACATCTCAGCAGCATTTGACACTGGTGACCATTCTCTCTTCCTGTCTCAGTCTCTTGGCATCTGAGATACCCTGTCCTCTGCTTTTCCCTCCACATCTCTTTCTGGCTTCTTGGCCAGCTGTCATCCTCCACCTGGCTCTATAAGGGGAAGCTCATCACTCACGTTGTCTAGACTTCATTCTCTCCCCACCTGTCCCCCCACGCAAGTTCAGCCATGCCAGTGGCTTTAGTCATTGTCCTTGTATATTGAACTCATAAGTTCATGGCTCTGACCTAAACTCTGCTCAAAGTTTCAAACCCACAGTCCAATTGCCCACTTGATGGCTCCTCTTGCCTATTTCAAAGACAGCTTGAACTCTATATGGACAAAACCACCTGATTTGGTCCTCTTCCGTGGTTCCTTATATCTGTGGATGGCACCACCATTCATCTTCCTTACTCCAGGAATCTAGGAGTTATCCTTCAGATTCCTTTCTCCCTTCTCCCACCCACTACATCTTAAATCACACCCACTACCAATTCTTGTCAATTTTACATACATCCTGTTATCTCCATCTTTTCCCCCGCTCTCATAATCTAAGCTGCCTGTCATCTTTTATCTGGACCATTGCAATAATTCTCCATTGGTAACACTCATCCTTGGGTGAGCTTCCTCCCCCTACACACTACCACCAGAATGTTTCAAAGCACACATCAAGTTCAGTAGGATCCTGCTGCTCTCAGGATAAAGACAATAGCCCTCCACGTGGCCTGCAGCCTAGGCCTGGTCTTCCTCCAGCTATTGTGGTCTTATAGTCCTGCACACTCTACCCAAAGGCATTGTTGGCACATACTACTCCCTCTGTCTAGAATTCCATTCCTTTCCTCGTTTGGTCTAGTTAGCTCCTAGTCATCCTTAAGCTCCCAGCACAATCACTTTTCCTTAGGAAATCCTTCCATTAATCAACAGACAAAGCGGGGTTCCACCATCCAATACTTTTATAGCTCCATGCCTCTTTCCTTAGTAACACTTAGCATGCTTATAATTGTATCCATCTGTGTGACGACCTGATTGAGTCTCTGCAGCTAGATGGCAGGATCTGTAAGCATAGATTGTATGTTTTCCTCACCATTGCAATCCCAACACTTAATCAGTGTCTGGCGAGAAGGAAGTGCTCAATAAATATTTGGTAAATGAATGGATGGAAATCCTTTTGACAATACATTCCAAGATCTATAGAAGTGTTATGCTTTGATTCAATAGTCCAATTTCTAGAAATTTATCCCAAGGAAGTAATTCAAAAGAAAGAATATGTTCATATATATGTATATATGTACATATATTAAAGTATTAACTACAAATATTTTTCTAATAGCAGCACTTCTTTTTTTTTTATTTTTTTAGCAGCACTTTTTAAAACAATGTAGATGTGTTGTTCTAGCAATAGGGGAAATGCTAAAGAGTGGCAAATCCACAGAGTAAATAACATAGTCATTAAAAATAATTGTGCAGACTAAGTAGCAATATGGAAAACAGATTACAATATTACAGTTGTTTTTCAAAAGCTGAATGCAAAATTGGATTTTTACAACTATGTAAAAATGTTTTATGCATGCAGACAAATGCCAGATGGGAACAAGGAAAAATAAATGACTTGATTTGTCCAAAAAGTAGATCATGATTGAATTTTCCATTTCATTTTGATTTCTCTTAGTGTGGTTATAATACCGTTTTTGTACAAATAATACTTCAATCTATGAGTTTCATCTAGCAATAGATTGAATGAAACACCAGTGTGAAGCTAAGGAACCCTCAAAGCACAGTGACATCTGACTCACTGCTCAGTTAGGTCACAAATGCCTAATAAATAATGTTATTTTAGAATGACCTTATTAACCACTTTAAAAATAGATCTCATGATTATTATACCTCATGTTTATAATGCTGTATGAACATTCATGTACATGTCTTCCTGTTGACATTTTTTGTTTCCCTTAGGTAAATACCTAGAAGTCAAATGGTTGGACTATGTGGTAAATACAGAGGGTGCCAAAAAAAAAAAATGCATACACATTTTAAGAAAGGAAAAAACTGTGTTAAAATTGCAATACTCAATATATACTGAAAACAAACAAAAAAATGAGTACAAGCCACATTTGACTTCTGCAGTCACAAGAGGTGCTCAAAGTGATCACCATCAGCATCCAACCACTTCTAATGACAGCAAACTACTGCTTGAGCAGTGCTGACCAAAGTGTGCACTTGTGTCACTGCACATGCTATTTCAATTTCTTCCCCCAAGTACCGCCAGTGTAGCTCGTTTTCTATGGTATGGCACATCCTTGAAGGCCTCCATTGGTAAAAGTCAAGGCGTGTTAAGTCACTAGTTTGAGATACCATCACAAAATCGTCTTGCATTCCTTAAAGGACAACAGTCCTTCCTCCATTTTCTTTGGCTGTCCTGCCTATTGCATGGTGACACTACATTTAGTAGATGAATGCCATCTTTTGAGTGAACAACATACTGCACATTGCTGCCATAATTCAATTCAACTTTAAAATGTAATACATAGATATAACATTGCTTAAAACGCGTATACATTCTTTGGCACCCCTTGTATGTATTTAGCTTTTCAAGGAACTGTCAAACTGTTTTCCAAAGTGATTGTGCCATTTTTACAGTCCCACCAGCAACATAGAATGCTAGTGGGAATGTAAACATTCTACGTTCTTGCCAGTGCGTAGTGTGGTCAGACTATTTATTTATTTTATTTTTTTGGAGGCAAGGTCTCACTCTGTCACCCTGGGTTGAGTGCCATGGCATCATCATAGCTCACAGTAACCTCAGTCTCTCGAACGCAGATGATCCTTTGGCCTCAGCCTCCCAAGCAGCTGGGACTATAGTCACCCACCACGTCGTCTCACTATTTTTAGAGACGGGGTCTCGCTTTTGCTCAGGCTGGTCTCAAACTCCTGAGCTCAAGCAATCCACCCACCTTGGCACTCCCAGAGTGCTGGGATTACGGGCATGAGCCACCTTGCCTGGCCAGTCTTTTTAAATTTTATCCAGTCTGAGGTGTATGTATTGTGATTTGAATTTATATTTCTCTAATGACTAATAAAATCAAGAAGTTTTCATATTCTTATTTGATAACTGTATATAATCTTTGGTAAAATGTTTATTCAAATATTTTGCCCATTTTGAAATTGAGAGTTTTGAGAAAATATAGTTATAAGAGATATTTATATATTCTGAATACAAATCCTTTATTAGATATATTTTGCAAATATTTTCTCCAATTTGTAGATTTCGCTTTCACTTTCTTAACATAACATGGTCTTTTGGCAAGATGATTATAAAACTTTTACAAGTACAATTCATCAATTTTCATGTTTATAGTTTATAATTTTCTTAGCCTAAGGTCACTAAGATTTTTCTCTTCTGTTTTATAGGAGTTTTATAGTTTTAGTTCTTACATTTAGATTTATGACTCATTTAGGGTCAAATTTGGTACCTGGTGGGAGTAAAGGTCAAGGCTCATATTTTTGCATGTGGATAGCCAATTGTTTCAGGACTATTTGTTAGAAATGATAAAGTATCCTTTCCTCATTGAGCTGCCTTGCCATTTTTGTCAAAAATTAATTGATCTGGGAAAAGAATAGTTTTTACAACAAATGGTAATGGGACAACTAGATATCCATTTGCCAAAGAATGAAATTGGAACCCTACCTCATACTATATATAACAATAAACCCAAAATGAATCATATACCGCTACATAAAAACTAACGTTATAAAACACTTAGAGGATAACATAGCAGGGAGTATTTATTGCCCTGGGCCATAGTTTCTTAGGTATGAAATCTAAAGCTCATAAAGCAAAAATAATAATAGATCAATCAAATCACATCCAAATTAAAAGGTTGTTTTCCAAATAATAACATCAAAAAGTGAAAAGACAATCTATGGAATGGGAGAAGACATTTGCAAATTACATAGCTGATAAAAGACTTGTATCCATAATACATTTTTTAAAAACCACACAACTTCTTATAACTCAGTAATAAACAGACAAACAATCCAATTTTAAAATGAGCAATATTGTCCTTCCTCATTGATTCATGAGGATATATATTTTTTCGATCTTTTGTCAAATTTATCCCTAAATATTTCATTTTATTATGACCTATGAAATCTGTAGACGTTTCTCCAAAGATATACAAAGAGCCATTAACAACATGAAATACGCTTAGCATCATTAAGCCATTAGAGAAATGCAAACCAAAACCAAGTAAGGTACCACTCCATACCCACTCCTATGGCCACAATCAAAAATGTGGATAATGATAGGTGTTGGTGAGGATGTGAAGAAAACAATACTCTCATGCATTGTTGGGAGGATTAGATGGTGGTTTAGCTGTTTTGAGAAACAGTGTAACAGTTCTTGGAAAAGTTAAGCGTAGGGTTGTTATATGACCCAGCAATTCCACTCTTAGGTATCTGCCCAAGAGAAATAAAAGCATATGTCCACACAAAAATTTATACATAAATATTCATAGCAGCATTATTCATAATGGCCAAAGAGAGGAAACAACCTAAATGTCTATCAACTGATAAACACAATGTGATATATCAATGCAATAGGACATTATGTGGCAATTAAGAGAAATAAAATACTGCTACTTGCTATAACATGGATCAACCTTAAAGCATTATATAAGTGAAGGAAGTCTCCATATTGTACTACTCTACTTCTATAAATGTCCATTTATAGTAAAAGAATTGGGCAGAATAGACAGGTCTATGACACAGAAAGTAGATTAGGGTTTGCTTTAGGCTAGAGGTTGAGGGATGGTGGAGGAAAAAGAGGGATGACAGCTAATGAGAGTGAGGTTCATTTTAGGGCAGTTGCAAACGTTCTATAATTAGACTTGGTGATGATCGCACAACCCTGTGAATATACTAAAATCATTGAGTTGCATACTTTAAATGGGTGATTTATGTAACATGCAAATTAGTTCTCAATAAGATTGTTTTAAAAATCAATTAATTATTTATGCTTGGATCCATTTCAAGACCCTCTATTCCGGTCCATTAAGTGACCTGTCTTGACACCAATACCATGCTGTCTTGAGTGCTAGAGTTTTATAGATTTGGAAATTAACAGTGGGGTTTCACCCCCTTTCTTCTTACACAAAACTGTTTGAGCTCTCATACATTTTTTTTTTTGAATTGGTTGGTATTTTTGTATTTAAAAAAAAAAAGCCTGCTGGGGTTTTTATTGGAATATAATTTAAACTATAGATCAATTTTAGGAGAATTAACACTTTAATAATATTGGTCTTCGGATTCATGAGGATATATATCTCGTCATTTATTTGGGTCATCTTTGACTTCTCTCAGCGATGTTTTCAGCATGTAGGTCTTACACATCTTCTGTCAAATTTATTCCTAAATATTTCATTTTTTATGACCTATGAAGTTTTAAAGACGTATATCAGCACAAATAAGTCTTAGATTAGACTGCAAGGGATAGAGACAGTACAGAAAGAACACAGGCTCTTTGGACCCCTCAGATTCTACTGGGAGGGAGCAAACCAAGAAAAGTGCTCAGTTGCAAAATCTCTGCTGCCTTTCATTAAACAATATTTTGATCTTTTACAATTTTAATTTCCAATTATTTGTTGCTACAGTTGATTATCAAAAATATTTATTATATTCGGTAAATTTCCTAAATTCACTTATTACCTCTAATAGCTTTTTTCCAGGTCCCTGATAATTTCCTACAAAGATGTCATTTGCAAAGTATGAGTGTTTTATTTCTTCTTTTCTAAGCTGTATGCATTTTATTTCTTTTTCTTGCTTTATTGCACTGGTTAGAACATCCATTGCAGTGTTGAATTAAAGTGATCAAAGTACAGATCCCCTCCCTTATGCCAGGTTTTAGAGGAAAGAGGTTAGTGTTTTACTTTTGTGGCAGCTCATCTCCACCATGGTTCTGATGACCCTCCCTACTCGTATATTCGTGTCCTTGTGAGTCCTTGTGTATCTGGATTTGTCTGTGTGACCACTAGAATAAAGAGGAGGTGACACTGTGTGAATGCAGAAACTAGACAACAAAAGGCACTGTGGCTTCCACCTCAGTCTGTCTGTTTAGAATTATTTGTTTGTTTTTTCTTTTTTTTTTATTAAATCATAGCTGTGTATATTAATGCAATCATGGGGTACAATGTGCTGATTTCATATACAATTTGAAATATTTTCATCAAACTGGTTAACATAGCCTTCATGGCATTTTCTTAGTTATTGTGTTAAGACATTTATATTCTACATTTAGTAAATTTCACATATACCCTTGTAAGATGCACCGTAGGTGTGGTCCCACCAATTATTTACTTGGGGAAAGCCAGATGTTGTGTGAAGCAACCCTATGGAGAGGTCCATGTGGCAAGGAACTATGGCCCCCTGACAAGAGTTAGTGAGGAAACTCCGTGTCTGGGCAGCGAATGTTGGCATGTTAGAAGAGAATCCTCCACCCCCAGTCAAATCTTCAAGACTACAGCACTGACTTACAACTTGACCATAATCTGTGGAAGACTCTAAAGCCAGAACCACCTGACTAAGCAACTCCAGGTTACTAACGCTCAGAAACTACATGAGATAATAAATGTTTATCTTTAAACTGCTAAGTTTTGGGGTAATTCATTACAAAGCAATAGGTAACGAACACAGATTTTGGTATTTGGAAGTGGAGTACTGCAATAATAAAAACTTAAAGAGAGTGGCAGGGCACAGTGGCTCATGCCTGTAATCCTAGCACTTTGGGAGGCTAAGGTGGGAGTATTGCTTGAGCCCAGGAGTTCAAGACCAGCCTGAGAAACATACTGAGATCGTAGCTCTACAAAAATAGAAAAATAAGCTAAATGCAGTAGTGCACACCTGTTTCAGCTGCTCAGGAGGCCGAGGCAGGAGGATCACTTCAGCCTAGGAGTTTGAGGTTGCAGTGATCTGCAATGTCCGTTTTACTCCATGCTGGGCGAGAGAGCTAGACCCTGTCTCAAAAAATAATTTGAGGATGGGTGATTTTGGTGCTTAACAATTGACAAGAGCTGGAAGGACCTTGAGGAGGCTGCTGGTGAGGACCTGAAGGGAAATGAGGAGCATGTTATTGGAAACTAGAGAAAGGAAGATTCTTATGTAATTGGAGAAAGCTTAGCAATACTATCACCTGCAGTTATGTGGAGAGCAGAAAAGGCTCCTAATGAACTAGGGAAATCGAGCTAAGGACTGTTAGTCCAGACTGTGGAAGGTACTGCCTGATTTCTTGTTTGTTACTTATAGTAGAATATTAGAAGAAAGATAGTTTTTTTAAGTCATTTGTACATAGATCATGAATATATTTATGCCACTGTGGGATTCAATGTGTATAATTATTTGTACAAATTGGAGTGCTTACATCCTACTAATTAACATAACCTTCACCTCATTTACACAATTACAGTGTTAAGACATTTGAGTTCTACACCTGATAGTTTTTTTTGTTTGTTTGTTTTCGTTTTTTTTTAAAGGGAGAAAGGCCTTCCTATTCATAAGATTCCTGCCTCTCCAGATAACAAACAATGCTAAAATTAAAAAATATCTTCTGAGAAAAGATCAAACCCTGGTCCCTCTCAGGAAATTGTGTTCCAAAGATGAAGCTAAAGGAGGGGGCACTGTTTAAAATGATTAAAAGGCAGTGCCCTAGAATACTATCCAGTCACACTGTAACTCTAAAGATTTTCAGGGTATGACTCACCAGAAATGAGTCACTAAGTGGGCAAATATTCTGAAGCCAAAGAGCTAGATGAGGGGGCACATAGTTGGATGAGCAAGATGACACCTGGAGGGATGTGTGGAACAGGGAAGCGCTCCAGGGCTGCCAAGAGAGTAGACCAAGACATGGACTCTGGTTCAAATCCCAGTTCTTCCATTTATTGGCTATGAGTACTTGGGTAAGATACTAATACTTCGTCCCTCAATTTCCTCAGCGGTAAAATGGGGATCATAGCACATATCTTCTAGAGTTGTTGGGAGGGGTAAGTGGCTTACATGTAAGCACTTAGAGCAATGTCTGTACGATAAATAAATGGTAGTTGTTGTCATTATTTGGGACGGTGAAGTGAAAAGAGTCTATATTTCTTACAGTGAAGCTGGATCTGAGCCAGCTGTTACAATGTGAGCAACAAACAGAACTGTGGCCTCAGTTGTCCAGGCTATGGAGGCTCTCAGAAGCTATCAAGATATGGCAGTAATGGGCGATGCCTGTGGCTCAAAGGAGTAGGGTGCCAGCCCCATATGCCAGAGGTGGTGGGTTCAAGCCCAGCCCTGGCCAAACACTGCAAAATAATAATAATCATAATCATAATAATAAATAAATAAAAGATATGGCAGTAACCCGTGGACAGATGTGAGACTAGGTCCCAGAGGTTTAGTTTGCAAGTGGCAAACAAGTGACACAGACAGAGCTGGGAAGTACAAAGGAGAGATTGCTACGGTCTGAGACCACTTAGAAAATCAGATTGAGCTGGAAGAGTTTTGTTTGTTTGTTTCTTTGTTTTTGTTGAGATAGAGTCCCCCCGTAGGCCCTGAACAGAGTGCAATGGCATCATAGCTCACTGCAACCTCAGACTCCAGCCGTGGGCATCCCGCTGCCTCAGCCTCCGGAAGCCGCTGGGATTACAGGTGCTCGCCATGGCACCCAGCTGGGTTTTTCATTTTTTTGGGAGTCGGGGTCTCACTCTCACTCAGGCAACTCTTTTTTTTTTTTTTGGTAGAGACAGAGTCTCACTTTACGGCCCTCAGTAGAGTGCCATGACGTCACAGGACTCACAGCAACCTCCAGCTCTTGGGCTTAGGTGATTCTCCTGCCTCAGCCTCTGAAATAGCTGGGACTACAGGCGCCCACCACAATGCCCAGCTATTTTTTTGTTGCAGTTTGGCCGGGGCTAGGTTTGAACCCGCCACCCTTGGTATATGGGGCCGGCGCCCTACTCACTGAGCCACAGGCGCCGCCCTCAGGCAAGTCTTGAACTCCTGAGCTCAAGCAATTCTTTCTCCTCAGTCTTCCTCAGTGCTGGGTTTACAGGTGTGAGCCACCATGTCCGCTGGAAGAGGTTTTTATATAGACTTGTCCAATATGTTCATTTTTGCCAGAGAAAGGAGCTTGAAGGAAGCTAATGGTGGCTTTGCTAATGTAGTGCTGAGGAGTTCAGGGTCTCCTGGTACCTGAAGCCCCAAAATGAGCACAAGCACCTCCTTCCCTCCCTCATAACCAGCCTGGGAGAGATCTGGGCAGGAGTGGGCAGTACTCACTGTCAGAGAAGGGCTGACATAGTCACAAATGTTAATATAAGTGTTTATACTTTTAGCTAGCATCTGCTAAGTCCCACCCATGTGCTAGTCACAACTGTATTAGGATAAACTATTCGGGGCCTATCAAAATGATCATTTCATATAGATCAATCTCATACATTAGTTTACTTAATAATGATATCAGCAAAACTGTATGTGTTATATTATCTCTATTTTACAGATGAGGAGTTGCAACCTCCTTACCCAAAGTCACACAGCTAGTAACTGTGGTGGAGCCAGTTTACCATTTCGGGAGCTCTGATTCTAGAGCCCATGTTAGTGAACCCCTTCTTCATACATCCAGATGGCTGTGCCCACAGTCAAAAGGGGCTGACTCTGGCACCTGTCCCCCATCCTCCAGCACACCCAACCCGCTGAGTCTGGTCACCAGCTTTCCCTGAAAAATTAGATTAGCCCCAAACCTCCTGGGGCCTTATCAGGAAGAGTGTGTGCTGGACCAGCCCTGTGATCTCATGCTAGCGGGGATGCAAGACAATGGGGTGGCTCGTGAGCAACACGAATCTTGGTGGAGACAATGTGCTTCTCCAAACACCAGCCACAGGAATAACAAACATCGCTGACTTCCACAGCACCAAAGTCTAAACATTGAAGTGGAGCATCCGTGCCTCTACACGTGGGGTGATATTCCAGTGGAAAAAGCCACCAGCTGCTATTGTTTGAATTCCCCCAGAGGGGAGATCTGAGGCTGTTTCTCTAGTCCTACAAGACCTTTGCCATCTCTCCCAAGGCCCCGGCCTGCAAGAGAGCTTGTTTGATGTGAGCCAGACTTGGGGACCCCATGCATCCCACTGTGATCTTCACTAGTCACTAGCAAAACAAGAAAATAAGGACAATATGGAGCGTTTTTCCCAAAACTAAATGCATCTGTTTAAAGAATCCTCTGTCTGATGCCCAGCTTCCTTCTCAAGCCTCCCCTGCTCTCTTTGTTAGCACCATCCTCCTGCCTTACCGGCTTCCTCTTCTAGTACAGATTACAGCATTGCACAAGGCCCTAATAATGGCTTCTCCAGCCTCAATTCTGCTTCCTGACTTTTCAGCCTCAATTTCCATTGCTAGGTGCATCATCTCCACATTGCTTGGCTCACACTCTCTCAAAAGAACTCAGTTGGCCTAAGATGCCTGTTTTTACACCAGACCATGTAATATGTCTCTGGCCAGCCACTCAACAGGTTGCCTTGGTCCCCCAGTTGCATGGCCACCATTGGTCCAATCAGCTGGCAAAGTCACATGGCTCCAATTAGGGTTCTCACTGAGCAGGTGGTGAGAATGGGCCAGTTCCCCCTAGCAGGTGTCATGATTGACAGGGCTGGTACAAAAGTCCAATTGTAAGGTTTCCCACCAAGATTGAGTTTGTATTTCTTAGTCCAGGAAATTTTCAGAGTTGTGGCTCAAGAAGGTTCACCTGAGACACACCAAGGAGCAGTGTCATGTTCTGGGGGGAGAGGTAGCCAAGGGTTACACTCATACTACAGGGGAAGGATTCAGTCTAAGAGGGTGGCTACTGGGCAAGGGAGGAAGACACAGATTTAGACATATTTAAAAGTAAAGTAAGTCTTGGTGTATCACTGGACATAAAGAATGAACAAAAGTTGAGATGGTGGCATTGTTTACTGAGAAAGAGCACAGGAGAAGAGCAGGTTTGGGACATGAAAAGAAATGGTAAATTCTTCTGACACGCTGGAACAGGCATCTCAGACATGTAGGCATAAGACACCTGGTAGAGCTGGGCTCCAGCTGTAGGGTGTTCAAGTGTGACACTTAGGAAAGAAGGCTGGGCCAAAAGGATAGATGTGATGGTCGGGGTGGTTGAAATCACAGCATACATGATTTCATCCAGGGAGAAATGGAGTGTATGACTGACAATGAGTGAATGAATGACCAGGCCAAGACTTGGGATTCACTCCTCCCTGAGTGACAAAACTGCTCACTGAGACCTTGCACTCAGAAAAGGCAGGGTGATGAATGGAAAGAGTGTGGGCTCTGAAACTTGCTAGTTATGTGCCTTTGGGCTTTGTTCCTAACCTCTGTGGCCTTAGCTCCTCATCTCAAAATGGATTTAATGACATTTATCTCATTGAGCTGTAGTGAGATAGCAACAATAGAGTTCTAAGCACAGGGTTTGGTGTGTGTAGCAGCCATTTAACAGACATTTTAGACTCTTGCCTCCTCTCCAAAGGACACACTGACTGTGTGAACAACCTCATCTAGAGATAATGTTAGGAGTCTAAATTTGAGGCCTGGGCCAAATAGCCTCACTGCTCTCTACCCGCAACCACTGCACGGGCCCACTGTGACAGTCTGTGCCCATCCCTGGATCTCAGTGGAGGCCTCCTTCATCCAGGACTCCCCAGACTCTAAGGACCTGCCCATTCCTTGCCCCATTCTCCCCCTGACTATAGCTATCCAGGCATCGGCCACTTTCCAAGACAATTGTCTCACTTTCAAGTCTTCCAAACTTTCCCTAGAGCCAAGAACTCCCATTCTGTCACTTGTATTAGTGCCACAAAGACAGAAATTACAAGGGAAAGGATGCTGCCTTCAGTTAATGTCAAACATTCAATGCTTGAGCATTAGTTTACTTCAAGTCATAAAAAGATATGTATAGAACCCTATTGGGAGAAATAAGGGAAGATGAAAATAATGGAAGACTAGCCCTGAAGACTAGAAATAACAAAGGCAGTAATTTTCTCAAGTTTCTATTCATATAGATTTAATGTACTACCTATTAAAGCTCTTAAGAGATACTTTATACGAACTTGGTGAATAAAAAGTGATACTAATATTAGATTAAATGATTAAAAGGAATAAAACTTCTTTTTAAAGGATAGGACAGTAAAGCTAGCCTACCAGATTTTATAATATATTACAAAGTGATAATTATCCAAATCATATGGTAAAATGGAATAAAATGTAGGGGAACAATCCAAAATTAATTCAATATATAGTCAAGTGAAAAATAGCAATCCAATAATGAGAAAAATAATTACTATATATGTTATACCATTTTCTACAATAAAGTGCAGATGAGATTATGTGCATGTGTGAAATACAAATTATAAAAAGACAAGAAAATGCATTTCCACATTTGTTATATTGGAAAATAATCCATCAACAGAAACAAAACATATTTTCAAATTAAAAAATGAGGACTGGCCAACTGGAGCCAGCTTTCAACAGAAGCTCCTGTCCAGAGGGAGAGATAACAGCCAGAAAGAACCCAACAAAGCTGAAGGGTGGGAGCTGAGCTGAGAGAAGAGATTGATAATTGCACGTGTTCTCTGCTGAGGCAAACTGCGACTCCAGTGAAACAAATTTCAAGTACAGAACCCACCCCAAAGAGGACGCATGTCTGTCCCCTCCCCCAAGTGAGTTTCTTGCTTGCTATGGGATCTCTACTAGTGAGCAGTGAACTGAGGTCCTCTTCTCAAATCCCATGGGAGTGAGTTGCAGGAAGCTGGGACTCATTCTCCAGAGAGTCCCTGCTGTGAGCCTGGGCATTCTCTTGTCTGGCATTAAGGTTGAACAAATATTTTCCCTTCCACTTTGAACTCCCAGTCCACCGTTTCCCCTGGCCTGGTGGTCTAGAAGCCCAACCCCTGCAGAGACCAGAACATCCGTGGTTCTTTGTTAAGACTGGGCATTGCATGGTCTGAGGAAGCACAGCCACGCTATAACTGTGAAACCAGTAACGGTGCAGAAAGGCACGGTGGGGAAGGTGTCTTGCCTGGCAGCGGGTGGAGGCTTGGGTCTGTGCATGACGGGTGGAGGCTCTGGAACCACTGAGGCACAGGAACCCGAGTGGAAACACCTTCCACCCAGCAGCAGCATTAATAGAGCGATCCTGCCAGGGTCAAATTTTGGAGAGACACCTCCCCAATTCTGTGCACTGCCAGAGGGAGCTAGACCTCTCATTGCAGGGATACCAGAGGAGTAGAATGGCTGGGGCAGAGGCACTGTCTCTGAGGGTGAAAAACATTTACTGCTTTGTTAACCTCTGGTTTGAAATGAACTCAGATGGAATACTCCCCAGTTTCCATTGAGCACCCAAGGTAGTCAGACTTCAACTCGCCTAGTCTGGTGGCAGAGTGTGGTCACCTGGCCAAAAAGGCATTGACTTCCCTATGAATCTGGCAGGCTCAAATCCCTGGTGCATTTGCTCATTGGAGGGAACTGGGCTACAGCCCCATGGGGCTACCACTGCCTGGGTGTGACCGAGGTGCAAGGTGGGTAAGGAGGCACCAGCCCCACCCCCGGACTATTTTGCTGAGCAGGCCTTTCTGAGTCCATAGAACACCAGAATGAGTTACACTACAGCTGCCAGTGGACCCCCGCTACCTAGATGCTAGAGACCTTTTGAACTCTCCCACCTGATCTGTGATTGTGTTGACTGGGACAATTGGTTTGGAACTCTTGACCTGGGCCGATCACCCAGCGACCCACCAAGGTTGTACCCTGGTTGTGTTGTTGTGGGAGTATGCGATTCTCCTCTTCCAGTTGTTGCCTGTGGGGGGCAGGGTATCTTAGTTGCTTATATATCTCCATAGCTGAGATTTCAGCCCAAAGCCACTGATTCACTAGGATTGGACAGAGACTAGCTGAATACAGGTCAGAGCCATCTAGCTCCATCACACCAAGCAGGTCCCCATAGTTTCAAGCTGTAGTACTGAATGAGACCTTTGCAAAGCTCTAGGGGAAAAGCCTCTATCACCAGTCCCAGTTCTTTGGTAAAGGGCTCATTAATTACAACTCCTTCAATTCAATTTCACCTTACCAACTTCTCTAGCCAAATGGTAAAAAATAATTATGGGGCAGGATCAGTGGAAAAACTCTGGCAACATGAATAATCAGAGTAAATCAACTCCCCCAAGGAAAGACAAAGGAGATACAACAGAAGGTCCTATTCATAAACAAATGGCTGAGATGTCAGACATCAAATTCAGAATTTGGACTGCAAATAAGATTAACAGAATGGAGGTAAAGTTGGGATTAGAAATTCAAGGAGCAATTCAAAAGGTGTCTCAAGAATTCAATGAATTCAAAGACAAAATCACCAAAGATTTTGACACATTGAGGCAAGAACTTGCAGCCCTCAAAGATCTGAGAAGTACAGTAGAATCCCTCAGTAACAGAATGGAGCAGGTAGAAGAAAGGATCTCTGACATTGAAGACAAAGCTTTTGAATGCTCCCAAATGCTCAAAGAGGAAAAGAAGTAGAGAGCAAAAATGGATCATTTCCTGAGAGAATTGTGGGACCCTTCCAAAAGAGCAAACATTCACCTTATTGGAATCCCTGAAGGAGAAGAGGGTGGTCTGAAAGGCACAGATTCTCTACTCCAAGAGATAATTGAGGAGAACTTCCCAAGCATGGCAAGAGATACTGAAATTCAGATAGCAGACAGTTTCAGAACCCCAGCACGACTCAACCCAAATAAAGCATCTTCTAGACACATTGTACTTAATTTCACCAAAGTTAATATAAAGGAGAAAATCCTGCAAGCAGCCAGACATAAGAAAATCATAACCTACAAGGGAAGAATATTAGAATGACTGCAGATCTCTCTGCTGAAATTTTTCAAGCCAGAAGAGGATGGTCATTGACCTTCAATCTCCTAAAACAAAAGAACTTTCAACCCAGGATCCTGTATCCATCCAGCTATACTGATCTTCATTTATGACAGAGAAGTTAAATACTTTAATGACATACACACGTTGAAAAAATTTGCCATAACCAAACCAACTCTTCAGGATATCCTCAGACCCATCCTTCATAATGATCAGCATAATGCTGTACTACCAAAGTAAACTCACTCTGAAATTCTTGACCAAAACCCAATTTCCACAGTGGTGAAAAGATTTTAATTGTTCATTGGACTTTCAAAAAACTTAACACCACAAATATTACCAGGCTTATCAATGCTCTCAATTAATGTCAATGACTTAAATTGTCCTCTTAAGAGTCACAGGTTGGCTGACTGGACACAAAAACTCAGGCCAGATATCTGCTGCATACAAGAATCTCATCTTACCTTAAGGATAAATATAGACTCAGGGTGAAGGGATGGACATCTATAACCCAGGCAAACAGAAATCAGGAAAAAAGCAGGGGTGGCAATTTTATTTGTAGGTACATTACGCTTTAAACCAACAAAAGTTAAGGAAAGACAAGGATGGTCACTTCATATTTGTGAAGGGAAACACTCAACATGATGAGATGTCAATTATTAATATTTATGCACCCAACCAGAATGCTCCTCAATTTATAAGGGAGACCCTAACGGACATGAGCAATTTAATATATTCCAGCACCATAATAGTTGGAGATTTTAACACCCCTTTGGCAGTGTTGGATAAATCCTCCAATAAGAAACTAAGCAAAGAAATTTTGGACTTAAACTTCACCATACAACAATTAAACTTAACAGACATCTACAGAACATTTCATCCTAACAAAACTGAATACACATTCTTCTCATCAGCCCATGGAACATCCTCCAAAACTGATCACATCTTAGGTCATAAGTCTAACCTCAGCAATTTTAAAGTATAGAAATTATTCCTTGTATTTTCTTGGATCATCATGCAATAAAAGTTGAACTCACCAAAAACAAGTATCTGCATACTCATACAAAGACATGGAAACTAAATAACCTTATGCTGAATGATAGCTTGGTCATAGATGAGATTAATAAGGAAATAGCCAAATTTTGGGAACAAAACAATAATGAAGACACAAATGATCAGAACCTGTGGGATACTGCAAAGGCAGTCCTAAGAGGGAAATTTATAGTGTTGCAAGCCTTCCTCAAGAGAATGGAAAGAGAAGAAGTCAGTAACTTAATGGGACATCTTAAGCAACTGGAAAACAAAGACCATTCCAACTCCAAACACAGCAGAAGAAAAAAAATAACTAAAATTAGAGCAGAATTAAATGAAATCGAAAACAGAAAAATTATTCAAAAAAATCAATGAATCAAAAAGTTGGTTTTTTGAAAAATTCAACCAAATTGATAAATCTTTAGCCAACCTAACCAAAAATAGAAAATTAAAGTCCCTAATATCTTCAATTAGAAATGGCAAAGGTGAAATAACAACACCTCAGAAATTCAAAGAATCCTTAATGAATACTACAAAAACTTTATTCTCAGAAATATGAAAAGCTGAAAGAAATTGACCAATACAAGCACGCCGGCTTCCTAGACTTAACCAGAAAGAATTGGAAATGCTGAACAGACCTACATAAAGTACCAAAATAGAATCAACTATACAAAATCTTCCAAAAAGGAAGAGTCCAGGACCAGACGGCTTCACATCAGAATTCTACCAAACCTTTAAAGAGGAACTAGTACCTATATTACTTAACCTTTTCCAAAATATTGAAAAAGAAGGAATACTTCCCAACACATTCTATGAAGCAATTATCACCCTGATCCCCAAACCAGGAAAAGACCCAACAAGAAAAGAAAATTATAGACCAATATCTTTAATGAAGATAGATGCAAAAATATTCAATAAGATCCTAGCAAACAGAATCCAGCAACACATCAAACGAATTATACAGCATGACCAAGTGGGTTTTATCCCAAGGTCTCAAGGTTGGTTCAATATACGTAAATCTATAAATATAATACATCACATAAACAAAATAAAAAACAAAGACCATAGGATTCCCTCAATAGATGCAGGAAAAGCTTTTGAAAATATCTAGCATCCCTTTGTGATCAGAACACTTAAGAAAATAGGTATAGAAGGGACTTTTCTTAAACTGATAGAGGCCATCTACAGCAAACCCACAGCCAATATCATATTGAATGGAGTAAAATTGAAAACATTTCCACTCAGATCAGGAAACAGGCAAGGTTTCTCATTGTCTCCACGTTTTTTTAACATTGTAATGTAAGCCTTAGCCATCGCAATCAGGCAAGAAAAGGTGATCAAGGGTATACAAATAGGGTCAGAGGAGATCAAATTTTCGCTCTTTGCAGATGATATGATTTTATGCCTGGAAAACCCCAGTGACTCAACTACAGAACTCTTAGAAGT